>NC_054703.1:9577992-9625084 GCF_016097555.1 Gigantopelta aegis
GAAATACCACGGCTTTTGAAATACCAGTCGTGTTGAACTGGCTGGAACGAGAAATAACGCAATGGGCCTACCGAAGGGGATCAATTCCAAACCGACTGTGCATCTAGCGAACGCTTTACCACTGGGCTACATCCCGCCCCATAAAAGCACTTATTCATAAATCTTCCAACATATATGTGTGATATCTAAAATTAAGCTTTCTTTTATTTGTCTTCCATATTGATGGACATTACTTGTAGTGTCTTAGTTCTTGCTTTATTTGTTTTATCATATTCATTGTTAAACATTGAATATCTTAAAACAAATATAAGGGTCATTTCTTTTTAAAACGGGTGGGAGTAAGCCTGAAGATTTTTCCTAAATGTATGGAGGGATGTCTTTACACAGATTCTGCTATGTTCGCCATTATTCCCCACCCTCCACCCCTATCATGCATGCATGCATGCATCCTTTTGCGGCCCACACTTTGATCCGATGAATACCTTAACCAATTTCTAAGAAGCAGTTCTGCTTCTGTCTCTGTTGTGTTACTGTTTTGGCAGCAATTTCAGAAAATAAGAAATGGCAAATATTAAAGGCATATTTTCAACTGTTTATATGTTGAATTATGTCACAAGTTAACCCAATTATCACAAAATAAACAAAAACTGGTAAACAAATCTTCGATAATATATTACATTATTCCCACACACCTTACCAATAAAAGTTCAAGCAGACTGCTTGACGTTTTCAATATCGCAATATCACTTTATAGATGGCAATATCATATACTTTTAATTATAAGTTTTATTATCCCCAGATCAATGGCAATGTAAGGCTTGGGGAGTCCTAAATCAATGCCTTACAGTATGATTTTAACGTCATAAAATGTATTAAAGTAAACACATTTATAACAGGATCATTGCATTCATAAGGAAATGTTTAGCTTTGAAAAACAATAATACGAAAAGAAAGCAATAAGAGACAAGACGATGAGAAAATACAGATAGCATTTAATTCAGTATCGTGTTGCGATTCGCTACGCAAATATCAGAGGTGGTCGCTACACAATTTAAAAAAATAAATAAACAGTAGCTGCTAATCAATTCTCAGTTGATTAGAAGTATCAGGATTTTCAAAGCAAAATGTTCCCTGGAACGATGACATACTGAGATCTTAATAACAATATTCTAAAAATATGTTTTAGTTCCTTCATTTTGCTTGTTTTTTCTTTTGTGTTTCTTTCCAAACCTGCTGCGATTTTTCCCCCTATTATTTAAATACGGAATTATTCATTTAATTTATTATAATTACATTTTTTATGAATTTTTCTATTTAAAATTTCCTTTGTAAAATATGTATAATGGCCTAATCATTGGTTTTGAATTTCCATACTATAAATATGTAATGTTCATAATTGTTAGTCAGTTTACATGTTTTCCATTTGTTCCAACGTCGAACCGACCCCTTTAAGTAGAAGTAAATTTGGCGCAAATGCATCAATGCGGTATTTAAAAAAAAAAAAAAATTACGATTTACACAAAACTTTAGTAATTTCACATATAAATACATACATTTTCTAAAGCAGAAAATATTCACATGCATACGTGACTGGTTAAATTCCTGAAAATAATGATGGAGATATTATCTGTTCAAACACAAATGGCTGGCAGCTGAAGGTGAAGGTCAGAGTTTTCCTCACGCGGTCGCAAAGTGGGGCGAGATCGGCCAGAACCAAGCAGTTGCCAATGTCGTGGCCATGGCGACTTTCGGCCAACGTAGTTTTGATATCTCGGGAATATGCTTATGCATTCGAGATAAAGAGAAAGTGAGGTGGGGAAATGCAATAGTTTTACAAAAGGACCTGAATATCTACCGAAGTGTATCTTTGTTTGCCTTCACTTCTGGCACTTTACAATGCGAATCCTGTTCATTCGCCAACCTGATGGCACTCTGCCAATACATACGTACTTTGTACATGGTCCTCAATAGTGCCTACATCGTATATCACTTGAAACCAGAACACGCATTTGAGGTTGTGCTTATCGGTCAGCATTTTAAAGCGGTGTTCCCATCAGCGTCTTTAAACGTTTTAGACAAAACGACAAAAAACGTTTGGCCATTCCTATACAGTGTTGTTATGACGTTGTGACAATGTTTCAACCAAACAACGTATAGACAATGTTCACACCGTTTCAGCTAAAATGGATAGGCTGAAACAGTTTAGGCATTAAATGTGAACGCTTTGTTGTGTTTTAACTAAGACGTTTGCGAATGGTGACTTTTTTTCCGATTAGTAGCAGATCTTTTAT
Organism: Gigantopelta aegis; assembly: GCF_016097555.1. NCBI lineage: Eukaryota > Metazoa > Mollusca > Gastropoda > Neomphalida > Peltospiridae > Gigantopelta > Gigantopelta aegis. Next base: position 9,580,284 of record NC_054703.1, read on the forward strand.
AAGCATCACTCCACAGACAGGTTAGTACATACCACGGACTTTGTTACACCAGTTGTGGAGCTCTGGCTGAAAATAGAAATAGCATAATGGGCACAGTGACGGGTATCGTCCCTAGGCCGGCCGCGCACGAGGTGATCACTTTACCACTGGGTTACATCCCACCCCTAGTCAACGTTCAATGCACATGCATATGTGAGGTAAATGTTTTCGTGTATCGCCCTATATTGGGCATGCATTGTACATATAGGCATGTTTACAGCAGCCCCTGCGTGTGCTGTAATCTCACCGTGGTGCAGGGGTGTAACATTCTCTTTGAGAATGGCCAATACAGCACAAAATTGAAGTTTTGAGTAAGATTCAGTATCCGTAAAATTCTGTGATATTTGTGTTTTTGCACAGTTCTTTAAACTGTTTTTGTTTAAGTCTTGAATTTTTATATTGATGTTGATCATCACTTTATTTATTTGCATTACCATATTTTGACACCCAATAGCCGATGTATTTTTCGTGCTGGGGTGTCGTTAAACATTCATTCATTCGTTTACAGCAGATGGGGTGCGGGGGGAAGTGTTAAACTATATTTTAAACGAATTGAACTGTCTAATAAATTGCTTTCTTTACTTATTGTTCTGTCCTTTGGTTCAGGAATTAATTTGCATAGTATTGTAATTTTATTTTTCAAATTTCTCCTTTTGTTTCCTTTAAGAAAGACAACATTTAAGTAGTGATGTCTGTCAGTACCGTAACGAAGGCAATTACCGCAACGTGTAAGTCAGTACCGTATCAGGGAATAAAATCATTCATGTGTGCTCCAAATTTTGTTTTATTTAATAAAGTTTTGATGCAAACGAAATATTTAAATCAACGGTCAATTTTTTTTTTCCTGCATCGAAACTACCTCAAGATTGTTCTTTTAAAAGTATTCATTTTGCACGTTGTTAATTATTATTTATATCCATTAGAAAAACAAACAAGAAGCTCAACTTGTAGAACATGTTTCAAATTTAGTTATGGATAACACGTTTTTATTATGTATCTTTTGTTATTAATTTGTAATTAATTTACAATCATGTTACGGTACTGAAAAAAAGAGTGGGTGACCTAGTTTCGACAAGGTCATTTATTACTTTTTTTGGAAGAAAGGTGCGGTGCTAATACTGACATATACTCCCCTGGTGTTTATCCTATCAAGTTATCCAATGATTTAAACAAAAATAGCAAACGTCCTAGGGTGACACTCCATAATTGACGTATGCATTCATAGTCATCAAATAAAAAACATTTCAATAGCAATTTTACACCGAAAGATGTCCAGCGTCCACAAGAAAAAGAACCACATTAAGCACTAGTTTGGTTTGATGTAAGAACATCCAAAATGACGTCATTCAAGTTTGACATCATTTTCATTCTAACAACCACCGTGTCGCATAGTCTTACGCCATTTAAATATCTAGTAATGGCGGACTGGAATTAAATGTGGGTGTCCAGTTATAAAAAAAAACATTTTGTATTACGCTTGAGATTATATGATAAATAGAGTATTACCCTCGTGTGTTTCGTTATCGTCAATATCGTATATTAAAAATAATGTATTATGCTCGACAGAGGTTCGCAAAATACATATATATATATATAAATACTGCTGTTCTTGGTTTTTATGTTCAGTCCTCCCCTGATGGTGTTAATATTCTATTGAGGAAATGTTGAGCAATTTAGTGATTGAAACAAATACTCTTTTTTTATTCAGTATAATAATGAAATCCAAGACAAGACGATTCACACAAATGTGTAGTTGTGTTCATCAAACCATCTGAAGCATAATCATTGGCCCTAATAAAAACACGGAAAACAATATATAATTATGTGCATCAAGGTATCTGAATAGTACGTATTGTAATTACAAAATCAAATTACATCATAGCATGTCATAAATTGGGATAGTTTCGTAATTACTTCCTCACTGCATGCCCACGGAATTAAGAATACGCTAATGAGACAGTGTGGACATAAAATTACAAGAAAACAAATTGGATTATTGATTGATGTCATTTATAAATTACTTCATGCTTGATTTTCACTAGATTTAGCATCTCGACAAGTGCGATGTGTGTTCACTCAACTAAGCGTTTTGAAGGGTGTGCATATTCACTTCCCCTGTTTTCCAAAACCTAAGGTTGGCTCTTCTCTGAATGGACTTTTTTCCCGTTTCAATCAGAGTTATTCGACTGGTATATCAAATGCCGTGATATATGCTGTCCGACCTGTCTGAAAGTGCATATAAAAGATCTCTTTCTCCATATGGGAAAAAAGAGCGGGTTTCCTCTAAGTAAAATGTCACAAGTTTTAAATGTTTGACATCCAATATCTGGTGATCAGTGCATCTCTGTATTCTGGTTATTCTGTTAAAGGTCCCTTTATGTCACAGTCAAAAGTCAACTGGCTGCTAACTTGATGTTCATGTAATTTGGTGATATTACGTTACGGACGATAATACATTACAAACTAATACGTGTACACATGTTTTGAAAATAAATTGTGGACTGACATGTTTAAAAGATGAGTAATTCCAATATAGATAGGCATCTGACACTGATTATATCGCAACAAAGATGGAACAGCTAGGTCCAGATTACAAAGAAAAACAAAATGATTTATGATCGATTGAGAAACAATAAACAGATTAGGAATGTGTTTAAATCTGCATACAAATTGGTCTGGTCCTACAGACGTTCAACAATTGTATGACTTATGATCCACATGAATGTTATTGTTTGTTTTAAATTGAAATACATTTGAATGTAAACACATCATGGAATATAATGTTTAAAATACGTTTATTAAAACAAGCCCCCAACACACAAACACACAATAAATAAATAAATAATAAATGAAAAGAAAAATAATAGATACATAATATAATTAATTAGAAAGCGCGAGATTGTTCAACATTTCTTTGTCTTACATATTCGTAGAAACAAAGCTAAGTTCAGAACGTAATATTGTAACAAAACACCAAAGCTGACACCGTCGCTATCGATGAATTACATAAGGCGAGGGTATATCAATGATATACAGAATAGAACAATGGTTCAGTTAAAGGAACAATGTAATGTCATATAACCCTATACATTAAGTTCGTATTTGGTATATTCTGCATAGTAAAATAATACTTATTCCTATATAAACGATTAAAAAACCCAACAACCTTCAAATAGCAAACAAACAAATAAATAGAGAGAAAGCAAAACAAACGACAATACTACAACACATGTCTAAAATCAAAGCTCTTGAATCCTTAATAAAAAAAACCCGTATCAGCATATTCACAGGTATTATGCTAATTGATTAATGTTTTTGCAGGCAATAATTCAAGAAGAGAACTTAAGAACATGTCAGTCACAAATCAACCTCTGTTCCCAGTGAATCAAACATCCAGTTTTATAATGACTTCTATTGATCGTGAAAACCTGACTCACGGAAACTATTCTTGCGATGGACAAGAACTAAAATACAATAATGAATCATTTCTTCAACTGTGGTCGGATGTCGACAAATACATCGTGTTCTGTATCTCTGTGATAGGCATCATCGGGAACATCCTAGTGTTTATTATGATGGGAGACAAGAACTTGAGTTCCCTGTCTTGTTCGGTCTATTTGAACCTGTTGGCCGTTTCTGACAGTTGTTTGCTAATTACAAGGCTATTATATGAAACTGAAAAAACTATTTGTTCCAGGTCAACTTGATAATTGTTAGTGTTTAATAGTGAGTCAACGGTTTAGTGGTTAGCCATAGGTCAGTGGTTAGTGGTTCACCGTCAGTCAATGGTTAATGGTTAGTAATAAGCCAATGGTTAGTGGCTACTCGTGGCTTAGTGATTAGTTGGGAGTCAGTTGTCAGTGGTTAGCCATGCGTCAATTGCTAGTGGTTAGTCGTGAGCAATGACTTGTGGTTAGTCGTGAGTCAATGGTTAGTCGTGAGCCATTGGTTACTGATTAGTCGTGAATCAATGGTTAGTGATTAGCCGTGAATCAATGGTTAATGGTTAGTTGTGAGTCAGTTGATAGTGGTTAGTCGTGAGTCAGTGGTTAGTCTTGAAGCAATGGTTAGTGGTTTGTCGTGAGTCAATGGTTAGTGGTTAGTCGTGTGTCAATGGTTAGTGGTTAGTCGTCACTGGTTAGTAGTTAGTCGTCACTGGTTAGTGGTTATCCGTGGGTCAATGGTTAGTCGTGAGTCAATGGTTAGTTGTGAGTCAATGGTTATTCGTGGGTCAGTGGTTAGTGTTTAGTCGTGGGTCAATTGTTAGTGTTTAATCGTGAGTCAGCGGTTAGTGGCTAGTCGTGAGTGAATATGTATTGGTTAGTGGTGAATCAATAGTTAGTCGGGAGTCAATGGTTAGTGGTTAGTCGTTAGTCAACGGCTGATTGTTAGTCATGAATCAATGGTTAGTCATTAATCTTGAGTCAATGGCAAGTGGTTAGTCATGTTTCAATGGTTAGTGGTTAGTCAAAAGTCAGTGGTTGGTGGTTAGTCGTGAGTAGTGAAAGATAAATCAATACAATAGCACCACGTCTCCTTCTCTCTCTCTCTCTCTCTCTCTCTCTCTCTCTCTCTCTCTCTCTCTCTCTCTCTCTCTCTCTCTCTCTCTCTCTCTCTCTCTCTCTTCTTTTGTGATGTATAATTAAACATTGAAGACACTAACGAGTTATACAGTCCTTTTACTAAAATATATCAGTTTTGTCAATCATAATTATTGTAAAACCCGATTGGTCCTTCAGCAAGAAAAAATAACACCCATGTCGATTATATTTCATGTCAAACCTGATTGGTTGTTTGACTGCTATAACGCATGGAGAAGACGACCGTCGTGAAGAATATATATCTTCTACAGACTATGATGCATTTGCTTAAATGTGAATGTACATAGTGCTGTGACCTGAATTAATTTGTATCTAATTTGAAAAGTTATCAAGTTCTGAAAGTAATATGATATTTATTAGCTATTAAACGAGCTTCCATTTCGTACCATGTGTATGTCCTGACTGAAATAATCTCGCAGACTTCAGCGGGTGACAATGAAAATTATTTCACGAGGGACCTATACATGATACGAAATGGTTTGGACTTAATTTTTATCACCCAACTCATTTAGATGACATTCCTGTAATACGGATGTAGTGCGCCAATCGATGACGTAATCGTGTAATTTTGAAGAGTAAGTCCCACTTGGCTTTCTGGTGGGACGTATCACTTTGATATGTTCCAATATAGTTTTAACGATATGGGTAATAAAACAAAATATAATATAGTATAGCACCACACACGTATCACACGTATGACGCCATCGATCGGCAGATCGGACGTTAGCTTAACCATCGGTCGATAGCGCTGCGTCATCAACAGATAAGCTGTTAGCGTACCTATCGATAGGTCGCACGGGCATCGACAGATACACTTTTAGTTATTGCGCCATCAGTGGATCCGTCATTAGTGCAGCCATCAGTAGGTCGCGCTTCGCCATATATGGATCCGATGTTAATGCAACCATCGGTAGATCGCGATACACCATCCGTCGTTAGTGCAGCCTTCAACAGATCGCGCTGCGTCATCAATTGTCCGTCGTTAGTGCGGCCATCGGTAGATCGCGCTGCGTCATCAGTGGATCTGTCGATAGTACAGTCATCGGTAGATCGCGCTGCGTCATCAGTGGATCCATCATTAGTGCAGCCATCGGTAGATAGCGCTGCGTCATCAGTGGATCCATCGTTAATGCAGAAATCGGTAGATTGTGCTGCGTCATCAGTGGATCCGTCTTTAGTGCAGCAATCTGTAGATCTCGCTACGTCATCAGTGGATTCTTCGTTAGTGCAGCCACCAATATATCGCGCTGCGTCATCAGTGGATCTGTCGATAGTACAGTCATCGGTAGATCGCGCTGCGTCATCAGTGGATCCATCATTAGTGCAGCCATCGGTAGATAGCGCTGCGTCATCAGTGGATCCATCGTTAATGCAGAAATCGGTAGATTGTGCTGCGTCATCAGTGGATCCGTCTTTAGTGCAGCAATCTGTAGATCTCGCTACGTCATCAGTGGATTCTTCGTTAGTGCAGCCACCAATATATCGCGCTGCGTCATCAGTGGATCTGTCGATAGTACAGTCATCGGTAGATCGCGCTGCGTCATCAGTGGATCCATCATTAGTGCAGCCATCGGTAGATAGCGCTGCGTCATCAGTGGATCCATCGTTAATGCAGCAATCGGTAGATTGTACTGCGTCACCTGTGGACCCGTCGTTAGTGCAGCCATCGGTAGATCGTGCAGCTTCATCAGTGGATCCGTCTTTAGTGCAGCATTCTGTAGATCGCGCTACGTCATCAGTGGATTCGTCGTTAGTGCAGCCACCAATATATCGCGCTGCGTCATCAGTGGATCCGTCGTTAGTGCACACATCGGTAGATCGTGCTGCGCCATCAGTGGATCAGTTGTTAGTGCAGCCATCGGTAGATCGCGCTGGTTTAACAGTAGATCGCGTTGATCGTGATTAGTGGATCCGTAGATAGTACAGTCATCGGTAGATCGCGCTGCGTCATCAGTGGATCCATCATTAGTGCAACCATCGGTAGATCGCGATGCGTCATCAGTAGACCCGTCATTAGTGCATTCATCATAGATCGCGCTGCGTCATCAGTGGATCCGTCGTTAGTGCTACAGTCGATAGATCGATCTGCGTCATTAGTGGATCCGTCGTTAGTGCAGCCATCGGTACATCGTGCTGCGTCAACAGTGGATCCGTCGATAATGCAGCCATCAGTAGATCGCGTTTTGTCACCAGTGGACCCGTCGTTAGTGCAGCCATCGATAGATCGCGTTGCGTCATCAGTGAATCCGTTATTAGTGGAGTCATCGGTAGCTCGCGCTGCATCACAATGGTTCCGTCGATAGTAGAGCCATCGGTAGAGCACGCTGCGTCATCAGTTGTTCCGTCGTTGGTTTTTGCCAGGAGATCAAGTAAAGCTGGATTTATACTTTTGACGCCGTCACCCGTAGTAATACGCTGACATACGCTAAGCCATTTGGCGGCGTTAGCTGGCGACTGCCGTCAGACATGACCGCGCGTTTAGCGTCATTGTTCCAAGTGTAAATCAACGCTCGCAGTCGCCGACCTATGTTCAAGGCTGCACGTAGATATTTAAATTTTACCAGATGTTAAGATGGCTGACATAAATGCTAATGCAGCAGTTATAATTGAAAGTAAAGTTTGTTTTTATTTAACGACGCCATTATAGCACATTGACTGTTTAATCATCAGCTATTGGAGAAAAAACATAATGGCCATTCTCAAACAGTTTCAGGGGAAACCTACTACATATTTTCCATTAGTAGCAAGGGATATTGTATATGCATCATCCGACAAACAGGATAAAACATACCACGGCCTTTGTCCAGTTGTGGAGCAATGGATTGTATGGGGCAAAACTCAATCAGAGAATGAGTACACCGAGTAAATGAGTAAAACTCCCTATTATATGTGTTGTATTATATATGGCTACTTCTGATTGGCTGAATTGCCGGCGTTTGCAAGCGCACATCTTGAAAGTTCAACACAATTGAACTCTGGAATTTGTTATGCCGACATGCGAAGATTTACGGCGAGTTCTCGCTTGCGTTTAAACCTACGCGCTGGTGACCGCCGGAAGCGGGCGTATGCTAGCGCGTTACGGCGGGTAACTGCGTCAAAAGTATAAATCCAGCTTAAGACAAAGTACGCTAATAGCGGCTCCATTGGTGGCGCAGCGCTATTGGTCGATGCTTCTGAGGTCGGCAGACGCTTGCGTTATCTATAGATATATATATATATATATTAATACATCGTGCAAGTATGGCAAAACCAACACTGAAAACATGAAAACCCCAACAACAAACAAAACAAACAGAAACATTGTAACAACAAAAAACCCCAAAACAAACCCACCACACCATCAAATGACACAGATACAAAAACAAACCCACCACCGCCATCCAATGACACAGATACAAAAACAAACCCACCACCGCCATCCAATGACACAGATACAAACAAAAAATAAAATAAAAATAAAACAATAAGGAAAGAAAAGAAAAACAAGACGAGACCAAAAAAAAAAAAAAAGTCCAAAAGTAGTATAATAATGACAACAACAGCAACAACAACAGCAACAACAACAACAATAACAACAATACTACTACTACTACTACTACTACTACTACTACTACTACTAATAATAATAATAACAACAGCAATTACAACGACAACAATTACAACAGCAACACTGGCAACAATAGTACTACTACTACTACTACTACTACTACTACTACTACTACTACTACTACTACTACTACTATTACTACTACTAATAATGATGATGATCATTCATGGCAATAATGGTTCTTGATTGGTTTCTTTGCAGGATATCATTTCAAGACGACCGGTAAAGAAGATGTCTGTCACAGTCCTGTCACTATTCCCAGAGAATCAAACATCCAGCGTTATAGAGACGTCTACTGGTCGTGACAACTTTATTTACGGAAACTATTCTGACGATGGTATAGAATTAAAAAGCGATAATGCATCATCCCCTGGACTGTGGGTGAAACTTGAAGCATACAAATACAGTTTCATTACTGCGATGGGCATTATCGGAAACATTCTAGTGTTCATTATGATGGGAGACAGAAAACTACGGCACCTATTCAGTTTACTTGAGATTTTTTGCCGTTTCTGACAGTTGGTTGCTAATCATAAGGCTAATCCATAAGACTGAAATACTATATTTACTTGGTCAGCCTGCAGAACTAAAGTTAAGCGTGTGCACACTATCATTCCTTCCAAAGATTCTATCACCTTGGCTAATAATTCGACTCACATTAGATAGATACGTGTGCGTCTGTTTTCCATTTAGACGAGAGATGTTTTGTACCCGACCGAAAACTATTGCTATCTGCTCCACTATGTTTGGTCTGTCTGTTGTGTTAAGTTTGCCATTTCCTTTTACCACAGAACTGATAAGTGAGGTTGTTTTCCAACAGAAGAAGTTATGAAACTATTTTACATTTATTCGATTATGTACCCCCATTCTGCCATGCATAGTTATTCTGGTCTTCAATGTCCTTATAATTATTCAAATCCAACGTAGCCAAAACTTCAGAAGTACTTTTGCGAGGTCAACAACTAATCCATCCAGTCGCCAGAAAGACATGTCAACACGCCCCCTGCTGTTAGTTTCTGCCATGGCGTGTGTTACACTGATACCATTGGCAAAGGCTGCTATTGTTTCGATAAGACTGCTGTCTAAAGATGTCGAAACTGTGGCATCAAACGGTACTATTTGGTCAATACTTTTCCTAATCTACCTTTTAAATTTTGGACAACACTTTTACATCCTGATTGGAAGTTCCTCAAACTATCGACATATCATTCGAAAACGACTGAGTTGTTTTACTTTGAAATGGAATCACGAACATCGCCCAAATAAAGCAATGGTGACAAATATTCCTTCGAACACTAGCGGTTCTGGATTAGGTACTACTGGTTTGTCAATGGTGTCTATCACATCTGGTGACATGCACTGAGAAATGACTGCTAGCCGATTTGGTGTCTTGAGTTGAACATTTTGAGTAGCTATTTGTACTTCATTTGAGTTTGGCATAGATAGCTGATCCATCTGGAATCAACAGTTCAGTATCATTAGGTACTGTATCCTGTATGAGAATTTCAGTATTGTTAGGTAGTCCATTTATTATCACGAGTTCAGTATTGTTAGGTAGTCCATTTATTATCACGAGTTCAGTATTGTCAGCTAGTCCATCTGGTATTACAACTTAGTATTGTCATCTAGTTCGTCTGGTATCATGAGATAAGTATTGTCAGCTAGTTCATCTGGTATCAGGAGTTCATTATTGTCAGCTAGTGGTATGGTACCAAAGTGTTGTAGTGTCATCTAGTCCATCTGGTATCACGAGTTTTGTACTGACAGCTAGTTCATTTGGTATGACGAGTTCAATATTGTCAGATGGTCCATCTGTTATCAAGAGTTTAGTATTGCCAACTAGTTCATCTGGTATCAAGGGTTCTGTATTGTCAGCTAGTCCATTAGGTATCAAGAGTTCAGTATTGTCAGCTAGTCCATCTGACCACAGTTCGGTTTTGTCAGCTAGTCAATCTGGTATCAGGAGTTCATTATTGCCAGCTAGTGGTATGGTATCAAAGTTGTGTAGTGTCAACTAGTCCATCTGGTATCACGAGTTTTGTGTTGACAGCTAGTTCATTTGGTATGACGAGTTCAATATTGTCAGATGGTCCATCTGTTATCAAGAGTTTAGTATTGCCAACTAGTCCATCTGGTATCAAGGGTTCTGTATTGTCAGCTAATCCATTAGGTATCAAGAGTTCTGTATTGTCAGCTACTCCATCTGACTACAGTTCTGTATTGTCAGCTAGTCAATCTGGTATCACGCGTTCTGTATTGTCAGCTAGTCCATATGGCTTAACGAGTCTGTCTCTGTATCTCTGCATCTGTCACTATCTATGTTTGTATATGCCTGTTTCTAATCTGACGTCCAAAAGAAAATTACGTATATAAAATCTGAATAATGTGGTCAACATTGTTGCGAATCAAAAAGAAGTGTATTGTGACGTTTATATGTTGAACTTCATGATAATGTTATATCCCACTATACAATGTGTTGGTCTTCAATGATATAATTTCAAGTCTGGCAAAGTTTCTTTTGGACGCACTGACATGTCATGTTCTATCTAGTTTTAATACCTCAATACTAGATGTGTTTAACCTGTGGTGGTACTATTTTGTTTTGTTCAATTAGCATGTTAAGACAATAAGTAGAGTTCCAGTTTTTGACAATTACAAATATATTCATTAGAATATTGTTTAAAATTAATTATTCGGGGTGAAATTATAAAGACTATTCCAAGTCTGCGGGTTAGCATGGAAGACAATTTGGGAACATCAGTAGCTGACGTTGCAAGGGCATTGGGTTGCAGTCGTCGGGCGAGTTATGATCTGCGGACACGAGTAAAACAAACGGGCACCACAGCTGGTCGCCCTCCTCAACGCACGGCGTCCCATATGTTGGACTCATTTTGACCCAATTTCATCGACGTCAACGTCAACTGTGGGCACAACGCCACTTGCGATGGACTCAGAGGGAATGGAATAGAGTCGTGTTTAGCGATGAATCAAGATTCACACTGCGATTTGCCGATGACAGAGAGGAGATTTGAAGACGACGTGATGGACGTCAAGATCAGTGTTGTGTCGGTGACGTTGACAGATTCGAAGGCAGAAGTGTAATGGCTCGGGGTGCTTTCGTGGAAATGGACGTTCTCGACTTCTTGTCATCTGTGGCAACCTCAGCAAGGTGTTGGATGTATTGGTCAATCTTGACATGACATTTGGTGGAAGTATGTATACTTAAAACTGACATTTTGGAAGTGAATTTAAGCTAGTATAAGAACGTGAGTACAGGCATTTATTGTATTTTATGTTTGAAATATAAACATTGAATGTTAAATAATGTAACATGTATCAAGTCATATGCTAATTAGCAATTGATTGAAGTATGTTGTGCATTGTGTGAGATAGGAATGCATTATAGAAGGTTTTCTAATTGAACCAGTATACGAGTGTACCAAGCGGTATGTGAAATATATTATAGTAAAGATGTATTTCGTACAAAGTGGTGATTATAGAAATAGTTTATTTTAGTGGGGGTTTTTGGTACTCTGCACGAAATGGTGGATCGATGATGTATTGATGTTTCTGGCGAGGTGTGTCGCATAAATAGAGGATCTTATCACATAGCGCCACATCACAAGCTCTTAGTCATGTAAGAGTTCCAGTCATCGGGTGGGGTCTTGGTGGAGCCGGATGGTGGAGTTCTTAATGGAGAAGAACTATGACGAACTCGATAATTCGATGGTGAAGTGCTTAACTGTCTAAGAAGCAAATAGCAAATGCATTACACATGCTGTGTAAAACGGGAGAACTATTGTTGTTCAGTGGACTGAGAACATTAGTTGGGTTTTGTTTATATAATGTAGTGATAGACTGGGAACATGGATAACTTTTTAATAAGCGGATAAACAATGAAGACCTTAAAGGGACATCCCTGAGTTTGCTGCAATTTTTGAGATGTTATCGACTAACAGAGACTTTTTAGCGATTGTAATTACATATCAAATATATTTTTCTGCATAAAATATTAGTGGTTGTATATTAAACATGTTTCCGCCCGTTGTAATATTTACTAGGTTAAATTTCATTTTATTTCCTAAAAACTATTTTTTCTTACGTACGAAATTATTTGAAGACAAAATCCAGTTTGGGCTTCTTACAAATATTGAGATAACCAGAAACATATTCAGTATACAGACACTGATATTCTAAACAAGAAAATATATTTAATATGTAAGTTTAATCGTAGATATATTTTATTAGGCGGAAACATCTTATAATGCAGCAAACTCAGGAATGTCCTTTTAATCAGTTATGCAATCCTTCCGCTAAGATAGCGCTGCCTTTCATTCATAATATTTTGCTCTGAGCGACTGGCATCGCTATCTGTAGTACACGATCAATATCTTATTCGGACAAAGTAGCGCTGTATTGTCAATTATGAATACATATAGAATTCGACTGGTTCTTCGCCTAGAAAAAGGACAACCATGATTGATTGTTTGTAATGGATGGATGTATGAATGAATGCTTATTGATAGCCCAGCACGAAAAAAGCATCGGTTATTGGGTGTCAAACTATGGTAAATTGAAAAAAATTAAGTGATGATCACACAAATATAAAATTCAAGAGTTAAATAAAAACGCAGTGCAAAGAACTATACAAAAATGCCAATATGACAAATATGTAAAAAATTAAATTTTGCAGTCATTCTGGTCATCCAGGTTTTTGTAATACCCAGGAATCCATTTTTTATTATTGTAAGAACTCACGATCGTCGGGGAAATACTAGTAATCGAGAGAAGCTCTAGTTGTGTTTAGACGTTATTACCTAATTTAAACATGACCGCCTTTAGCTACTCTCTGTTATAACAATATTCAGATGTGCTGCTTGTTTGTAGATCAACTAAACTTAGTGCCCAATTTCAGGGGATGAAACTGGGGTCTGTTATAACCATATTCAGATGTGTTGCTTGTTTGTAGATCAACTAAATGTAGTGCCCAATTTCAGGGGATGAAACTGGGGTCTGTTATAACCATATTCAGATGTGTTGCTTGTTTGTAGATTAACTAAACATAGTGCCCAATTTCAGGGAATGAAACTGGGGTCTGTTATAACCATACTCAGATGTGTTCCTTGTTTGTAGATAAACTAAACATAGTGCCCAATTTCAGGGGATGAAACTGGGGTCTGTTATAACCATATTCAGATGTGTTGCTTGTGTGTAGATAAACTAAACATAGTGCCCAATGTCAGGGGATGAAACTGGGGTCTGTTATAACCATATTCAGATGTGTTCCTTGTTTGTAGATAAACTAAACATAGTGCCCAATTTGAGGGGATGAAACTGGGGCCTGTTATAACCATATTCAGATGTGTTGCTGGTTTGTAGATAAACTAAACATAGTGCCCAATTTCAGGGGAGGGAACTGGGGTCTGTTATAACCATATTCAGATCCGTTGCTGGTTTGTAGATAAACTAAACATAGTGCCCAATTTCAGGGGAGGGAACTGGGGTCTGTTATAAACATATTCAGATGTGTTGCTTGTTTGTAGATAAACTAAACATAGTGCCCAATTTCAGGGGATGAAACTGGGGTCTGTTATAACCATATTCAGATGTGTTGCTTGTTTGTAGATAAACTAAACATAGTGCCCAATTTCAGGGGATGAAACTGGGGTCTGTTATAACCATATTCAGATGTGTTGCCTGTTTGTAGATAAACTAAACATAGTGCCCAATTTCAGGGGAGGGAACTGGGGTCTGCGCCTTTTATTTAGGGAACTGGACGTAGCCCAGTGGTAGAGCGCTCGCTCGATGCCCGGTTGGTCTGGGATCGATCCCCGTCGGTGGGCCCATTGGGATATTTCTCGTACCAGCCAGTGCACCACGACTGACATATCAAAGGCCTTGATATGTACTACCCTGTATGTGGGATGGTGCATATAAAGGATCCCTTACTGCTAATCGAAAAGAGTAGCCCATTAAGTTTCCTCTCTCAATATAAGTGTGCTCCTTAACCATATGTCTGACTCAATATAACCGTAAATAAAATGTGCTGAGTGTGTCGTTAAATAAAACATTTCCTTTCTTCCTTCCATCGCGACCAGTGTCCCACGACTGGTATACCAAAGGCTGGAGTAAGCATGAAGTTCAAACTATTGTAATCATGTATAGTATTTATTGTGATTAAATTGTATCAGACCATGTCTTAAATTGGGCTAGTTCTGTAATAACATCTGCATGGCATTGACCATGAAATGGTTGAATAACTTATTTTTCGAAAGGAAAACAAAGTCAGACTACACTAATGAACCAACTAAATATACAATTAGAAGAAAACAATATTGCAGCATTGATTCATATGCAATTTACCAATCACTTCAAACATTAATAATGGTTGGTTTTCACTATCTTTAGCATGTCGAAGAGTGCTTTTTTTTCACTCGCCTAAGGGCTTTGAGGTGTGCAATTGTCTACTGGTCATGGTTTGCCAAAAACTGCAGTTCACTATTCTCTGCTGATGTTTCAAAGGTCAAGGTATATGCTGCCCTGCATGTAGAAATGTGCATATAACAGATCGATTGTTGCTAATGGAAAAATTCCAAAAGCACAATTAACGCATGCAAATGAAGTATATATGTACGATAAAAAAACAAATTGGAAAACATATGTCATTCCTGTTTTATTGTGTGAAAGACAAATCTCTACCGTGTTTTCAATACAAAATAGTGCATACAATCGTAAATAATATGAATGTTTATACATAATACACTATGTGGATTTGTTCAACAATTATTCTGAAACTTTACAAACTGTATCCTTTGACTGTAACGAAATAAACCACACATGGGAAGCATAACAACGTTGGATATTGACTGTAACGTGAATTGATATCCGTTTCAGCCGTGCTATTGTTATGTTTGGTATTATTAATAATGAAAATATAATGTTATACATTGCATAATTATCAATATTACATATTGTATTTACAGTATGTAAGTACAAAAACATATTAACTTTCAATGGAGTTGAAATATATTGCGAAACAATTTTGAAATATAAAGGTGTACCTTATGTAAACAAAATGTAATTATGAAATGGCTTAATCTTCGTTAGATGAAATATTTCTAAAAATAGCTTGTTTTCACTGGCAGGTTTTTTCGTAGTGTATATCATTATTTATATATCTATTATGTATTGATGAATTTTAGACTATATCCAAATCATACTATAACCAAAATATATCTCATTACATTAACTACGATTTATGTCTATATATAACATACTGTTATACCATTACAATATAAATGTCATCTTCAATCATCAGGCAATTATTTAACTTGTAGACAAAGCTTAAATAAAATAGGCATATGTTAACATCTGCACTGCAAATTGAACAAAATGCTTTTAAGATGTTTGGCAAATACATAATTTAAAAAAAAGAAAAGAATTAATGAATGAATGACTAAGTGTTTAATGACACCCCAGGACGAAACATACATAGGCTATTGGGTGTCAAACTATGGTAAATGCAAACATTAAGTGGCAAACCACGTCAATATAAAAGTCAATAGTTAAATTAAATCAGTGTAAATTACTGTGTCATTGACATTGAGTTGCGAAATAGAGCAACAGTTCAGTTGAGTGTAGTATTGAGAGACTGCCTATCACAACACACTTTTAAGTATTGGTCTTAATTCCTGGCACAACTCATTGTTCAGTGTTGGTCTTACGTTCTAAACAAAAGGAACCAAGTTGTATCACCCACTACATCAAATTCCTTTTTGGTGTGGCCTGCATCTTAAAATAATATTGATTCTTATAATGGACAGCAATCTCAAACAAACGTAGCCAAACAAAACGAAAAAACAAACACAAACAAAGCCCACCCCAAAACAAGAACAAAAAAACCCACACGAAACAAACAGCAACCAAAAAAAATAAAAAAATAAATAAAAGGCAAACAATAACACAAACGATAAAACAGCAACGAAACTCATGTCCAAAGTCACATTTCTGAAATTCCTCCATAACAACAACAAGCATACACATAGTTATGGTGCAATTGATTGGTTTCCTTGCAGGATACAATTTCTAGACGACAACTAACGAAGATGACCGAAACAACTCTGCCACTATTCCACGTGACTCAAGTTCTTTATTCACATTAAGCTTTACAGCTCATCTGTTTATATATAAACAAAAATACATAACCACAGGAGAACAAACTTCAATAAACAAGAAAACATACATGTCACATGAAACAAATAAACTACACACATACGGAAAATGCCTTAACAAGACTGCTTTTCTTAATTTAACTGTTTGATATAAATATTTTCCAAAATTACATAAAGTTTTAGAATTTTGTACATTATATAATTGCAGTAGCTTAAAAAATGATGGCTTGTTCCAGTAATAAGGTATAATGTATTTTTTTCTCAAATCAGTATATACGGGGCATTTTCTAATACAATGAAACTCATCTTCCATAACATTTAAACAGTGAAAACATAATCTACCATGTCGCTGTGTATGACTATATCTGCCAGTTTCAATTGCTAACACATGAGATGACTTTCTAAATTTTGACATATATTTTCTATAAAGTACTGGAAGTGGTTTCCGTAAATAAAATTGCAGATTGAATGTATTTGTAAAATATTTGTACATAATACATTTTGGCGAAATATCAATTTCATTCCCAATATATTACATAGCAATTTAAGTCTACTGAAACACATTGACTACTAATCAGCGGTTATTGGATTGCAAACGCACAGTTATATCGACACTTGATCACAGATGAAATCCGCTGTCACCGCATGGCTACTCTTTCCAAATAACAGAAAGGAATCTGTATGTGCACTTCCCACATCCCACACACATAATAGCACACACGACGTCCTCTGACGGACCAGTTATGGATCATTGGTTGGGGCGGGAAATAATCAAACGGGCCAACCGAGGAGGATCGAACCTTCAGCAAATGGAACCACAGACAGACGTTCTTGTTATGTTATCCCGGTTATTTGGGGACAAGGAATTTTAGATCAAACATCCGATTTTTTTTTCACTTGAGCGGAACTCTCAATCTTGCGGGGAGGATCGTCCGATCCCCCCGATCCCCCACCCCCTGGCTACGGACCTGGGGATAAAGAGAGACGCAGAAAGACAAACACTGGCCGAGAAACAGGCAGACGGGCACAGGCAAATAAATATTAAACACAAATAGAGATACATTAATTAGCAAGGAGATTCAGAGAAACACAGGCACAGACACAGACAGATACACTGAGAGATAGAGATGAACAGGAGTATGGAGACACTGACGGAGATACACGACTCATATCAGGAACATATAGAATACTGTCTGGAAACAAAATACTCAACGACCTGCTCGGCAATACTGTTTATCTTGCACGAGTGAATTGATATTGTCCTCCCGAATAGCGAGTGTGGTATTATGTTCATTAACCATTATCATTTGTTTATCATTCTTTGAAGATGTTCAAACAATACTGTTTTTAAAAACAAGTTTGCAAGTTGAGAACAAGACACAATGTTGCGTCATAGCTCTGACGTACGTATCGCTGATGACGTAAGATAGCTGCTGACATGCCTGCCACCATGGAGAGTATTCTTACACGTATATGGTTGTTTGTTGTTGCTTAACAGGTGTGACGTCAAAGCAGATAGTGAAACATTAATTATGACGTCAAAATATATCTAAAGGAAGAATTTTTAGGGGTTTTGTCTTTCGCTAGTGAAAAATCAGTTTTCTCTTCCCACTTCTCTATGCCTATATGGGTAATAATCAAATATTCACAGACACACACGCACACACACACACACACACACACACACACACACACACAGACACGCACATGAATGTCCGCATCAACACATACATCCGTAAACACGAATGGACATGTATGATAAAATATAGTCTGTCTGATAATATTTAAATCTGATACCAAATTCACTACCTGACAATACTGAACTCATTATACCAGATGGAGTAGCTGACAATACTGAACTCTTGATACAAGATGGACTAGCTGGCAATACTGAACTCGTGATATCAGATGGACCAATTGACAATACTGAACGTTTAATACCAGATGCATTAGCTGACATTGGACGTTTAGTTCCACATGCACTACCTAATAATACTGCACCCCAGATACAGAATGGAATAGCTGTGAATGATGGACCAGTTAACACAAATAACTCGTGATAATATATGGATTAAGTTGACAATACTAATGTTGAGCTCGTGATACCAGATTGACTGCATGACAATTATGAATTTGTGAATGCAGATTGTCTAGTTTAAATTATTGAACTCATGATACAGAATGGAATAGCTGTGAATAATGTCCCCATGGTACATGATAGACTAGCTAACACAAACAACTCGTGATACTATATGGATTAAGTTGACAATATTAATGTTGAACTCATGATACAGAATGGAATACCTGCGAACACTGTACTCGTGAAGAAAGATGGAGCAACTGACAAAACTGAATTGTAACAGATAGATTAAGTAACAATTCTGAAATTGGGGTACTGGATGAACCAGCTAAATATCAATATTTTTTACCAAATGGATCAGTTGACAAGGCTACACCAATATAGTGACATCCTGATACGAAATAATTACTTAAGATGTTCATGTCCTGAAACCAAATGGGCTAGCAACCATTCCTTAATTTATGTTGAAAAAAAAACCGCAAGTGATAAACCATTAATACCAGATTCAGTGTCCCTACTGTTACAAGCAATATTTGTCACCATAGCTTGATTCAGTCGATTCCATTTCAGATCACTTGATTCGATATATTACCTTAATTCCTTTGCAAAGTGGAACATCTCAGTCGCGTTTGAATTATATGACGATAGTTTGACGAACTTCCAATAAGGATGTAAAAGTTCTGTCCAAAATTTAGCATATATATTATGAAACAGACCGACCAGATATTATTGAGCAATGCCAGATATTTGAAATCTCTCTCAAATAGTCTTATTAAAGATATAACGGTCCGTGACATTGCTACTGGTATTATTGTGACAAACGCCAGTACAGAGACTAACACGAGGGGGCGCGTTGAACTGTCTTGCTGACGACTAGCTAAATTACAGCTTGACCTAGTAAAACTGTTTCGGAATTTGCGACTTCGCTGGATGTGAATAATGATAAAAATATTTAGCACTAGGATAACCAAGCAAGGCAGTGTAGAAGAAAATAACAATCGAATGAACATGTAATAATACTTAACTTCTTCTGACGGAAAACATTCACCTCTTACGAGTTCTGTGTTAAAAAGAAAGGGCAAAATTAACACTACAGTCAAACCAAACAAACCAGAGCAGAACACTGTAGCTTTGATCCTGGTACAAATTATGTCTCGCTTTAATGGAAAACAGACGCATACGTATCTATCTATAGCAAGTCCAACCACCAACCACGACGACAGGATAGTAAAGCTGAACGGTAGCGCACAAATGAGTATCTTTATTTCTACAACTTGCCCCACAAAGTATATCTGTTCAGTTTCATAGATTAGCGTTGTGATTAGAAAACAACTGTCAGAAACGGCCATAAATTTCAGGTAGACTGAATAAGAGAGGGAACTCAGTTTCTTATCTCCCATCATAATAAACACTAGGATGTTCCCGATGGTTCCTATCACAGTAATGCACAGCACGATGCCCGAGAAAATGTATTTGTATTTGTCGAAATCCGCCCACAGTTCACCAAAAGATTCAGAATTGTCCTTTAATTCTTGTCCTTCGCCAGAATTGTTTACATACGTAACGTTGTTACGAGCCGTCGAAGTCTCTATAAAGCTGGGCGTTTGATTCACTGGCAACAGTGGCTGGGTTGTGACGGACATCTTCTTTATGGGTCGTCTTGAAATTATCTCCTGAAAAGAAATCAATCAAGATTCATCATTAAACCTGATACTTCCTGAGTGCCTTGTGATATCATAATTTATCAGCACGAGTTGATGTAATAATGTTTATACTTTTATCAACCAGTGCTGATAAATTGTGATATCAAAAGGCACGCGGGAGTATTTTTTATCAGTCATTGTCATTGTTTTTATTTGCGACAATTGTAAACAATGTCAGTAATGTTGGTTGAATGTCATTATATTTTGCTGCGGTAGACTCGCTAACTATCTCCTAGGGGAATATCGCAGGAGATATCGCAAATTATAGTGCCAGCGATATATCCTACAAAGGTATTTAATGGATGATAAATAATGATATATCCGATGTTTGTAGTATTAGTTGCCTATATTTCACTAAAATCTGTGTGGCGTTCTTATGCACATTCTGCCATCATCTGTACAATCAGTTGGCCATCAGATGACAACACCTTAAATGTGTTTTTTTGTTGTGAACTTTTGTCTGCATTCATTTGGCCATTGCGCGCCTTGTCATTAACGAAACATTTGTATATAAACGCAAAGCTGGCGACCATTTCGATAATTATTCACAATCGATATGAAACATCCCCTTTGTCACTTTCGAATTTTTCATGTGGTCGCTTACAATAAGTAAAACCCAGACCAGTATATTTCTCTTGTGACGTATCCAGGCTCCCTTTAGGTAGACATGTTTGAATGGTAACAACAAATCTGACATATCAATGTATTTACACCTGTGCTACGTAATTAAATAGATAATTAATTAACAGTTCGCTAACAACTATTGCTTGGTATAATACATGTTAAAAGTTATGTGATGACTTAATATTTTATTAAAGTGTCAAATGACAATATACATAAATATATACAATACAGATATAAAATATAATATCAATTAACCTAAATAGGTTCATTTGACATTTTATTACATGCATCTAAAACTAATGTTACATGTTATAAAACTATAGAAAAAGTAAATGCGTATCTACACAATGAAATGCACAATTCATCTTCAACACAACATGTAGAAAATAAACAAACTCGATCTGTTAAAGGAATTGGAGGCATCTTATATTCCTGTTTAAGCAGACAAAGGGAGATTACCAGCTCTGCATTTTGACACAGTTGTCCTGTGTTGGCGTTGTCTGGGAATTATCATGTGCGTATATGTCATGACTTTTTACATTGTCTTTACATTGTCTATAACATATTAATATACAGCGCCGTATCAAAAGTGTTCGCGAAAATGACGTCCGTAACACGGAAGCGCTTTTCTACCTTCCGTAAAATGCGTGTTTTTCCCAAGTTACGTAAAACCAAGCCTTTTGATACAATCCCTATTTATATATATTTTTTTACGTAGCTACACTGGTGACGTTATGAATTAGTCGTCTGCTCCCTTGATCTTGAAGCAGACTGTGTTTTGTAACAAATGGGTCGCAAATCCACAGATCTCACTACCGTTAAAAACAACTGATTGTTGACTTAAAATCGCATGACCACAGAAACTCAGAAATTGTCAAATTATTGACGGTGCCCGAGTCTACCATTCGATCAGTGTGGAAAAAAGATTGTATAAGCGGAAGTGTTGAGAACGCCAAAAGAACTGGTCGACCACGAAAGATCACAATTAGAGGAGAATTATGTTTACTTCGGAGTGTCACAAAAAATCGCGGGAAAGTTCTTAGAGATATAACTGCTGATTTTAATCAAGGTCGCATTATGGCTTGCATTCTTAACAAGGGACACTTAACCAAATATTGAGGTATGGTTATTAATTCTACTAGCCGAATTTTGTTTTTAAAATTTACATACTGACCCGTGTTTACGTCAGCCATTTTGGATTATCGCGAAAACTTTTGATACGGCGCTGTATCGTGTTCATCAGTACTGTTTAAAATTACCTGTACTAATTTTAATATTAATGTGATTAACTTGCCCAACTCTGAATCTAAATTAATACCGGGGGTGTGGGGGGGGGGGGGGGGGGGGGGGGTGTGAGGAGTAGTGAAGGCTAAAACACGTTGCGCATTTTTGACAATAGTCCCTCGTTTTCTGTGTTTTCTAATTTGAATATTTGTCTGACCACTTCAACTCGTTGCTTCGTTACACGTCACGAGTCGCCACGAGTAGTCACATTGTAACTTGTCTGCCCACGTGTGGTTCTGAACTGTTTTCACTACACCATGTCCATGCATGTCCCAAATTGCTGAACCATTTGGAATACTGGTTCAAAAATACTTTAGTACAATTGTTTAAAACGCTAAAAAGGATGATTTGTCCTGCTATGCAGAGTTTTGAACGCAGAGAGTTCCCGGTAACATGCTTGTTTTACTACTGTCGTAGCGCAACTTGTACAACTATATTCAAATGTAATCTATATATTTAGCTGTTCAGGAACGATTGAATTCATTGTTATTCTGTCACCTGCTATTCAATCAATGACTTCGTCTTTAGTTAATTAGTGGCTAGCAATCAGACCAATTCCTGTTGAAGTACATTACAATAATCAACGACTCTATGGATTTTAATTGTTGTCCCAAACATAACAACTTAGGACTACAAACCATGGCAATTATCTTTAAACAAATATATGTATCTTATAAATCTAGTATCCGGGATTTGTTTTAGACACAAATGAGAGACGCAAGGAGACAAGCTCTGCTGTCCGTAACTTTGAGGTTATTTGTTGCAATATCAACTCTATCGGGAGACAGACGTGTGCCATTCACCCACGAACTGATACCTATAATAGTATATATATTACCACGTTGTTAAAGGGACATTCCTGAGTGTGCTGCAATTTTAAGACGTTGTCGACTAACAGAGACTTTTTTAACGATTGTAATTACATATCAAATATATATTTTTCCGCATAAAATATTAGTGGCTATATGTTAAACGTGTTCTGATCGTTCTAATATTTGTACTGGATTAAATTTCATTCTATTGCCTAAACTATTACTTTTCGTGCGTACGAAAGCATTTGAATACAAAATCCAGTTTGGGCTTTTTACAAATATTAAGACGACCAGAAACATTTTGAATATACAGACACTGATTTTCTAAACAAGAAAATGTATTTAATATGTAAGTTTAATCGTAGAAATATTTTATTAGTTGGAAACATCTTACAATGCAGCAATCTCAGAAATGCCTCTTTAAAATGAGTTCCTGTTGGAAAGGATATTAAGAACCTACAAGCCATCTTGTGAGTTATTCATTCGTTTACACCAACATGAAGGATAAACTACACGGTGTTACTATTATATTTAAACCAACATGAAGGATAAACTACACGGTGTTACTGTTATATTTAAAACAAATCGAAGGATAAACTACACGGTGTTACTATTATATTTAAAACAACATGAAGGATAAACTACACGGTGTTACTGTTATATTTAAAACAAATCGAAGGATAAACTACACGGTGTTACTATTATATTTAAACCAACATGAAGGATAAACTACACGGTGTTACTGTTATATTTAAAACAAATCGAAGGATAAACTACACGGTGTTACTATTATATTTAAAACAACATGAAGGATAAACTACACGGTGTTACTGTTATATTTAAAACAACATGAAGGATAAACTACACAGTGCTACTATTATATTTAAGCCAACATAAATGATAAACTACACGGTGCTACTATTATATTTAAACCAACACGAAGGATAAACTACACGGTGTTACTATTATATTTAAAGCAACATGAAGGATAAACTACACGGTGTTACTGTTATATTTAAAACATCATGAAGGATAAACTACACGGCGTTACTATTATAGTCAAGTAAATATCTGAACATGTTAACTCGTAAGAACGGTCTCTATGGTGTTGTGGTTAAGACATAGGACATAAGGCTGATAGGTACAGGGTTCGTAGCCTGGTACCGGCTCCCGCCCTAAATAAATAGCAATAGTAATAATAATAATAATAATAATGTTTGTATTGTTAAACTACACCACTAGAGTACAATGATTTATTAATTATCGAATATTGGATGCGAAACACTTGGTAATTTTAACAAATAGTTAACTACGGCCTTTGATATAACAGCCGTGGTGCACTGGCTTGAACGTGAAATACCCAAAATAGGTCTCCATATCGGCCACGCATTAAGTGTATGCTCTAGCACGGCGCAACACCCCGCCCTATGGGATTCAAAGCTACACACGCCAACCTGCACACACACACACACACACACACATGTATTCAAAACACAACTTTTCCAAAATGCATCAGTATTAGTTCTGTTTTATATTAATAAATATTTTACGTCAAACACTATAAAACATTCATGAACTGTTTTGATGAGTTTCGTATAGTGTTTGATTTTACATCCATGTGGAAATAGCCGGTGCAAGCTTCGATCTCCGCATGTACACACCCATTAAAGCAACGCGTATTTTAATTGTTATTATCATTTGGGTTTTGTATCATACATTATAAAAAAATATACCTTAGCTTTAGCGAAATGAAAATATAAAATCCAAAATGCAATCGTCCTGATAACAGATAGTTTAATTTTGACAGAAGTCAATCAAAGGTAAAACTTCCAGTGAACTATTTCATATAAAACCGTTTTACTTATTAACTCCGTATGCCCTTCAACTAATGGTATTCATGCAATACTATAAAACGCGTTAAAATACCGGAGACTGAGATTGTATTTAAATCATACATTAAATACACATAGGCATCGATTTAAGTGCTGTGACAGTATATCAGTGTTATAGTATGTATGTACACATATACATTAAATACACATATACACCTATTTAAGTGCAGTGACAGTATACCAATGTTATAGTATGTACACAGATACATTAAATACACATAGATACCTATTTAAGTGCAGTGACAGTATATCAATGTTATAGTATGTACACAGATACATTAAATACACATAGATACCTATTTAAGTGCAGTGACAGTATATCAATGTTATAGTATGTACACAGATACATTAGATACACATAGATACCTATTTAAGTGCAGTGACAGTATATCAATGTTATAGTATGTACACAGATACATTAAATACACATAGATACCTATTTAAGAGCAGTGACAGTATATCAATGTTATAGTATGTACACAGATACATTAAATACACAAAGATACCTATTTAATTGCAGTGACAGTATATCAGTGTTATAGTGTGTATGCACACATATACATTAAATACACATAGATACGTATTTAAGTGCAGTAACAGTATATACATGTTATAGTATGTATGTGCACATATTCATTAAATACACATATATACCTATTTAAGCAACCAAAATGAGCGTCACTGTTATACTTATCTGTTTCAGTTGTAGATCCAACACGACAGTGGCAATATCTGGTTATTGACCATCTTCCCTGCGATTTATAGCAGCAAAACTGCCAATCAGATTTTATATTAAATATAATCCACACGGGTGTTATTATTTTTCACTGAAAAACCAATATGATTTTACATGTATTGTGATTGACAAGGCTGCTATGCTTTAGTTGAAAGGTTTTATAACTCATTAAACACTTCAGCTTAGCGAGAGACGAGTCAGTCGAATTAAAGTAAAGACATACATGCAATGTGTGTGGGCCTGTGTATGTGTTAGTCTGTGTTTACTGTGCTGCGTTGTGCTGTGTTCTTGTGTGTGTTGATGTGTGATGTACGTTGTAGTATAAACGGTCTCACACGGTAGCTTGTTTAGTGTTCCCTATGTATGTAAATGTGCGTGTTTGTGTATATGTGTGTGTGGTGCACACACACACACACACACACACACACACACACACACACACACACGGGTTTTTTGTTTGTTGTTTTTCATTTTTGGTTGGGAGGGGGGAAAGAGCATGTTCTTGTTGTTGAACCATATGCAAAGTTGTCTCTTTATTGACATGTATCTATGGATATAAAACAAGTATATTGTTTTAAAATTCTGCATATATTTATTCAGAGACTTGATTACTAATTGTAAAAACAATCCCAGCAATCTATAGATGTATACATCTACTACACTGAGACACACAAACACACACACACACACACACACTCTCTCTCTCTCTCTCTCTCTCTCTCTCTCTCTCTCTCTCTCTCTCTCTCTCTCTCTCTCTCTCTCTCTCTCTCTCTCTCTCTCTCTCTCTCTCTCTCTCTCTCTCTCTCTCTCTCTCTCTCTCTCTCTGTATCGTCAATATCATATATTAGGAATAAAAATTGTCATAATACGTTATTTTTATTCCTGGTTTTAGTGTAGAAACATATGTAGCCATAATCAGGCCAGGAGCATTAGCCAAAATATAACAAGCACCCGGAAAAAATTAGTAGAAAGCTGAATTTTTCAGGAGAGTTCCAAAAACCATACCTAGGCCAAAATCACAAAGTTCTGCAAATTCTATCATGTGGCATTTTTTAAAATTCAAGATGACCGCCATCACATCAGATAAACATGGGAAAACTCTAATAGCATCAAACCTGCTCAACCATCGGCCTCAGAACAATATTTTTAATGTGTAAAATCATCTTAAAATATTATTGTAAATATTATAAAATGCACCACTGTTAATGTCACACATTACCAAATCCTCTCAGTACAGCTGGAAAAAGTTCAAGCAACACAGTTGAAATGGCCATTGGCGTGTCCAGTGTGTTGAATAGAAGATTGCATTCCTTCAAATATTCCATTTGGGATAAGCTGACTTTCATAAAGATACTACGTTTTGTGTAACGTTCCATCTGATCCAGACACTGATGCGTGTTCAGTCGTGTTACCAAATGATGTGTTTGGGGTTTCTTGAATAACCCAAGTAGTTCATGATACTGAGCTGCTAAATGTTAATATACAAATGTTTTTTTAAAGACAGCCGTAGATGACAAAGTAATGAAGAAATGTAAAAAAACATTTTTATTATTATTTGCATGCTCTGTTAACACAAAATTATATTTATCTTTTCATTTTTTAGATATCTTCATTTTGAATTTTAAATGTACATTAATATGCAACATGGCAATAACGTTGAGAGTTAGATGGGTTTTTGCATTATGAAATAAAAGACACATTAACAAAATAATTATAACAAATACATGAACTTTTTTTTAAACTTGAGAACGAATGAAAAATAGTTTTAAGTAATAATTTTGTTATGCACATTATTTAATTACTGTGTTAATTGCATGTTCTCTCGGGCATGCCACCCAATTTAATTTAAAATATACAATGGTTTATCTTAAGTTATCTACTCTTGATGCATTTACTTACTACTTTATACTTGCTTCACTCTTCACATAAATTGTAAATATTACTTTGAATTTATTTTGTTGTTGTGCTTGTGTATTTCAGTGTATGCCCTGTTTGGCAATATATACTGCGCAAAAGGAATAAGGAATCACAACTACGCTAGTAAAGTATGCAACAGCAACTCTCATACACAATGTCAGGAAGTTACCTGTGTTAATATCAATCAGACATTACACATACATTACCAAGTGTACTTTTTTCTTTCTCCGAGTATATTCTGTATACCTTGCACAGAATGGCATTTATTTATATGGTATGTTAACCAAATAGTGCATATACATGTAACATGGGGGTGATCCCTAAGTGTTAATACTACTGGGATTTACCGTACCATTCGGAAACACTTAACTGATATTAAAATTTTAAAATTAATCACAATAAAATTATAAAAATAATAAAATAAAAAAACAAGTTTAAATTTGTCGATATATGTCCGCAATATGAAAACTGTAGGCCCTAATGTGCTGGCACTCGCTTCATCAATGCTCCTTAGCTAATTTAAGCAGACATTACGTGCGATATGTTTTAACATGTTCATATACCACTAAGGTTTCGAGCAGACATTATACACCATTTAAATAGAGAATAACTAGTTAATGACGTCGGATATCTGCTTGACCCTGTAAAGGTAAAAATGGAAATGTTTCATTGGCCTGAAAAGGATAAAGCAGATAGCCAACGTCATTAACTAGTTATATATACCCTGTAGACCATCAACATTAAGGGGAACAACTATTATTTATGTTATTTCAGCTACATTGTACCATGACCTACAGGTCAAATGATTGATTCTGTAATGTAGCTATGCGTGTGACGTCACCAGAGTAACGTCAACAGTTATATACTGCTACTATAAGGAAGACTTTGCTTTATCCGTCATCACATTCTGGCAATAGAAATGGTGGTCGAAGGATAAAATAGCATTACACGCAATCTTATATTAATAGATATTGGTAGCGCTACTTTCTCCCCTTTCCTCGTCTATGAAACTGGGATGCCTACAATGTATGTGTGCATTACCCCTTCCCAGGGGGCGGGATGTAGCCAAGTGGTAAAGTGCTCGGTTAATGAGCAGTCAATCTGTGATCGATCCCCTCGGTGAGCTCATTGGGCTATTTCTCGTTCCAGCCAGTGTACCATGTGTGTCATATTACAGGCCGTAGTATATGCTATCCTGTCTATGGGATGATGCATATAAAATACTCCTTGCTATTAATGGAAAAACGTAGCGGGTTCCCTCTCTAAGACAATGTCAAAATTATCAAATGCTTGATATCAAATCGCTAATGGTTTGTAAAGCAATGTGCTCGAGATGTGTCAACAAACTTAAACTTTACATAATCAAGCAAATAAAAAGTTATCTATTCACTGTAAGTTCCATTATATTGTTTCTAAAATCACTTTTAAATATTCCGTCCTAAATTATTACTTTTGTTTGTTTTACAGTTTTGGGTCACACCAACAATGAGATACATTGTATATGTCCCACGGTTGGTCAGATAGAGAATAATACACAAGTACCCATGAGAAACAGATTTGAATTACCACTAGTGGCTGTCATAGTTCCAGTCAAGTCACAATACACAAGTACCCATGAGAAACAGATTTTTATTACCACTAGTGGCTGTCATAGTTCCAGTCAAGTCACAATACACAAGTACCCATGAGAAACAGATTTGTATTACCACTAGTGGCTGTCATAGTTCCAGTCAAGTCACACAATACACAAGTACCCATGAGAAACAGATTTGTATTACCACTAGTGGCTGTCATAGTTCCAGTCAAGTCACAATACACAAGTACCCATGAGAAACAGATTTGTATTACCACTAGTGGCTGTCATAGTTCCAGTCAAGTCACAATACACAAGTACCCATGAGAAACAGATTTGTATTACCACTAGTGGCTGTCATAGTTCCAGTCAAGTCACAATACACAAGTACCCATGAGAAACAGATTTGTATTACCACTAGTGGCTGTCATAGTTCCAGTCAAGTCACAATACACAAGTACCCATGAGAAACAGATTTGTATTACCACTAGTGGCTGTCATAGTTCCAGTCAAGTCACAATACACAAGTACCCATGAGAAACAGATTTGTATTACCACTAGTGGCTGTCATAGTTCCAGTCAAGTCACAATACACAAGTACCCATGAGAAACAGATTTGTATTACCACTAGTGGCTGTCATAGTTCCAGTCAAGTCACAGTACACAAGTACCCATGAGAAACAGATTTGTACCACTATGAGAAAGTCACAGTATACCCATTTTGTATTACCACTAGTGGCTGTCATAGTTCCAGTCAAGTCACAGTACACAAGTACCCATGAGAAACAGATTTGTATTACCACTAGTGGCTGTCATAGTTCCAGTCAAGTTTGT
The DNA here is from genome assembly GCF_016097555.1 of Gigantopelta aegis. Taxonomy (NCBI): domain Eukaryota; kingdom Metazoa; phylum Mollusca; class Gastropoda; order Neomphalida; family Peltospiridae; genus Gigantopelta; species Gigantopelta aegis. The sequence continues at coordinate 9,610,157 of NC_054703.1, forward strand.
ATTACCACTAGTGGCTGTCATAGTTCACACAGTACACAAGTACCCATGAGAAACAGATTTGTATTACCACTAGTGGCTGTCATAGTTCCAGTCAAGTCACAATACACAAGTACCCATGAGAAACAGATTTGTATTACCACTAGTGGCTGTCATAGTTCCAGTCAAGTCACAATACACAAGTACCCATGAGAAACAGATTTGTATTACCACTAGTGGCTGTCATAGTTCCAGTCAAGTCACAATACACAAGTACCCATGAGAAACAGATTTGTATTACCACTAGTGGCTGTCATAGTTCCAGTCAAGTCACAATACACAAGTACCCATGAGAAACAGATTTGTATTACCACTAGTGGCTGTCATAGTTCCAGTCAAGTCACAATACACAAGTACCCATGAGAAACAGATTTGTATTACCACTAGTATAGTTCCAGTCCACAATACACAAGTGAGAAACAGATTTGTATTACCACTAGTGGCTGTCATAGTTCCAGTCAAGTCACAATACACAAGTACCCATGAGAAACAGATTTGTATTACCACTAGTGGCTGTCATAGTTCCAGTCAAGTCACAATACACAAGTACCCATGAGAAACAGATTTGTATTACCACTAGTGGCTGTCATAGTTCCAGTCAAGTCACAATACACAAGTACCCATGAGAAACAGATTTGTATTACCACTAGTGGCTGTCATAGTTCCAGTCAAGTCACAATACACAAGTACCCATGAGAAACAGATTTGTATTACCACTAGTGGCTGTCATAGTTCCAGTCAAGTCACAATACACAAGTACCCATGAGAAACAGATTTGTATTACCACTAGTGGCTGTCATAGTTCCAGTCAAGTCACAATACACAAGTACCCATGAGAAACAGATTTGTATTACCACTAGTGGCTGTCATAGTTCCAGTCAAGTCACAATACACAAGTACCCATGAGAAACAGATTTGTATTACCACTAGTGGCTGTCATAGTTCCAGTCAAGTCACAATACACAAGTACCCATGAGAAACAGATTTGTATTACCACTAGTGGCTGTCATAGTTCCAGTCAAGTCACAATACACAAGTACCCATGAGAAACAGATTTGTATTACCACTAGTGGCTGTCATAGTTCCAGTCAAGTCACAATACACAAGTACCCATGAGAAACAGATTTGTATTACCACTAGTGGCTGTCATAGTTCCAGTCAAGTCACAATACACAAGTACCCATGAGAAACAGATTTGTATTACCACTAGTGGCTGTCATAGTTCCAGTCAAGTCACAATACACAAGTACCCATGAGAAACAGATTTGTATTACCACTAGTGGCTGTCATAGTTCCAGTCAAGTCACAATACACAAGTACCCATGAGAAACAGATTTGTATTACCACTAGTGGCTGTCATAGTTCCAGTCAAGTCACAATACACAAGTACATGAGAAACAGATTTGTATTACCACTAGTGGCTGTCATAGTTCCAGAGAAACAGATTTTGTATTACCACTAGTGGCTGTCATAGTTCCAGTCAAGTCACAATACACAAGTACCCATGAGAAACAGATTTGTATTACCACTAGTGGCTGTCATAGTTCCAGTCAAGTCACAATACACAAGTACCCATGAGAAACAGATTTGTATTACCACTAGTGGCTGTCATAGTTCCAGTCAAGTCACAATACACAAGTACCCATGAGAAACAGATTTGTATTACCACTAGTGGCTGTCATAGTTCCAGTCAAGTCACAATACACAAGTACCCATGAGAAACAGATTTGTATTACCACTAGTGGCTGTCATAGTTCCAGTCAAGTCACAATACACAAGTACCCATGAGAAACAGATTTGTATTATAGTACCAGTCAAGTCACAATACACAAGTACCCATGAGAAACAGATTTGTATTACCACTAGTGGCTGTCATAGTTCCAGTCAAGTCACAATACACAAGTACCCATGAGAAACAGATTTGTATTACCACTAGTGGCTGTCATAGTTCCAGTCAAGTCACAATACACAAGTACCCATGAGAAACAGATTTGTATTACCACTAGTGGCTGTCATAGTTCCAGTCAAGTCACAATACACAAGTACCCATGAGAAACAGATTTGTATTACCACTACTAGTGTCAAGTCTGTCATAGTTCCAGTCAAGTCACAATACACAAGTACCCATGAGAAACAGATTTGTATTACCACTAGTGGCTGTCATAGTTCCAGTCAAGTCACAATACACAAGTACCCATGAGAAACAGATTTGTATTACCACTAGTGGCTGTCATAGTTCCAGTCAAGTCACAGTACACAAGTACCCATGAGAAACAGATTTGTATTACCACTAGTGGCTGTCATAGTTCCAGTCAAGTCACAATACACAAGTACCCATGAGAAACAGATTTGTATTACCACTAGTGGCTGTCATAGTTCCAGTCAAGTCACAATACACAAGTACCCATGAGAAACAGATTTGTATTACCACTAGTGGCTGTCATAGTTCCAGTCAAGTCACAATACACAAGTACCCATGAGAAACAGATTTGTATTACCACTAGTGGCTGTCATAGTTCCAGTCAAGTCACAATACACAAGTACCCATGAGAAACAGATTTGTATTACCACTAGTGGCTGTCATAGTTCCAGTCAAGTCACAATACACAAGTACCCATGAGAAACAGATTTGTATTACCACTAGTGGCTGTCATAGTTCCAGTCAAGTCACAATACACAAGTACCCATGAGAAACAGATTTGTATTACCACTAGTGGCTGTCATAGTTCCAGTCAAGTCACAATACACAAGTACCCATGAGAAACAGATTTGTATTACCACTAGTGGCTGTCATAGTTCCAGTCAAGTCACAATACACAAGTACCCATGAGAAACAGATTTGTATTACCACTAGTGGCTGTCATAGTTCCAGTCAAGTCACAATACACAAGTACCCATGAGAAACAGATTTGTATTACCACTAGTGGCTGTCATAGTTCCAGTCAAGTCACAATACACAAGTACACAAGTACCACTATGAGAAACAGATTTGTATTACCACTAGTGGCTGTCATAGTTCCAGTCAAGTCACAATACACAAGTACCCATGAGAAACAGATTTGTATTACCACTAGTGGCTGTCAGTCAAGTCACAGTACACAAGTACCCATGAGAAACAGATTTGTATTACCACTAGTGGCTGTCATAGTTCCAGTCAAGTCACAGTACACAAGTACCCATGAGAAACAGATTTGTATTACCACTAGTGGCTGTCATAGTTCCAGTCAAGTCACAATACACAAGTACCCATGAGAAACAGATTTGTATTACCACTAGTGGCTGTCATAGTTCCAGTCAAGTCACAATACACAAGTACCCATGAGAAACAGATTTGTATTACCACTAGTGGCTGTCATAGTTCCAGTCAAGTCACAATACACAAGTACCCATGAGAAACAGATTTGTATTACACTAGTGGCTGTCATAGTTCCAGTCAAGTCACAATACACAAGTACCCATGAGAAACAGATTTGTATTACCACTAGTGGCTGTCATAGTTCCAGTCAAGTCACAATACACAAGTACCCATGAGAAACAGATTTGTATTACCACTAGTGGCTGTCATAGTTCCAGTCAAGTCACAATACACAAGTACCCATGAGAAACAGATTTGTATTACCACTAGTGGCTGTCATAGTTCCAGTCAAGTCACAATACACAAGTACCCATGAGAAACAGATTTGTATTACCACTAGTGGCTGTCATAGTTCCAGTCAAGTCACAATACACAAGTACCCATGAGAAACAGATTTTTGTATTACCACTAGTGGCTGTCATAGTTCCAGTCAAGTCACAATACACAAGTACCCATGAGAAACAGATTTGTATTACCACTAGTGGCTGTCATAGTTCCAGTCAAGTCACAATACACAAGTACCCATGAGAAACAGATTTGTATTACCACTAGTGGCTGTCATAGTTCCAGTCAAGTCACAATACACAAGTACCCATGAGAAACAGATTTGTATTACCACTAGTGGCTGTCATAGTTCCAGTCAAGTCACAATACACAAGTACCCATGAGAAACAGATTTGTGGCTGTCATAGTAGTCAAGTCACAATACACAAGTACCCATGAGCTGTCATAGTTCCAGTCAAGTCACAATACACAAGTACCCATGAGAAACAGATTTGTATTACCACTAGTGGCTGTCATAGTTCCAGTCAAGTCACAATACACAAGTACCCATGAGAAACAGATTTGTATTACCACTAGTGGCTGTCATAGTTCCAGTCAAGTCACAGTACACAAGTACCCATGAGAAACAGATTTGTATTACCACTAGTGGCTGTCATAGTTCCAGTCAAGTCACAGTACACAAGTACCCATGAGAAACAGATTTGTATTACCACTAGTGGCTGTCACCAGTCAAGTCACAGTACACAAGTATTACCACTAGTGGCTGTCATAGTTCCAGTCAAGTCACAATACACAAGTACCCATGAGAAACAGATTTGTATTACCACTAGTGGCTGTCATAGTTCCAGTCAAGTCACAATACACAAGTACCCATGAGAAACAGATTTGTATTACCACTAGTGGCTGTCATAGTTCCAGTCAAGTCACAATACACAAGTACCCATGAGAAACAGATTTGTATTACCACTAGTGGCTGTCATAGTTCCAGTCAAGTCACAATACACAAGTACCCATGAGAAACAGATTTGTATTACCACTAGTGGCTGTCATAGTTCCAGTCAAGTCACAATACACAAGTACCCATGAGAAACAGATTTGTATTACCACTAGTGGCTGTCATAGTTCCAGTCAAGTCACAATACACAAGTACCCATGAGAAACAGATTTGTATTACCACTAGTGGCTGTCATAGTTCCAGTCAAGTCACAATACACAAGTACCCATGAGAAACAGATTTGTATTACCACTAGTGGCTGTCATAGTTCCAGTCAAGTCGAAGCTATCCATACATGTTTGTGGTTCAAGTGTTTTAAGACAAATCATCTTCAACAGTCTCGAATGTATTATTTTATTTTTCTTACAAACCCTGAACAAATTATTTATTTAGTTTCAGGAATAAATATTAAACACACCGACCGAATATTTACGTTGAAAATGTCAACATTAATGACGGACAGAAATGACGTAATAGATGACGTCATAGACACAATATCGTACTCAATGACACCATGTCTTTATATGTATTCGGGCCACTTGGGACATTACCTCGGAACGGCTGACCTCTTACACGGGTTGTAAAGCATTCGCTTGATATTCGGTCGGTTAGGGATCGATCTCCGTTGGTGGGGCCACAGCGGGTTTCCTCCCTCAATATCTGTGTGTCCTCAACCGTTTGTCTGACGCCATATAACCGTAAATAAAACGTGTTGAGTGCGTCGTTAAATAAACAATGTCCTTTCTTCCTTCTTACACGGATGTATAATATATTATGACTGAATAAACTGTCTTATGAACTGTATCCATTGCACTGCAGTGAATGGATTTTAAACAACATACTACAAGTCTGCAAATTACATTAAACTAGTTACCCAAATTAAGTAACATCACTTATGTTCATTGTTTTAAAAAATGGAACTAATGTTTGAATAAACACTTTAATTGAACAAATCAAAACATAACACAATAAACACACCTAGTACTGAAAGATTAAACTCAGTTTACCAACTCTAATAACGTAACGTACATAAGCTATGACAGGACATAACTTTCCAAAATAGCGGGAGATAAAGAGAGAAGCAGGCAGACGGGCACAAGCAAAGAAATATTAAACACAAAGAGAAATACATGAATTATCAAGGTGTTTACAGACACAGACAGACGCACTTAGATATAGAGATACACGGGAGTACGGAGACACTGATGGCGATACACGAATCATGTCAGGAACATATAGAAGATTGTCAGGAAATAGAATACTCAACGAACTGCTCGACACTACTGTTTATCTTCCACGAGTGAATTGATGTTGTCCTCCCGAATAGCGAGTTTGGTGTTATGTTTATTAACCATTATAATTTGTTTGTATTATATAATGGAAGATGTTCAAACGATATTGTTATTGAAAACAAGTTTGCAAGTTGAGAACAAGAGTATGCTGCGTCATATCTGTGACGCACGTATCGCTGATGACGTAAATTAGTCATTGACATGAATACCGCCATGGTTCTTACACTTAATACCCTTGTTTATTGCTGCCAAAAAGTTGTGACGTCAAATATTGTGAAGCACAGATTATGAAGTCAACACGTATCTAGGGGGAGAAATGAGTTGTTTCTTTCCTTAGGCAAATATAATTTTTCTTTCCCCACTTCGTTCTACCCATATGGATAATATTCAAACATTGGCACACACTCACGCACGCAAACAAGCACACACACACACACACACACACACACACACACACACACGTTTACACACAAACACTCACACACACACACAAAGTCTCATGAAAATATATGTATGTCAGTACCAACACATACATGCATGATACAAGCTGGACTAGTTGCCAGTGCTTAACTCCGATACCACATGTACTAGCTGGCAATACTGAACTCGTGATACCACATGGACTAGCTGACAATACTGAACTCATGATAACAGATGGACTAGCTGACAATACTGAACTCATGATACCAGATGGACTAGCTGGCAATACTGAACTCGTCATACTAGATGGACTAGCTGACAATACTGAACGCATGATACCAGATGAACTAGCTGACACTACTGTACTCGTGATACCACATGAACTAGCTGACAATACTGAACTCATGATACCAGGTGAACTAGCTGACAATACTGAACTCACGATGCCAGATAGACTAGCTGACACAACTGAACTTGTGATACCGCATGGACTAGGTGACAATACTGAACTCATGATACCACATGGACTAGCTGACAATACTGAACTCGTGATACCACATAGGCTAGCTGGTAATACTAGCTGGGGTGTCGTTAAACATTCATTCATTCGTTCATTCATACTCATGATAACATATGGACTAGCTGACAATACTGAACTCATGATACCAGATAGACTAGCTGGCAATACTAAACTCATGATACGAGATAAGACTAGCTGACAATACTAAACTCTTGATACCAGATGGACTAGCTGCCAATACTGAACTCATGATACCAAGTTGACTAGCTGGCAATACTGAACGCATGATACCACATGGACTAGCTGGCAATACTGAACTCGTCATACTAGATGGACTAGCTGACAATACTGAACTCATGATACCAGATGGACTAGCTGGCAATACTGAACTCATGATACCACATAGACTAGCTGGCAATACTGAACTTGTGATACCACATGAACTAGCTGACAATACTGAACTCGTGATACCACATGGACTAGCTGACAATACTGAACTCATGATACCAGTTGGACTAGCTGACAACACTGAACTCATGATATCACATGCACTAGCTGACAATACTGAACTCGTGATACCACATAGACTAGCTGGCAATACTGAACTTGTGATACCACATGGACTAGTTGACAATACTGAACTCTTAATACAACATGAACTAACTGACAATACTGAACTCATGATACCAGATGGACTAGCTGACAATACTGAACTCGTGATACCAAATGGACTAGCTGACAATAATGAATTCGTGATACCAACTGGACTAGCGTACAATACTGAACCTGTAATACCATATGAACTATGTGATAATACTGAACTTGCGATACCAGATGAACTAGCTTACAATACTGAACGTGTTATACCCGATGGACTAGCTTATAATGCTTGATCGTATGACACAGAATGGACTGGCTGCAAATAATGCCCCAAGTTCCGCCGTTCCATGGTCATTTGGTTTATCCTGAAGTGCACAAACCAGTCTAGCGGATGTTTTTTTTATTTATTTTTTTCTACTCGGTCTGGCTGCACTGAGCCCTGTACGAGACGAAAGACGGAGTATTGACAATACTAAAATCATGTTAACAGATGGATTAGCTAACAATAGTGAATTTGAGATACCGGATGAAATAGCTAAGGATCAATACGTTTTACCAAATGGATCAGATGACAATGCCAATCTTTAATAAACTACAAAAATACACTGAGATCGTGATACCAAACAACTACCTAAAATGTTTATGTCGTAATAGGCACCAGTGATAAAACAATAATACCAGATTCAGTATCCCTACGGTTACAAGGATATATTTATTCAGTCGATTCCATTTCAGAGCCCCTACTGATAGAAGAAATATTTGTCAGCATCGCTCGATTCGTTTTACTACCTTGTTTCGACTTCAACGTGCAGCATTTCAGTCGCTTTAGAAAGATCTGCCAGTAGTTTGACGAACTTCCAATAAGGATGTAAAAGTTCTGTCCAAAATTTAACAGGTATATTATGTAACAGACTGCCCAGATATTACCGAGTAATGTCATATGTTTGAAATATCTGTCCATTAGTCTTACTGAAGTTATTGCGGTCTCTGACATTGCCACTGGTATTATTGTGGCAAACGCCAGTGCAGAAACCAACACCAAGGGGCGCGTTGAACTATCTTGCTGACGACTAGCTGAATTACTGCTTGACCTAGTAAAAGTGTTTCGAAAGTTGCGGCTTCGCTGGATGTGAATAATGATAAATATGTTTAGCACAAGGATAATCAAGCAAGGCAAAGTGGAACAAAATAACAATCGAATGAACATGTAATAATACTTAACGTCTTCTGACGGAAAACATTCACCTCTAACGAGTTCGGTGTTAAAAGGAAAGGGTAGAATTAACACTACAGTCAAACCAAGCAAACCATAACAGAATACAGTAGCTTTCATCCTGGTACAAATTAGTTCTCGCTTTAATGGAAAACAGACGCATACGTATCTATCTATAGCAAGTCCAACCACCAACCACGACGACAGAATACTGAAGCTCAATGGTAGCGCACAAAGGAGTATCTTTATTTCTACAAATTCTCCTACAAAGTATATCTGTCCAGTTTCATAGATTAGCGTTGTGGTTAGAAAACAACTGTCAGAAACGGCCAAAAATTTCAAGTAGAATGAATAAGAGAGGGAACTCAGTTTCTTGTCTCCCATCATAATAAACACCAGGATGTTCCCGATGGTTCCCATCACAGTAATGCACAACACCATGCCCCAGAATGCGTGTTTGTCTTTCTCGAAATCCGCCCACAGTTCAAGAAATAATTCAGTATTGTGTTTTAATTCTTGTCCATCGCCAGAATAGTTTACATAAGTAAAGTTGCCACGATCCGTCGAAGTCTCTATAAATCTGGGCGTTTGATTCACTGGTAACAGAGGCTGAGTTGTGACAGGCATCTTCTTTAGGGGTCGCCTTGAAATTATCTCCTGCAAAGAAACCAATCAAGATCCATCATTAAACCTGATGTTGTTCGCATGTTATGTTGTATTTGTTGTTGTTTCTGGGTTGTTGTTTGTTTGTTTGTTTTTGTTTTGTTTTGTTGTTTTTTGTTGTGTTTTGTTTGTTTGTTCGTTCGGATATATATATATATATATATGATACTTCCTGAGTGCCTTGTGATATCATAATTTATCAGAACGATTTGGTAAAAGAATGTTTATACTTTTATCAACCAGTGCTGATAAATTATGATATCACAAGGCACGAGGGGATATTTTTTATCAGTCATTATCATTTTCATTTGCGACAATTGTATACAATGTCAACAATGTTGGTTGAATGTCATTATATTTTGCAGCGTAGACTCGCTAACTATCTCGTAGGGGAATATCGCAGGAGATATCGCAAATTATAGTGCCAGCAATATCTCCTACAAAAGCATTTAATGGATACTCAATAATGATATGTCCAATTTTTGTAGTATTAGTTGCCTATATTCCACTAAAATCTGTGTGGCGTTCTTATGCTCATTCTGCCATCATCTGTACAATCAGTTGGCCATCAGATGACAACGCCTTCAATGTTTTCTTTTTGTTTTGTTTTTTGTTGTTGTGAACATTTGTCTGTATTCCTTTGGCCATTGTACGCCTTGTCGTTAACAAAACATTTGAATACAAACACAAAGCTGGCGACCATTTCGATAATTATTTACAATCGATATGAAACATCCCCTTTGGCACTTTCGAATTTTTCATTTGGTCGGTTACAGTAATTAAAACCCAGACCAGTATGTTTCTCTTGTGACGTATCCTGGCTCCTTTTAGGTAGATATGTTTGAATGGCAACAACAAATCAAACATATCGATGTATTCACACCTTATGTTTGAATGACAACAACAAATCAAACATGTCGATGTATTCACACCTTATGTTTGAATGGTAACAACAAATCAAATATGTCGATGTATTTACACCTTATGTTTGAATGGTAACAACAAATCAAATATGTCGATGTATTTACACCTTATGTTTGAATGACAACAACAAATCAAACATGTCGATGTATTCACACCTTATGTTTGAATGGTAACAACAAATCAAATATGTCGATGTATTTACACCTTATGTTTGAATGGTAACAACAAATCAAATATGTCGATGTATTTACACCTTATGTTTGAATGGTAACAACAAATCAAACATATAAATGTATTTACACCTTTGCTACGTAATTAAATTGATAATTAATTAACAGTTCGCTAACAACTATTGCTTGGTGTAATAAATTGTATTAAAGTGTCAAACGGCAATATACATAAATATATACAATACATATACAAAATATAATGTCAATTAACCTAAATAGGCTCATTTGACATTTTATTACATGAATCTAAAACTAATGTTACATGCTATAAAACTATAGAGAAAATAAATGCATATCTACAAACAGAAATGCTCAATTCATCTTCAGCAAAATATGTAGAAAATAAAAGGAATTGGAGGCATCTTATATTGCTGTTTAAGCAGACAAAGGGAGATTACCAGCTCTACATTTTGACACAGTTGTCCTTTGTTGGAGTTGTCTGGGAATTATCATGTGCGTATATTCCATGACTTTTTGCATCGTCTATAACATATTAATACATCTTGTTCATCAGTTCTGTTTAAAATTACCTGTGCTAATTTTAATGTTAATTTGACTAACTTGCCTGACTCTAATTCCAAATTAATACCGAGGGTGTGTGTGTGTTGGGGGGGGGGGGGGGGGGGGGGGTAGCGAAGGCTAAAACACGTTGTGCATTTTTGACAATAGTCGCTCGTTTTCTGTTTTCTAATTTGAATATTTGTCTGACCACTTCAACTCGCTGCTTCGTTACACACGCCACAAGTATCCACATTTGGAACTTGTCTTCCCACAAGCTTGGTTCTGAACTGTGTTCACTACGCCATGTTCATACACGCCCCAAATTGCTGAACCATTTGGAATACTGGCTCAAAGAGAATTTAGTTCAATTGTTTAAAACGCTGATTGGACGATATGTCCTGCCCTGCAGACTGTTAACGCAAAACAGAGAGTTCCCGGTAACATGCTTGTTTTACTAATGTCATAGTGCAAATTTTATATTAAAACTATATTCAAATGTACTCTATATATTTAACTGTTCATGAACGTTTGAATTCATTGTTATTATTTCACCTGCTATTCATGCAATGACTTCGCCTTTAGTTAATTAGTGGCTAGCAATCAGACCCATTCCTGTTGAAATACATTACAATAATCAACGACACTATGGATTTTAATTGTTACCCAAAACATAACAGCTCAGGACTACAAACCATGGCAATTATCTTTAACTAAATATATGTATGTTATAAATACTAGTATTCGGGATTTTATTTTTAGACATAAATGAGAGACGCAAGGAGACAAGCTCTGCCGTCCGTAACTTTGAGGTTATTTGTTGCAATATCAGCTTTATCGGGAGAAAGACGTGTGCCATTCACCCAAGAACTCATACCTATAATATTATATATATATTACGACGTTTTAAAGGGACATTCCGGAGTTTCCTACAATTTTAAGACGTTATGGATTAACAGAGACTCTTTAACGATTGTAATTGCATATCAAATATATATATTTTTTTCCGCATAAAATATTAGTGGCTGTATGTTAAACGTGTTTCTGATCTTTCTAATATTTGTACTGGATTAAATTTCAATTTATTTCCTAAACTATTTGTTTTCGTACGTACGGCATTATTTGAATAGAAAATCATTTTTTTTTTTTTTTTTTACAAATATTAAGACGACCAGAAACACTTTGAATATACAGACATTGATCTTCTAAACAAGAAAATCTATTTAATATGTAAGTTTAATCGTAGGCATATTTCATTAGTCGGAAACATCTTACAGTGCAGCAAACTCAGGAATGTTCCTTTAAAATCGGTTCCTGCTGGAAAGAACATCAAGGACCTACAAGCCATCTTGTGAGTTATTCATTCGTTTAAAACAACACGAAGGATAAACTACACGGTGATACTATTATATTCAAGTAAATATCCGAACATGTTAACTCACAAGACCGGTCTCTGTGGTGTTGTGGTTAAGCCATAGGACATAAGACTGACAGATAAAGGGTTTCGCAGCCTGGTACCGGTTCCCGCCCAAAATCGAGTTATAACGAATCAGTGGGTAGGGGTAAGACTACTACACCCTCTTATCTCTCACTAACCGCTCGGCACTAAGAATTAATCCTCAGGCCTAGGCAGACAGCCCAGATAGCTGAGGTGTGTGCCCAGGACAGCGTGTTTGAAACTTTATTGGATATAAACACAAAAATAAGTCGCAATGTATATATATATCTCAATTGGTAGAACATAGGACTATCGTTCTGAGGGTATGTGGTTCAAATCCCCTCAGTGGATGTCGATTTTTTCTGTTAGATTTGGAGCCAGTGTAGTGACTGTGTGTGTCCTTAATATAATAATGCAATTATAACCCAGTTATGACCTGTACCATTTCAACTGCCCGTGGACCACAATTTCATGACGTAGCTTCACTTGATGAGGGAGTATGAAGTAGTATTGGTATAAAGTATTTCCACTGGCAGTAGCTAGTGGGCATTTCTCTATTACTTGAGTTGGTAGAGAGCCGGACTATTCTTCTGAGAGTCTGTGGTTCAAACGCCCTTAGTGAATGTCGATATGTTTTTCTGATACATATGTACGAAGGGATCATGTATATTAGGGCGCCAATAGAATACTTAACTACTACAAATATTGGGGCGACATAGACATTAAACATGGTGACTTTGGCATTCTAAAAAAGAAAACATATTTAGCATGTACGTTTAGTTGCTTAGTTGTTAGTCATTCACGTTTTACACTGGCCGCAAACGCAGTGCATGTGGGTATCAAAAGACAAAACAAATAAATACTACTACTAATAATAATAATGTCTGTCTTGTTATACGGCACCACTAGAGCACATTGATTTATTAATTATCGACTATTGGATGCCAAGCATTTAGTCTTAGTCTTAGAGAAGAAACCAGCTGCATTTTTCCATTAGTAGCAAGGGATCTTTTGTATGTACCTTCTAACAGACACCATACTACGGCCTTGGTGCACTGGCTAGAACGAAAAATACCCCCAATAGGTCCACTGACGGGGATCGACACCAGATCGACAGCGCACCAAGTTGGTGCTTTAGTACTACGTTACACCCGCCCTATGGGATTCAAAGCTGCACACGCCAACCTCCACACACACATATTTATTCAAAACACAACTTTTCTAAAATACGTCATTATTAGTTCTGTATTAACCATTATTTTATCTCAAACAATTTAAAACATCCATCAACTTTGATGAGTTTCGTATAGTGTTTTATTTTACATCCGTATGCACACACCCATTAAAACAACACTGTTATTATCAGTTGGGTTTCGTATAGTGTTTTATTTTACATCCATATGCACACACCCATTAAAACAACACTGCTATTATCAGTTGGGTTTCGTATAGTGTTTTATTTTACATCCGTATGCACACACCCATTAAAACAACACTGTTATTATCAGTTGAGTTTCGTATCATACATTATGAGAAGTTTTTCTAGATTTAGCGAAATGAAAATATAACATCCAAAATGCAATCGTCCTGATAACAAATAGATTACTTTTGACAGAAGTCCACCAAACGTAAAACATCCACTGAACGATTTCATATAAAACCGTTTTAGTTATTAACTCCGTATGCCTTTAACAAATGGTATTCATGTTATACTATAAAACGCGTTAAAATATTGGAGACTGAGTTGTATTTAAATCATGTTTATATATATACAACATCCTTACACTATTCGAATAGGTGATACACGGAGACCGGTGACAGTGCAGTGACAATAAATGTTATAATATATATATACACATATACATTAAATACACATAGATACCTGTTTAAGCGAGCAAAATGAGTGTTACTGTTACACTTACCTGTTTCTGTTGTAGATTCAACACGACGGTCGCAATATCTGGTTTATGGCCAGCTTCCATGTGATTTATAGCAGCAAAACTGCCAATCAGATTTTATATTAAATATAATCCACACGGGTGTTATTATGTTTCACTGAACAACCCATCTGATTTTATACGTATTGTGATTGACAAGGCTGCTATGCTTTAGTTGAAAGGTTCTATAACTCATTAAACACTTCAGCTTAGCGAGAGATGCGTCAGTCGGATTAAAGTAAAGACATATATGCAACATGTGTTGGTCTGTGTATGTGTATGTATGTATTGTGCTGTGTTCTTGTATGTGTTGATGTGCGATGTACGATTGCACACACACTCGTTGTAGTATAAACGGTCTCACACGGTAACTTATTTAGTGTTCCCTAATTTAGTGTTTAGTGTTCACACACGCGGGTTTTTTTGTTTGTTGTTTTTCTTTTTTTTGGTTGGGGGGAGGGGGGGGGGAGAGAGAGAGAGCTTGTTCTTGTTGTTGAACCATATGCAAAGTTGTCTCTCCTTT
>NC_054703.1:9625284-9675284 GCF_016097555.1 Gigantopelta aegis
GACATATGTATTTAAATGCCATATGTGAGTTTGAGTGTCATGGTGAAAACAATTTTGGTCTGATAGGCCTCAGACTAGAGTTATCCACCCATTTGGTTGTCCAAAATACGGAAACTAATGCGAGAAAATATAGTTTTCTTGTGATGTGATTAATGGCTGGGGAGCTGCTTAGTATACTGGATTGTTACACTGGGTTTGACAGGTAAGAGGATGCAGTTAGTGAATATGTGCACTTGGTTTACACTGGATACTGCATAATGTCCCCCAGAGCACATTGAAGTCATGCAAAATTTGTGTAAAATGCAGAGAAATGGGTGTGATTCGGTCCCTTAGCCCACGTGTGTTTGTTTACATTGATATAACGCGGAAAAGAGCTGGACAACAGATGGGCCCAGGCAGGTAATGTTTCCCGTGAAATGCTAATGGCCTGGTGAAATTAATAAAAGTGCTACAGCCACTGGGGCTACATGAGAATACATAGTGAAATTAATTGTGGTCTGAGGCCTGATATAGTAGGATGTTTGACACAGGGTGACACACTTTGATACCTAATTGTGAGGTAACAATGTTAGTTACAGCACTCAAAATGTACATGCTAATTGTCCAGATAGGTGGAAATCTGAAACTAATCAGTTTGGGTGGTGAATATTTTATTTTGTTTAATTAAATTAAATTTTATTATATTTATATTTTCAAAATTTGTAATTTCACAAATTATGACATAATTCAGCATTCATTGTACCCCTATCAGGTCATAGGTCATTCTTTTCAATCAGGCTGTATCCCTACACCCTATGAGAGCCTCACTTTGAAGGTTAAGGTCAAATAAGTCAATATGGAGGATTTCTTCAATGATGTTTGACACAGGGTGACACACTTTGATACCAAATTGTGAGGTAATTATGCCAGTTACAGCACTCAAAATGTACATGATAATTGTGCAGATAGGTGGAAATCTGAAAGTTATCAGTTTGGGTGATGAATATTTTATTTCTTTAAATTAAATTAAATTTTATTATATTTATATTTTTAAAATTTGTAATTTCACAAATTATGACATAATTCAGCATGCATTGTACCCCTATCAGGTCATAGGTCATTCTTTTCAATCAGAATGTATCTCTGCACCCTGTGAGGGCCTCACTTTGAGTAATTGAGCTAATTGAACAAGTGAAAATGGAGGCTTTTTATCAAAAATACCAGAGGGTAATTTTTTCAAAATGTGATCCTGGGCCAAATGGTGAATGTATAATGTGGAATGGGCCTCCCAGAGCAAATGGATATGGTGCTATTAAGTTCAAATCACCAATCACAGGCCAGTATCGTACAGTAAATGCTCACAGATTAAGTTTCATGGTCTTTAATAAGGAGATGGACATAGATGGCAGTGACATCAGTCACCTGTGCCATAACCGTCTTTGTATGTTTAAAGATCACTTATCTGCTGAGCCACATGCAATTAACAGCTCGCGCATACAATGTGTGAACCGGGATGTCTGTCAGGGACATGGACAATACCCTCCCTGCCTCTTGCATCTCAGAATGCATAACATATAAGAATGTAAAACAATAACAAAGTTTAATTTAAAGAAATATTTTATGTCATAAAATCACATATAAATATCACATATAAATATCACATGATACATTTATTCAAAAGCATACATTTATTCACATTACTATTTTTATTGTTAAAGTCAGTCTTCAATGTCTAGGTTCATATCCACAGCAGAAATGCTATCATGCAAACTGATAGTTCCTATATTATATGTATCACTTGAAGGTTTGTGACAAAATTACTTTGAATAACTGTGGTCACAGGAGTTGTCTGTTCTTTGACTGTCAATATCTAATAATCCTTTCTTGTAGTCAGCTTGTTGATCTCTGTGCAAATGTTTATATCGTAAGTGATCTCTAATTTTACTTCCTTGCTGGACTAAGTGCCTTTTAATCACCTGTGGATTGTTTTGATATCTTTTTGATAGTCCGACTCTTTTGTCCATCTGACGCAGTGAACGCCTCACCCGAGCTGACAGTTCGATGCCACAGTACTTGCACTTTTCTATCATGGATGTTCCCGGGGCGTTGTTCAGCCTGTGGATGGTGGATGCAGCTCTCCCAGTCATCGTTCGTGAATAGTTCACATTCTTAGGTAAGGAAACACTGAGAGAACGGTTTCGCAGCCTCACATTTCTGTGTGTCTGTATACAGTTTCATTTGCTCTACAGCTGAAATACTTAGTTTAATCTTCAGAAGTTCCAGTACTAACATTTTGTCATTTTCATTCATATTCAGCTCTGTGATTCTGTGTGTACCCAGGAACATGGATCGGTGCCACCAGTTGTTCGTTATTCCTCCACTGCAGACGACCGAGTACCGCGAACACTTTGAACAGTCCACCACCGTAGCACGAAAGTGTCGATTGCAGGACCTTTGGTAAGTTTCGTTTCAGTACACCGATATTACCAGTGTGTAGTTTCATCAGTTCTTTAAGAATTAAACTGCACCTTGCTTTCATATCCTGGCTGAATACCTTCTGTGCTTCACGCTTTTGTTCACGGGTGTACCCAGTAAACATGTCGGGACTGAAGTTAGCTTTGTAACACTTACGAAACTGACTCTGACCTAAGTGGGTTGGATCGGCTAGCCGCTGCACTTTCCACATTGGATGTAGAAGTTTCAAAGCACTACCAACTCCAGCAGATGATCTGGAATCTCCATCTGTTGTGACGTATTTTATGAGAATACCTTGTAGAGCCAAGTCTTGTTCCGATATCTTTTTCCCATCTCGTATTCCGACAGCGGAGCAAATGGCGGCAAGTTTGCTGTGCAGTCAGGATGACCACCGGGACACGTCACATGAATACCTTTGTTTCTTAACCAGGCTCCGGTCCAACAAAGTTTATTCTGGAAGCAGGCACTTACAATGAATTTTCTCTCAGTCATTGTTTCACACGCAAGTCCTATAGCTTGTGATGCATTCTGGCCCGGTTTCTTCCGACTTGTTATTGTCGTGGAGTTGTATCTCCCATCCATGGCTATGTTAATTTCATCACGTTCATTTCCACGTTTCATGTTAATGTCTTTCAGTAGCTCAACTTTTTGTGCCATATCTTTTTCATTTAGATCTGTTACAGCCGTTGATACCTTGTATGATGTTCTCTGCATACTGCTCCGACACGGTGGTGGAATGTCCATGCCTGCCAATAGCACTCTCGCTCTTGTATTGCCGACGGGAGTATCTTGGAGACCGATAGCAAGACCCACATTAGTTTTTGCTGCATTTGGGCCAGGTTTATTTGTCTTCACCTCATTGTACAATTTGCTTTCAGGAGCAGTGAAGTCACAATTCACACGTGTAGTGTGACTTTCCAACAAAGACCCCACTTAACCTCTTTTAATATTTGCATTTCAGGCTCGTCGCACTCAGGGGAAGCTGTTGAGTGGTATCTGAAAGCTGCATTCCATGCATCTACCATTCTGTCATTGTCCATTATTCTCATGCCTTCTTTGTCTTTACACTGTTGTTCTTCTTTCATTTCAGACGCAGTACATGTACTCGTAATGGGACGTAGCAGGCGGACTGGCTGTGACGCACCTTCGCAATCTGGAGTGGATATGGTGGCTGAAGTGGAACTCGACTTCGTGACCAAGGCAAACTCGTCTATATTCATCCGGACTACTGGTCGCAACTTCTCAGTGTGAGATTCTGGACTTGCATGTTCATGCAGCAGAGTTGCACCCTTATTCCAAGGTGCATGTCCCTTCTTGAACTGTGTCTTTCGTCTTGTATTGCCTTCCATGGATGTGACTCGTAGTGTATAAAACAGTGAAATACTTATTGTGGTATGCATGTCCACCCTTATATATATGTTCATGTGTGATGTCACTTTCAGTTCTGATGCATTAACACATTTCAGTGCAGTGGCAGTTGACAGCTTTTTTTTTGTTCACTGTGTATTCGGTACTGCATCTTTGCAGACTGGTGCCCTGTCCTCTGCATTCAGGTGTGACCTGTTACGGTGTGCAGACACCTTGCTAATTACCCTCACCAGAATGACACTCGAGCAGTCCTAATTTGTAATTGGCATATATTGACTGTGTGCAGTATCCAAAATTTTACAGTTTTAAAGATTAAATTTTGTTTAAAAAGAGAACTTTGTGGGAATTTTTTTTTTGAAAATGTATCAATTTAAATTAAATTGATTTTTTTTTGAAAAAATCATATTCCTGCCAACTGCTATATTTCAATTGCAGAGAACACAATAAGGAGCAAGTTTCTTTTTGTTGTTCAGAAAAATGTCTGTAACTTTTAAAGTTATTCCATAATTACTAGTCCACTGTTGGGAATAATTTGACGCAGATTGCCGCCTTTTGCGGCACAGGCAGTCCCCCATTTCACAGGCTCCAATAGCCATATTTGGTATCAAATATTCTTTTTATTGCCTGTATGCAACTTGACATATGTATTTAAATGCCATATGTGAGTTTGAGTGTCATGGTGAAAACAATTTTGGTCTGATAGGCCTCAGACTAGAGTTATCCACCCATTTGGTTGTCCAAAATACGGAAGTTAATGCGAGAAAATATAGTTTTCTTGTGATGTGATTAATGGCTGGGGAGCTGCTTAGTATACTGGATTGTTACACTGGGTTTGACAGGTGAGAGGATGCAGTTAGTGAATATGTGCACTTGGTTTACACTGGATACTGCATAATGTCCCCCAGAGCACATTGAAGTCATGCAAAATTTGTGTAAAATGCAGAGAAATGGGTGTGATTCGGTCCCTTAGCCCACGTGTGTTTGTTTACATTGATATAACGCGGAAAAGAGCTGGACAACAGATGTCGTCCTTTCGAGTGTTCAATGGGCCCAGGCAGGTAATGTTTCCCGTGAAATGCTAATGGCCTGGTGAAATTAATAAAAGTGCTACAGCCACTGGGGCTACATGAGAATACATAGTGAAATTAATTGTGGTCTGAGGCCTTTTTCAAATACGATGCAATGGTAATCATCAACTTGAGTACGAAGAAACGAGACAAAGGGATATAATTTAATCATGAAATAAATATGATTTCTATATTTTCACTGTAGCTAAAATACAGTGAAAATATAACTCTTTTTTTTACCGGGTATCACATATGGTTACCGTAGATCTTTATATTCCACTGCTATGTATATACTAGAGGCAATTAATAGTAACCAAATCAGACTTATACAATAATATAACTAAATTTACGTTGTTATTAATCGGAAACATCGTACAATGCAGAAAACTCAGGACGGACTGTTGTTTCACTCTGTTGTATCCAACTTTGTTACAGGTTTGTAAATTAACCAAACTTAGTGTACATTTATTGTGGGTTGAAACTAGGGTCTAGGTGAAAATATGCCTTAGTATTTATAAAACTAGGGTATAGGTGAAAATATGCCTTAGTATTTATAAAACTAGGGTCTAGGTGAAAATATGCCTTAGTGTTTAAAAAACTAGGGTCTAGGTGAAAATATGCCTTAGTATTTATAAAACTAGGGTCTAGGTGAAAATATGCCTTAATATTTATAAAACTAGGGTCTAGGTGAGAATATGCCTTAGTATTTATAAAACTAGGGTCTAGGTGAAAATATGCCTTAGTATTTATAAAATTGTTTTCTCTCCCCCCCCCCCCCCGTTCTCTCTCTCGCTCTCTCTCTCTCTCTCTCTCTCTCTCTCTCTCTCTCTCTCTCTCTCTCTCTCTCTCTCTCTCTCTCTCTCTCTCTCTCTCTCTCTTTATGTCTTTATGTTAGAGCTGGGGGTTGTTTGTGTATTTGTTAGGTTTTCGTTCTCTTTTTTGTTTCTTTTTTTGTGTGTGTGTTGCTTGGTTGTTGTTGTTTTTTTGTAAGTTTTGCTGGGATTATTTTCGTGGTGCATATCTGTTGAACATTATTTCAATTACTCTTATGATGACGACGATGATGCTGCTGCTGCTGATGATGACCAGTGCTGCACGACTGGCATATGAAAACACATTTTTGAAATCGTAGATTTAAAAATAAGTGTCCAAATAACCAGTGTTTAAAATGGGCCGATGTGCCAATATATATATATATTTTGTATTGTTGTTGGTAACAGTGACCCGATGCGACCTTAATAACTAAAAGCGAACATGTTATTATTAATAATGAGATGAAAGAAGAAAGTCGACTATGATCTTTAAGGTACTTGCTCGCTAAAAAATGCGAGGCTTTTAGAAGCATGGTTCGAGGTTTGAGCAGATCATTCCACCTGAGCTTCAATAAATGGACCGGTCGTGGATTATTCTTAAAACGCTTCTGAAAACAACTGCTATGGAATCTACATGGTGAAACATATGAAGAACAGTAGCATTAGAAACATTAATACTGACACAAATATTAGGTTCCTGAAATTTATTAATGAATCGTCGATTGTGGAATGTCTGGATGTCTGGGCGAACTGAATATTTGGTCATGGTCGGTTTAACCTACACTTCATTGTGTGGGTTGTGGCTATACAAACACAACTCGTCTTCCATGCTCACTCCCAAACTTGGAATAGTCTTTATAATTTCACCGCGAATAATTAATTTTAAAGAATATTATAATTAATAAATTTGCAAATGACTCCTACGCAGCAACACCAATGATTGTTAATTGTCAAAAACTGGAAATCTGCTTACCGGGTATTGTTTTAACATTTTAATTGAACAAAACAAAAGAGTACCACCACAGGTTAAACACATCTAGTATTGAGGTATTAAAACTAGACAGAACATGACATGTCAGTGCGTCCAAAAGAAGCTTTGCCAGACTTGAAATTGTATCATTGAAGACCAACATATTGTATAGTGGGATATAAAATTATCATGAAGTTCAACATATAAACGTCAGAATACACTTCTTTTTGATTTGCAACAATACTTATCACATTATTCAAATGTTATATATGAAACAGGCATATACAGACATAGATAGTGATAGATGCAGAGGGATACATACATGGGGACGAATTACATAAGGAACAAAGAAAATACACACAGGCGCACGCGCGTATACACAAATGCGACACGAAATGGACTAGATTACAATGGGGATCTCGTGATGTCAGATGGACTAGCTGGCAATACAAAATTCGTGATACCAGATGGACTAGCTGACAATACGGAACTCGTTATGCCAGATGGACTAGCTGACAATACGGAACTCGTTATGCCAGATAGACTAGCTGACAATACAGAATGCATGACACCAGATGGACTAGCTGACAAACCTGAACTGTGGTCAGATGGACTAGCTGACAATACTAAACACCTGATACCTAATGGACTAGCTGACAATACTGAACCCCTGATACCAGATGGACTAGCTGACAATACTGAACTCGTGATACCAGATGGACTAGCTGACAATACTGAACACCTGATACCTAATGGACTAGCTGACAATACTAAACTCGTGATACCAGATGGACTAGCTGACAATATTGAACTCGTCATACCAAATGATCTAGCTGACAATACAGAACTCGTCATACCAGATGGACTAGTTGACACTACAAAAGTTTGATACCAGATGGACTAGCTAACCATACTGAACTCGTGATACCACATAGATTAGGCAACAATATTGAACTCGTGATACCACATGGACTAGGCGACAATACTGAACTCGTGATACCACATGGACTAGCTGACAAAGCTGAACTCGTGATACCAGATGAACTAGCTGACAATACTAAACTCGTGATGCCAGATGAACTAGCTAACAATACTAAACTCGTGATACCAGATGAACTAGCTGACCATACTGAACTCGTGATACAAGATGAACTAGATGACAATACTAACTTGTGATATCAGACAGACTAGCTGACAACACTTTACTCGTGATAATAAATGGACTACCTAACAATACTGACCTTGTCATACTGGACCCAGTACCTAATAATACTGAATTGTTGATTCCAGGTGGATCAACTATCTATGCTAAACTGAAATGAAGTAGAAATAGGTACTCAAAATGTTCAACTCAAGACACTGAATCGGCTAGCAGTCATTTCTCAGTTCTTGCCACCAGATGTGATAGACACCATTGACAAACCAGTAGTACCTAATCCAGAGCCGCTAGTGTTAGAAGGAATATTTGTCACCATAGCTTTATTTCGACGATTTTCGTGATTCCATTTCAAGGTAAAACAACTCAGTCGTTTTCGAATGATATGTCGATAGTTTGAGGAACATCCAATCAGTATGTAAATGTTTTGTCCAAAATTTAAAAGGTAGATTAGGAAAAGTATTGACCAAGTAGTACCGTTTGATGCCACAGCTTCGAAATATTTAGACAGCAGTCTTATCGAAACAATATCAGCCTCCGACATTGCCACTGGTATCAGTGTAACAAAAGCCATGACAGAAACTAACACCAGAGGGCGTGTTGAACTGTCTTGCTGGCGACTGGATGGATTACTAGTTGACCTCGTGAAAGTATTTCTGAAGTTTTGGCAACGTTGGATTTGATTCATTATAAAGATATGCAAGACCAGCATAACTATGCATGCCCAAATGGAGGTATATAATCGAATAAATATAAAATAGTTCATAACTTCTTCTGTTGGAAAACAATCTCCTCTTATCAGTTCTGTGGTAAAAGGAAATGGCAAACTTAACACAACAGACAGACCAAACTTAGTGGAGCAGATGGCAATGGCTTTCGGTCGGGTACAAAGCATTCCTCGTCTAAATGGAAAACAGACGCATACGTATCTACCTAATGTGAGTCCAATTATTAGCCACGGTGATAGATTCTTTGAAAAGAATGATAGTGCACACACTCTTAACTTTAGTGCTGCAGGCTGACCAAGTAAATGTAGCCTTTTAGTCTCACGGATTAGCCTTAGGATTAGCAACCAACTGTCAGAAACAGCCAAAAAAGTCAAGTAAACTGAATAGGATAGGTGACATAGTTTTGTGTCGCCCATCATAATGAACACTAGAATGTTTCCGATAATGTCCATCACAGTAATGAACAAAACAATACCCCAAAAACTGTATTTGCATGTTTCAAGATTCACCCACAGTTCAGAGGATGTATATGTAGGGAGAGAGAGAGAGAGAGAGAGAGAGAGAGAGAGAGGAGATGAGAAGAGAGAGAGAGAGAGGAAGAGAGAGAGAGAGAGAGAGAGAGAGAGAGAGAGAGAGAGAGACGTCATCTACAGCGGGAGGTAATTTCGATGACGTCACGACAATTCTAACAATAATAGAAGGACAATTTTCTGTG
Organism: Gigantopelta aegis; assembly: GCF_016097555.1. Classification (NCBI taxonomy): domain Eukaryota; kingdom Metazoa; phylum Mollusca; class Gastropoda; order Neomphalida; family Peltospiridae; genus Gigantopelta; species Gigantopelta aegis. Next base: position 9,634,555 of record NC_054703.1, read on the forward strand.
AATTTTATACTTGAAGATCTCCACTTTGTATTGGACAACAACACCTTTGACTTTAATGAGAAACACTTCCGCCAAATTAAAGGGTGTGCAATGGGATCAAATGTTAGTCCTACCTATGCAACTTTCGTGGTTGCTTATTTGGATGAGACATTAGTCAGTAACATCAATGAACAGTGGGATAATATATCAGCAGATTATGTTGAATTAAATTAGACGATTGTTTCTTGATATGGATAAACGATGATGGCTCCTTTTTGTGGATGCCTCGATAGCTCAGAGCGCATCGTGGTTAGTCTCGCACTTTGCGGGCGATTCGGTGCCACAGGTTCGAGTCCCAGCAATGGCATGGGACAATTTTTGAGACCAGAAAAGGATTTCATTATCCCCCGCTGCCAGTGTGTGGTTTTTTAATATCTATGTATGTAACAGTCAACCTCGACATACATACAATATATAGATATTCATACATCAATACATACTAGCCAGTTCCAGGTCTGCCCACTGTTTCCTGCACGTAAGCGGGATCGACCGCGTAGATTGTAGGCCCCATGCATGTGGTTGAGTTAAATAGCATCCTTTTTTATGGATGCCTCGGTAGCCCAGGGCGCAATCGTGGTTAGTCCTCGCAATTTGCGGGCGATTCGGTGCCACAGTTTCGAGTTAGTTCAACAGCAAACGGCATGGGGACAATTTGTGAGGCCAAAAAGGATTTTTGAATTAGCCCCCTGTGCCAGTGCTTACATAATATCTATGTATGGCTAGTACAAACAGTCAACCTCGACATACAGTGACAATATATAGATATTTCATACATCCATACATACATACATGCATACATACATACACACACACACACACGCGCACACAACACAGCACGCACGCACGCACACACACACGACCACATACACACGCCAAACACATACACAGCGACCCACACGCACACATACGCACACGGACGCACACAAACACACGAACACGGACACACACGCACGCACACACACACAAACACACATACACACACGCACACACACACACACACACACACACGAACACACACAGCGCGGCTTGTTTTCTTTGATATCAATTGTGAAGACTGATCGATTGTTTTTTCAGTGTGTGACAAAAACGTGTGCCATACAAAATAGCGGATCTGGGTGCTGTAAATATAGTAGGATTCGGAAAAATAAAGAGGCATTGAGAAAAATAAAGAGGGCGGCAAAACATGAAAGTGGGGCGGCAATATGATATATATATATAGACCGTTCGACCCTTTGTCCGCCCCAAGTACCGAGGAATGAAACCGATATTGTTCGACAGTACGACACCAAGAAACTTTGAAATTACTCTATAGTCAATACAGAAATCTGAATAAAGTGGGGTGGGGTTGGGTTCAATAGGTAAATGTTGTTTTTAGTTTTTTCGCCTACTAAATTTTTCAAATATGTCACTAATTATTATTACATTCATGTATGGTATATGTAGGGCCTAGATTTATATTTTATTTTTTTTTTATCATTTACATATAGATATATATTATATATATATATATATATATATATATATATATTATATATATACATATATCACACACACATACACCACACATACACCTTCAGCTAAAATACGGCAGCCTTGTCAATCAATATGTACGAGAAATCCGAGTTGGCTCTTCGATAAACACAACATGCCACACGTGGTGGATTGCATTTTTTAATATGAAATCTGGATTTGGTTGTGGTTGCTGCTATAACATCACAGAAAAGATGATTGTAAAATCAGACCCTTGCCCGACCGTCTTTGAGAATCTACAACAGACCTCAAGGAGTATAAAACCGTCTACCCTTCATTTTGATTTGTGTTAAGTATGTGTTCAGGTAGTATGTTTTATTATTTTAATTACATATGGTGATTTATAAAATGTATTGTCACTATACTGTCAACGCGATGGCATATTTTCGTTTTGTTTTCGGCTAAACCTTGGCCAGTGCAAGGGAAAGACGTTTGCCTCTTTAGGAAAAAAACCCCTGGAATGAAATAAAAATCTCAGTTTAATTCGCTGTATGCCACTCTTTTACAGGCTTCGCAAATATTGCATGGATACAAACTGGTCACAAGTATATAGTCCCAGACAATAAATAATTACCTGGTTTTAAAGTAAAATCGTTTCTCCTGGATGTTTTTTTTTTCCCCCCTTTGATTCGACATCCTGTCGAATGGAATTGTTTTATCAGAACGTTTTTTTAGCTTGGGCACTGTTTTTATTATATACGTTTTTTTTTTTTTCGCTTAAATAAGATAAAATAATTACAATATTATGAGTAAAGAAAAAACCCACAAAACACAACCCTAAATAATAACGTACTTTGTTTAGACAAATTGCATTTATACGAATATATGTATGTCGAGAATGGGTGTAGTTTTTTTAACCTTTTTTTTGATGTTTCACACAGGTTAAAATAAGTTCGCATTTATTATAGAATATATGTATGTCGAGAATGGGTGTGTTTTACCCTTTGATTTTCAAGGTATAAATAGTCCCCCCCGCAGTTATTATGAATATATGTTATGTTTGAGAAATGGTGTGGTTTACCTTTGATTTTCACAGGGTATAAATAGTCGCATTAAATTATGAATATATGTATGTCGAGAAATGGGTGTGGTTTTTACCTTTTACCCTTTTTTTGATTTTTTACAGGTATAAATAGGTCGCATTATTATGAATATATGGTGACATGTCGAAGATTAGATTGGGTGTTGTTTACCTTTGATTTTCAACATGTGGTTTAAAGGGCCTGTCCTCATTTTTTTTTTTGGCCCAGTGCTGTGAGTTTTTAAAAGCCATAAGCGTAACGGCAAACCGGGGAGGGGTGGAGGGGGCCGTGGACTGCTGGAGCAAAACGTCATTATTCGACAACAACAATTATACGGTATTCGAGCAAAATAGTGTGAGATGTTTCCGAGTAAGAAACTAAGCAACTGAAAGAATACACCCTTAAATACATTTTCCTTGTCAAGAATATGAGTCCCTATATTGTAATACTGTTTTATGAGGGCCGGCCTCCCCATGGTTTCTAGTAGCTAAAACGTTTTGTACGAAATCTAGTGTCAGCTTATAAACATATTCAGACGGTCAGAAACACTGTGTGTATACTGTGTGTACCGTGTGTGTACCCTCAGTGTACCGTGTATACACCGTGTGTGTACTGTGTGTGTACCATGTGTATACCGTGTGTGTACCGCGTGTGTACCGTGTATATACCGTGTATATACCATGTGTTTACCGATAGTGGTATTCTACACGAAAACGATACATTTCTTACGCAAGTGTAGTCATTACAACTGTTTTGTCTGCGGTTCACGTATAACCATGACAGCAGAGTGTTTAAAGTTCCTATATGTTTGCCCATCCTTACGTGTTAAAAATATTCGCATATTGAATAAAATGTAATATTAAGAAACTATTGTACTTCTAAAATGCATTACTCCAGGCAATCGTTATTAGCGAACTTGTGATTAATTAACAATTTAATTAATTAGCACAGATGTATTTAAATCGATATATTTGATTTTGTTTTACTACTCAAACATATCTACTTAACGGGAGCCCGGATACGTGATAAAAGGTAACATACATGTCTGGGTTTTAACTGTTGTAAGCAATTACATTAATATCGCGAATGTACAAAAGGGATGTTTCATGTTTTGGAATAATTATCAAAATGATCGCCAGTTACGAAATCTCTCAAACGATGTCTGTCCAAAACGTTACAAGTCGCAGAAGAATAGATGAAAGTTACCTGATTTTAACCCATTGATAAATGTCATCTTTCACTGGCAACTGTACGTGGAAATGCATGAGGGTGGGATATAGCCCAGTCGGTAGAGCGTTCGCCTGGAATGTTTGGGTCAGTGTATTGAATCCGCACGACGGACACATTGTCTGAGAGGGTTGTTCCCTATCCAACCAGTGAAGCACGACTGGCATTTCCAAGGCCACGTTCCACACACAAAAAGAAATGTAGCCAAGGTTAATTGTGGTGGCTTAAGGTGAATTTTACAACTGGTACTGTTAACTTTACAGTCATTCCACAAAGCAACCTTACAGTAGTCATGAGTGCACCTTTAATTATTAAAATCTTCTTTCCGAAGACGTGCGGATTAGTTAAAAACATAAATTGGTTACCGACTTTTCGGGACATATTGGATGTATTCATTGGTATCTGATGTATTCATCAAGTAACTTTGTCAGGGTTGTTTTGCTCAGCGATAATTACGAATGTATAAGACATGGACATTATCTCCCGTCTTTTCGCGAGAAGGTCGTTTGGCCTTGAATGTTTTTGATCTAACGCCGAGTTTCATAAAAAGGTATTTGGTATATATTAGATCCATTTGTTACACAACAAGTTAGTATCCTTGTTAGGAAATGAACAAATCATCATCTAACTGCTATTTGACAGCTACGTTAATGGCTTACAACTGCTTCGTACCTATTGTAAATGTTCTGAGTAATTTACCACGATAGTAAGCTACGCTGCGTCATGGAATGGGCAGGCGATCGTTGAAAAACAATTAAAGTCGAGATAGTAGTTATTTACGTCGATGATAGTGCTAAAATCGCTTCGTGGAACGGGGCGGAGATATACAATGTATGCTCTATTGTCTAAAATGAGAAATGCACATAAAGGACCCATTGCTACTAATGGAGACATATATAACAGGTTTCAGATACGATCGTAATGCAGATGGAATAACTAGGTACAGATTACAAGAAAAACTAAATATGATTTAAGATCGATCAACATAGAATTCAGGTAACCGGTGGTTCATTTGATTTAAAACAAAACAAAAAAACTAACTAACGGGAAATAGGCTGGGGATTTGCATTGAAATTTAAAAATATTTTCAGTAAATAATAAATGAAATACAATATAATTATTTTCTTATAAATAAATCAAACAAACAAACACATAAATAAAGACAAAAATATATTGAATTATTCGAGAAATCAGAAAATTACTCACATTTCCTGGACTCATTAAACTTAACTTGAATGCTCTGATGTTGAGTTACAGAACTATTATTCAGTTGAGGTTAATCTTCATCAAATTCTTATCACAAGAAATTATTTTGCTTTGGTGTTAATGCATAACAAATAGGGAACAGTGTACTAATTCCTTATCCACTACGTAAAGCTTATTGGTATGTGGATGAGATATTGTGTTCACGTTAAAACGTATCACTAAATATATGGCCCACGAATGCCAAACAAATGCAATTCAGTATTAAAAAAAAACCCAACCCCCCCACCCCCAACCCCCCCCCCCAAAAGCCGATGGCCAATGAAATACGGTTCAGTAAAAAAAAAAAAAAAAAAAGATTAAAGTGTTCGACCCTAGATTTTAAACATTACCTCGTCACTGTTAGCGCCATTTGTGGAATCAGACATTACTTACAGTTTCTCCCTCAGTTTATTCATCTGTGAACATCCGAAGTGTTCATAGTCATCCTGTTTATTAGACTACAAACTATTTTTTTTTATAATTCTAAAAAAACGCACGTACCTTTGGAAAGTAAATGTTATGGGTATGATGTCTAATCTTGTTTGGAGAGTAGTTCCCCGTTTCACTATGTTTCAAATTTATCCAGAAAGAAAGAAAGAAATGTTTTATTTAACGACGCACTCAACACATTTTATTTACGGTTATATACGTCAGACATATGGTTAAGGGCCACACAGATTTTGTGAGGAAACCCGCTGTCGCCACTACATGGGCTACTCTTTGCGATTAGCAGCAAGGGATCTTTTATTTGCGCTTCCCACAAGCAGGATAGCACAAACCATGGCCTTTGTTGAACCAGTTATGGATCACTGGTCGGTGCAAGTGGTTTACACCTACCAATTGAGCCTTGCGGAGCACTCACTCAGGGTTTGGAGTCGGTATCGGGATTAAAAACCCATGCCTCGACTGGGATCCGAACCCAGTACCTACCAGCCTGTAGACCGATGGCCTACCACGACGCCACCGAGGCCGGTCAAATTTATCCAGATATCATAGAGATTTGAAGATTAATCAAGCTTGGTGTCCTTGTGCACGTGCTGAAATTTTAAACGCGTTGTTGTATACATGTCGGCGAAATTGACTTGCTTGTTTCAACTGTGTGCATATTCATGAAATGAAAACTGAACTACAAAAGTCGAATCATTGCATCAAAATTCAAATATAACGAAATTCGTCTACATAATGACGAAACATGACTAGGATAGGTGGTGGCGCTCGTTGCAGCATTTAATTATCACTTGAGTATACAGATGATGCAAGATATAATAGGACGTATATTAAAATGCGAAACAAATCTCAGTGAATATAGACAACCTAATATTTCAGGCAGAAAGTCAGGATTACTTTAATTATGGAAATAATTGTAATAGTACTACTAACAATCAATAATAATTAAACAAAAACAAAAACAAACAAACAAACAAACTAAACAAATCAAACAAGAACAAACGTGTCCCTGGCAATGTTGTTAATAGATTGGTTTATTTGCAGCAGATAATTTGAAGACTACCACTAAAGGAGATGCCTCTCAAAACTCAACCATTGTTCCCAGTAAACCAAACACCCAGCTTTATAGAGACGTCTACTGATCGTGACAACATTACTTCCGGAAACTATTCTGGCGATGGACAAGAACTAAAACGCAATGATGAATCATTTCTGGATCTGTGGTCGGATTTCGACAAATATAAAGACGCTTTCTGGGGCATCGTGTTGTGCATTACTCTAATAGGAACCATCGGGAACACCCTAGTGTTCATTATGATGGGAGACAAGAAACTTAGTTACTTATCTTATTCAGTCTACCTGAAATTTATGGCCGTTTCTGACAGTTGTTTGCTAATCACAACGCTAATCCATGAAACTGAAAAGATATACTTTCAAGTGCAAGTTGTAGAAATAAAGATAGCCATGTGTATGCTACCATTCGGCTTTAGAATGCTGTCGTCGTGGCTGGTGGTAGGACTTACAATAGACAGATACGTATGCGTCTGTTTTCCATTAAGGCGAGACAGACTGTTAACCCGTATGAAAGCTATTGTCTTGTGTTCTAGTTTGCTTGGTCTGACTGTAGTGTTAATTTTACCCTTTCCTTTTTACATAGAACTGGTGAATGGTGAATGTTTTCCGTCAGAAAAAGTTAAGTATTATTTCATGCCCATTCAATTATTATTTTCGTCCACTCTACCATGCTTGGTTATTCTAGTGCTTAACATCTTTATTGTTATTCAAATACAACGAAGCCGCGACTTCCGAAACACTTTTATAAGTTCAACAACTAATTCAGTAAATCGTCAACAAGATAATCCAACGCGCCCTCTGGTGTTAGTTTCTGTACTGGCATTTGTCACCATGGTACCAGGTGCAATATCAGAGGCAGTTATTGCTTCAATACGAGTAGGGGACAGAGATTTTAAATATATGGCATTATTGGGTAACATCTGGTCAATCTCTTTGATAATCTACTTATTCAATTTTGCACAGAACTTTTACATCCTGGTTGGAAGTTCTTCAAACTATCGGCAGATCATTCACAAACGACTGACATGCTGCACTTTGAAATGGAATCACGAAAGTCGACTGCACCAAGCGATGATGACAAATATTCGTCCTAACGTCGTTGGTTCGGATTCTGCAACCACTAGTTTATCGCTGGTGTCTATCAAATAGACGGCAGACATTGAGGAATAGATTGTAGCCCAGCTGGTTTTATGAATTGACAATCTTGTGTAGTTGTCTCGTAGAATATGTCAATATCTGAGGGATGTTTGTTTTCTCTCCATCTGGTTTCATGAGTTGAAGATCTTAGAAGCTATCTGGCAGACATTATCTGTATCTGAGTGTGGTATATTGAGGTGGTATATCTGGTATCAAGCATGCTGTATCCTTAGATAGTGCGACCAGTATAAAAACAGAATCAGTATTGTTAGCTAGTGCACCTGTTAGCATGAGTATTATTAGATAGTTAATTTGATATTCTAATACAACTTTCATATAAGCCTTTTTTTCCATTGGTTAATTTTCCTGATAAATCGGACGGTAGATGTATGCGTCCATGGGCAACCAGGATTTCTCACGATGACAAAAGTCCGAGAACTTGTCCAATATGCTGTCACTTAGCCTCATGTGTCGTGTTTTCGTTAGTATATTTATTCCACGTCTTGCATTATATTTAAACATCGGTATAAATAATTTTCAACAAAATTACTAACTTCAGATGAAAATGATGTTATTGTTACTTTCTTGTTATTATTTCGTGCCATTGTAACTTTTAACACTTCGTTAGCAGCAACGAACGTGCACCCACCCCAAGTAAAGTCCGGTCACTTATCGAGCACAGCAGTCACCAGCATGTGTCTTGTGGACTGCTCTTCTAGTTTGTGTTCATCAACAATAATTATATCACAATCTGAAGTACCTTATTTTTGTTTAGAACATACTTTTTGTGACCATACAATTGATAAAGAAGACAAGATGAAAATGACTTAATTTTTTAAACGCAATTTTAAACAGCATTAACTGCTTTAAAATATCGCACAATTCTAAAAAAAACAATTGCAAATAACACTTGCCCTTTAGTAAATGCATATTATTTTATGCATTTATATAAACTTTAAGTGAAAATGTGTTAGCAAGTTATAAACTTGTAGACCTACCGCGTCAACGTGTTTTTTTTGTACACAATTAAACCAGGCGAGTTCCTCGAACTAATTCAATATGAGGTTGAAACACCGCTCACAAATGTAAAGCCCAATCATATCCATATGTCTTGCAACAGAAATAAAACAGCCAACGAAAATATTCATTTTAGTGTATCCTCTATTACAGTAAATCATGTTCAAAAGACAGACTACAATGCTGATAAATTTGCCATTTGGTTAGCTCCTAAGTCAGTGACGCCATGTGAAGAGAACAAAACAATATTACGTCATAATTTTACTTACTACAAGCGTTTTCATTCAATATCGTAAGTAAGGAAAATAGATAATTAAGGGTTTTTTTTATATATATTTGTGGGATTTCTCTAATAAAAACACAATGAAATGTCTTACAGATACTCCTAATAGTTGTAGTATTAGAATAGGGATAATATCACTGTTTCGTTGTTAATTATAAGGACTATCAAACACATTTTGGATTTAGGGACCCGACTTCTTCTCGTCCCTAAATCCAAATTTGGTGATAGATCCTTATAGTTAACAATGAAACACAGTGATGTTATCCCCTAATTACGAGTTTAATATTGTTAGATAGATTTTTGTTTGTGGTATCATGTGCTCAGTATTGTCAGCCAGTCCATTTGATGTCATGTGTGCAGTAGTGTCAGCTAGGACATATGATATCACCAGTTCAGTATAGTTGTCAGCCACACCATCTGGTATCACGAGTTTAGTATACTTATCAACTAGACCATCTGATTTCACGAGTTCAGCATTGTCAACTAGACTATCTGGTGTCATGTGTTTAGTATTGCTAGCTAGTCCGTCTGGTATCACGAGTTCAGCATTGTCAACTAGACTATCTGGTATCATGCGTTTAGTATTGCTAGCTAGTCCGTCTGGTATCACGAGTTCAGTGTTGTCAGGTAGTCCATCTGGTATCACGATTTCAGTATTGTCATCTAGTCCATCTGGTATCACGAGTTTATTATTACTGGTTAGACCATCCGGTCAACTAGACCATCTGGTATCACGAGTTCAGTATTGTCAACTAGACTATCTGGCATCTCGTGTGTAGTATTGCCAGCTAGACCATATGGTATAACGAGTTCAGTATTGTCAACTAGACCATGTGGCACCACGAGTTCAGTATTGTCAACTAGCCTATCTGGTACCATGCGTTTACTATTGTCAGCTAGCCCGTCTGGTATCACAAGTTCAGTATTGTCAGCTATCGCGTATGTTATCACGTGAGTGTTTTTGTCAGTGCGTGTGTCTGTGTGTGTTCGGTAATACATGAGTGAGAGTGTGAAATAGTTTGTGCACGAGTGCGTGTGTGTGCGTATGTGCGTGTGTTGGGTGTTTTTTGTGGGTTTTTTTATAGGATTCTGATTGACTTTGATGTTCCTTATATGATCCATGTATGCCCCTCAATTTTTCAATATCTGTCTCTTAGCTTGCTTGTCAATCAGTCTCTGGTTTTGTCTCCCTGACTGTCTGTGTGTCCACATATTTTGAACAAGACACACGGACGTGTGATTTTGTGATATACCTTACTTATGGTTAAAGCATGTTACGTTCCTAGAGTTCGAGTTCGTAAATGAGTTACAGTTTCTATGCTAGATGTGTTTGACATCAAATAGCCGATAAATAATCAACCAATATGCTCTAGTGGTGTCGTTAAACAAAACAAACTAAATTGTTATTTTGAGCAAGACATACTGACGTGATTTTGTGATATAATTTATTATGGTTAAATTATGTTACATTGCGGGAGTTCGAGCTCGTAAATTAATTACAGTTTCAGTGTTGGATGTGTTTAATCTGTTGTGCAACAGTTTAGGTTTGTTCAATTAAAATGTTTATACAAATTACAGTTTTAATGTTTTGACAATTATCTCGTACAATCATAGTTTAATTTGGTAAAGAGGTTTATGTTATTTGCAGATTCATTCATTGAAGCAGATGTGAATGCTCCAGAATTAGTTCGTTGTAGACCAATTTTGTCTGAAACATGTTACGTGATTGTTTGTTCTCAGGTCAGGACCCAAGTGACCCGAGTAAATGTAAACACTTCATACTATTTATTACGTCATTTGTGTCTGTGGCGTCATTAATGTTCACGCTTTCAAAGTCAATATTCGATCGTCGTTTTTAGTAGTCATTCCGTAAACTAAGTAAAACATTTTTTTTTCTTCAGAATTTGTAAGAAATATAATAATACGCCCAATCCCTTTGGAGACTATTTGTTACAACACATGGTTTTCAAATGCATGTATGTCTACATCGCTCAGACCTGTTAGATAACATGACATCCACTCGTTGTAACAGGAATCTATGTCCAGAGGGTACACGTGCATAAATATCATTCTGACCAATCTCATTCTCCGAATGATAATGGGAGAGGAAACCAGCTGCCGTCACACAATGTAATACTGTTTCTAATTAGAAGCAAGATATAGTTTATATACAGCATCCCACATATAGGATAGTACATACCACGGACTTTGTTAAACCAGTTGTGGAGCATTGAGTGAAACGAGAAACAGCCCAATGCACCCATCGATGGGGATCGATCTTAGACCGGTCACGTATTAAGCGATCGGTTTACCACTAAGCTACGTCCATCCCCCTAATTCATCCCGATTTCCAACAACAATTACATGACACCGGTGAAATCTAACAACAATTACATGACACCGGTGAAATCTAACAACAATTACATGACACCGGTGAAATCTAACAACAATTACATGACACCGGTGAAATCTAACAACAATTACATGACACCGGTGAAATCTAACAACAATTACATGACACCGGTGAAATCTAACAATAATTACATGACACCGGTGAAATCTAACAACAATTACATGACACCGGTGAAATCTAACAATAATTACATGACACCGGTGAAATCTAACAATAATTACATGACACCGGTGAAATCTAACAATAATTACATGACACCGGTGAAATCTAACAATAATTACATGACACCGGTGAAATCTAACAACAATTACATGACACCGGTGAAATCTAACAACAATTACATGACACCGGTGAAATCTAACAACAATTACATGACACCGGTGAAATCTAACAATAATTACATGACACCGGTGAAATCTAACAATAATTACATGACACCGGTGAAATCTAACAACAATTACATGACACCGGTGAAATCTAACAATAATTACATGACACCGGTGAAATCTAACAACAATTACATGACACCGGTGAAATCTAACAATAATTACATGACACCGGTGAAATCTAACAACAATTACATGACACCGGTGAAATCTAACAACAATTACATGACACCGGTGAAATCTAACAATAATTACATGACACCGGTGAAATCTAACAACAATTACATGACACCGGTGAAATCTAACAATAATTACATGACACCGGTGAAATCTAACAATAATTACATGACACCGGTGAAATCTAACAATAATTACATGACACCGGTGAAATCTAACAACAATTACATGACACCGGTGAAATCTAACAACAATTACATGACACGGTGAAATCTAACAATAATTACATGACACCGGTGAAATCTAACAACAATTACATGACACCGGTGAAATCTAACAATAATTACATGACACCGGTGAAATCTAACAACAATTACATGACACCGGTGAAATCTAACAACAATTACATGACACCGGTGAAATCTAACAATAATTACATGACACCGGTGAAATCTAACAATAATTACATGACACCGGTGAAATCTAACAATAATTACATGACACCGGTGAAATCCAACAATAATTACATGACACCGGTGAAATCTAACAATAATTACATGACACCGGTGAAATCTATTTTAGTTAAGTTTTGTATTTACTGTTATCTGCGGTCATGGACCCAGGGTTTGTGTTTTAACTCAAATTTAAACTGCTTACAAGTATATATCAATTGTGTGGCGTTTATCTTTAGACTTCATTCTTATAAAAGATAATATGTGAAAATCACCGAATGTGATGGCATCCAATAGCCAACCATTAATAAATCAATGTGCTTTAGTGGTGTCGTTAAAAACATTTTAATTGTTTTCCTAAAATACACTTCGCCGACATAATTAAATACTTAATTTTCAAAACAAAAATCATTACCGTAATTTGCTAATTGTACTTTTTGAAGACTACTTACCGAAATAATGCACTGCAGGGTATGAGACTGCCATATGTACCCGTTTTTGTTGTTTGTTGTTTAGTTTTTTGACGCATTGTTATATTCAAAATGTCGGATGTTCTATATGAGCACATTGATTATTAAGATAGAAAACTCGCAACATTTTTCCATTAATAGCAAGGGATCTTTTATATGCACTATCCCACAGACAGGATGGCACGTACCATGGTCTTTGATATACCAGTTTTGATATCTTGGCTGTAACGTCAAATGTCCAGTGGGCCCACAGACGGGGATCGATCCCAAACCGACCGCGCATCAAGCGAGCGCTTTACCACTGGATTACGCCCAGCTCCAATTCACATTCAGGTGATTTGAAAACGATCATGATACACGGTTGTAACTGTTGTCTATAGGAGAAATGCCACTTTTAGAGAAAGAAAGAAAGAAATGTTTTATTTAATGACGCACTCAACACATTTTATTTACGGTTATATGGCGTCAGGCATATGGTTAAGGACCACACATATTTTGAGAGGAAACCCGCTGTCGCCACTACATGGGCTACTCTTCCGATTAGCAGCAAGGGATATTTTATTTGCGCCTCCCATAGGCAGGATAGGACAAACCATGGCCTTTGTTGAACCAGTTATGGATCACTGGTCGGTGCAAGTGGTTTACACCTACCCATTGAGCCTTGCGGAGCACTCACTCAGGGTTTGGAATCGGTATCTGGATTAAAAATTCCATGCCTCGACTAGGATCCGAACCCAGTACCTACCAGCCTGTAGACCGATGGCCAGCCATGACGCCACCGAGGAGGGTCACTTTTAGAGAGCTGTCAGAACAGGCGCCAAAATATTTCTACAGCTTCTTTAATCAACGGAATGTATGAATGAACACAATGTGTAAAAAGATATCTCAAGCGAAAACAAAAAGTAATTGTTTTACCAAAGAAAATAAAAACACTAAAAAATTGTTTAATGACACCACTAGGGCACATTGATTTATTAATCATCTGCTATTCGATGTCAAACATTTGGTAATTTCTACATATAGTCTTAGAGAGGAAACCCACTACATTGTCCATTAGTAGCCAGGGATCTTTTTGACATGCATCATCCCACAGTCAGGATAGCACATACCACGACCTTTGATATACCAGTTGTGGTGCACTGGCTGGAACGAGAAATTGTCCAATGGATGCCATACCGCTCGCGCATCAAACGAGCGCTTTACCACTGACCCTGGCGGAGAGAGAGAGAGAGAGAGAGAGAGAGAGAGAGAGAGAGAGAGAGAGAGAGAGAGAACGTGAGAGAGAGAGAGAGAGAGAGAGAGAGAGAGAGAGAGAGAGAGAGAGAGAGAGAGAGAGAGAGAGAGAGAGAGAGAGAGAGAGAGAGAGAGAGAGGAGAGAGAGAGCGAGAGGAGAGAGAGAGAGAGAGAGAGAGAGAGAGAGAGAGAGAGAGAGAGTGAGTGAGTGAGAGAGAGAGCGGACCGTCCGTTAGTTTATAACCTCTTAGTGGTTAGTGAGAGAGAAAATAAGGTGTAGTGGTCTGACCCATTGAATCGTTAAAACTCGTTCTTGATGGGAGCCGGTACCAGGCAGCGAACCCTGTACCTACCAGCCTTATGTCCGATAGCTTAATACAACGACACCACCGAGGACGGTGATCCAGTTCATTTGATTTATCGAATAATTGCTGCGGAGAAAGAGACATAAATATAAAGGTCCTGTCAATCGCAATTAGAATAGAATCTGATTGATTATTGGACTGGAAGTACCACACCCATTACAAAGAAAGAAATGTTTTATTTAATGACGCACTTAACGCATTTTATTTACGGTTATATGGCGTCAGTCATATGGTTAAGGACCACACATATATAGAGAAGGAATCCGCTATCGCCACTTCGTGGGCTACTCTTTTACGATTAGCAGCAAGAGATGTTTTATATGCATCATCCCACAGACAGGACAGTACATACCACGACCTTTGTTACACCAGTTGTGCGTTAAGGTAGAAGTCGCAACATTCTCATTTTTGTTCCGAAATACAGAACACAATCGTAAGTACCTCGAAAACAAGCATTTTATGTACCTCTATAAACATTGTTTGAGCTATTTTAATATGTATTTGTATTCTTTCTGATTATCTGATATGAAGTATTAATAATTTATGTTGGTATTGATCGGTACATTGTTTCTTAGATTTGACCATATATATTTGTGTGCATAATTGTTTTATCATTCTATGTTGCGTATGTATTTCAATTACCACACTCGTGTTTGCTAGATATATACCTCGAAGAACATCTTTTCAAGTTACTTATATAAGCATTTGTCTGCGTTATTTTATTCTGTATATCGTCGGCGAAATGACAAAACCTCGTAACTATGCTGTTTGTAATGTTTCAAATACGATATGACGTCATTTGTAAATCATATATGACGTAAGTATATAAAAGGCACTAACTGCAGTAAAAAGAAAAAAAAGGAATCCCCCATTTAAAAGTACCGGTCCAGATTGTCCAGGATAAATTTATTACACGGTTTCAAAAGGCCTTTATCATTATAGTAAGATTGACTGGGTATGTAATGTTAATCATTATTTTGTGTTTACACATCGTAGTTCCATAAGTTGTGTTTGTTATCGACGTTCGTCCATGAGTATCTAAACTTTAATCACCAAATGCGTTTTCAAAAAGTAATTAATCTTCTGGATGATGATTACTAACTATCGAATAATGATGTCGGATAAAGACGTCGTTTGTTAAATGTGCTGTTTGAAGAGAAGTCTCAATGATTTGTTGTTAAAACCCTGTGCTCATTACTGTAGTGTCACCATCGTGTTATAGTAATCATGCGTCTAAATAACCTTCATAGGCGTACGCTCCAGCATGAGGGTTACAAACGAAGTTCTGTCCAGGTCAGAAAGGGCACTGAACACATCGTTATTGTGATTCAAAGCAGGATTAGGCGTAAACTGACAATATATCATAGGCAAGCACAGCCATATTGTTTAATCTCGCGTTATGTTCCCAACTAATACAATATAACTCAAACGTTTGTATTAGTATCAAAAGAAAGAAATGTTTTATTTAACGACGCACTCAACACATTTTTATGTACGGATAGGCATATGGTTAAAGACCACATATATTGAGAGAGGAAACCCGCTGTCGCCACTTCATGGGCTACTCTTTTCGATTAGCAGCAAGGGAAGTCCATTAGTACCAAGGGGTCGTTTATACGCACCACCCCACAGGCAGTATAGCACACACCACGGTATTTGATATACCACTCGTGGTGCATTGGCTGGAACGAGAAATAGCCCAATGGGCCCACCGACGGAGATCGATCCCTGACCGACCGCGCATCGAGCGAGAGCTGTACCACTGGGCTGCGTCCCGCCCCTATTAGCCAAAGATCATCCCACAAAGAGGATAGTACACACCACGGTATTTGATATATCAGTCGTGGTGCACTGACTAGAACGAGAAATAACCCAATGGGTCTACCGACGGTTAAAACAAGTTTGTTTTGTTTAACGACACTATTAGAGCACATTGATTTATTAATCATCGGCTATTGCATGCTAAGCATTTAGTAATTTTGAATTATAGTCCATTAGTACCAAGGTATATTTTATATGCACCATCCCACAGGCTGTATAGCACACACCACGGTCTTTGATATATCAGTCGTGGTGCACTGGCTGGAACGAGAAATAGACCAATGGGCCCACCGACGGAGATCGATCACAAACCAACCGCGCATCAAGCGAGCGCTTTACCACTGGACCTACCGACAGGGATCGATCCTAAACCGACCGTGCATCAGACGAGTCACAATACCATAATTGTTTTCCTGCTTCAGTCAATTTAATAAACAACAACATTCGTTCATTCATTTCAACGTATTTTCGTGATTATATCCAATTAAGGTTCAAGCACGCTCTCCTGGGCACACACACCTCAGCTATCAGTGGTTAGTGAGAAAGAAGAGGCTGTATTGGTCTTACACCTACCCATTGAGTCGTTAAAGTTCGCTCTGGGTGGGAGCCGGTATCGGGTTGCGAACCCTGTACCTACCAGTCTTACTGACCGATGAATAAAGAACAATAAAAGTCCAGGGAGCACTGCTAAAGCAATACATGTACTCTACCGGGCTAAATGTTAAATCGTCATCTAAGTCAAACTACATCTGCAACAGAGCAGTGTCGCATGATCGAACCTTCTCGGTTGATCCGTTCAGCTGGAGGTGTTGTTTTTTCAAGGGTTTTTTTTTTTTTTTTCGTTACAACCAGTTTTCACCACAACTGGGCAAAGGCCGTGGTATGTGATTCCTGTCAGTCGGGAAGTGCAAATAAAAAAAATCCATTGCTACATTTTTGTGGGTTTTTTTAAATTGAAAATTATATATATTGAAATTATAAAAAAAAGAAAAGAATTAGAGCAACGAATACATAATTATTCCACCTTTATAACGAAACTAATATTGTTTTATTAATCAGATAAACATAAGATTTGATTTAGTCTCGGTACATAAACAAACGCCCAACTAGCACTGTATAGAAGTACACTGTGTTTACATTGAGTCTAAAAGGGCGCCAGTATGACGTCTTTAGTATGACGTCATGTTGGTGACGTGATCAGTGGACGGTCTTTCAATATCCCTAACGCGCAGTTGCTTCAATGTCCGCTGATTAGGAAAGATGTGTTGTGATTTTTAGTTGGAAAAGAAGTAATTCAATAAAACTATGAGTAGGGCGAGATTTCAGGAGAAAGTTGGTATACAAATATATTGGAGGATATAATCGTGTGGGTATTTTCTTCCCAGGGCTTACGTATTATTTTATAGGTAGAAATTGTATAACTTTTAGTAAATACGCTGATAGATTGTAATTTCTTAACCGTCAACAATTATTTCTACGTCAAACAAGGTTTTTCTTTTAGCTGAATAGAATAGGTTATTTGGTAATAGTAATATAGTATTATTTATTATATTACTAATGTAATTTTATTCTGAAATCTAGCGATCTGACGGAACATGTTTTTATAGTTCACGCCACGGTTGTTGATCTACCCATCGGTAATTGATGACAGGATTATAAACCATTTCCCAATGACACTAGCACATGATACGGCGGTTACTGCATTGAGTTACTAGTCACTGTGATTGAAAGCCCAATGTCCGATAAACATTCAGTACTATTTTTGTTTTGTTTTAGTTTGTTATAACAGCACCCTATCCTAAGCATTTTGATTCGCGTTTAAGTTTAAAAAATACTTTTACAACTTAATTTGTATCATATGCTTCTTGAAACATACCTTATGACGTTGATATATAGAGGTTATTACCAAAGTGTTTTTCGGTATCGTCAATATCATATATTAATAAATACAAATTGTAGTATGCGAGGATAATACATTATTTTTATTCCTAATATATGATATTGACAATACCGAAATACACGAGGGTAATAATCTCTTTATCATATAAGCTTAATACAACGTGTTTTTGTAAACTGTACACGCATCTTTAATTCCAGTCCACCATTACTAGATATTCAAATGACGTAAGAATATGTGGCGCGGTGTATTTTTGAATGGAAATGACGTCAAACTCGAATGACGTCATTTTGGATGTCCTTACATCAAAATAAAGTTATGCCTAACGTGTTTTGTTTTCTGAACGCTGGACAGCTTTCAATGTCAAATTGCCATTAATTTTTTGTTTTGTTTTGATGACTGAATGCATACGTCAACATGGAGTGTCACCCAGGTACGTTTGCTTAAAGGTCAATAAACATAGTGCCGAGACCTCGACTAATTTACATCTAATTTGCAAAGTTATCAAATTCTCAAAGTATGTGATCTGAAAAATATCACATATCGCTTAACCTCAGTTTCCGGCCTATCCCGCGAGTCGTTCTATTTTGGTACGGTTTGTTTATAACGAAGTTTGCGCACACGCGGACTTTGACATCGGACTAATTGCGTACTGGAATTGCAACACCGTAACTCACAGATGACAAAATGAGAAAAAAACGGGTAAGAATTAACTTTTTTAAAGGTTGAATAATACACAACACTCATTTTGCATTGTAGATTCACTCTAAATAACGTACAACCTCAATGTACACATCTTAATAAGCAGCAATCATCACCGACAGAGCTCAGCTTCCAAACATCGTTTGCCTGCGTGTGGAAAGTCACGTGATAATCACGTGACAATCAAAGCCCGCGTAGGGAAAAAAAAAGTATGGAAGCTCATTTTGGCCAACTGCATCAAATACCAAATAAATAATTTTAAAAATCAGGATGATGTTTGTTTGGATATGGTTTAAAAAATAATTTAAAAAGATGAAAAAAAGAAATAAAAGTAACAAATATCATTTATTAAACACAACTGAATATTTATTTCAAGCAAGATGGTAGTGAAATGTTTCTAAATTGTTTCAGGTTCCTAAAAAGATTGAAAAAAATAGAAAAAAAGATCATACAAACCTGAGACCTTAATTGCAGCATGGAAAGCAGTTGAAAATGGCATGTCTATGTACAAGGCATCAACAGTTTTTGGTGTACCAAAACAAACTCTTGGTGATAGAAAATCAGGAAAGGTACGTGACCCCCTACGATTTGGTACAGGAGAACGACCAATGTTTGACGAAGCTCACGAAAGAAACCTGGTGAATCATATCACCTATCTGTCCTCATTGGGATACGGTTATTCAAGGGCAGAAGTGATCAGCTTAGCTACCGATTATGCTCACTTCCTCTCTCTTTTGCCAGGTGATAAATCCCTCTCCAATGGGTGGTTTTGTCGATTTTTGGCGAGATGGCCTGAGTTGCAGTTGCTTAGACCGAGAAGCACAGAGATATATAGGGCAAACTGTGCTACACCTGAGGCATTCAAACATTATTTCTCTGAACTTAAAAATGTGATGGAAAAATATGGCTTAATTAACAAACCTCACTGCATCTATAATGTAGACGAGACTGGGATTAACTGTCAACATAAACCAGGTATGGTAGTCTGTCTGAAAAAAAGCAAGCCAGCAGCTGTAGTAAGTTCAAGATCATCAACAGCAACTGTCATTGCATGTGGAAATGCTATCGGCACCTGTGTTCCACCATTTATAATATTTAAAGGCAAGAGGATATCTGCAGACCTATCACAGAACTGCATGTCAGACACAGGCTGGTCCAATAACACTCTGTTTATGGACTTTTTACAAAATCACTTCCTGAAATACTGCATGGGTTCTGATTCGGACCAGAAATTACTAATGTATGATTGCCATGCTAGCCATATTAATATTCCATTGATTGAGTGGGCAAGAGAACACAAGGTAATACTGTTTGTTTTGCCACCTCACACAAGCCATTTCACCCAACCACTAGATGTTGGATGCTTTGGCCCATTTAAGCGATATCTGTACTCCGAATGTGCGAGTATCATGAGAAAAAAAATTACACAGGCCATTACAAAGTACGACTTAGGTGAAATCATCTGCAAAGTATACCCAAAGGTCCTCTCTCATCAGAACTTAGTATCAAGTTTTCGGAAGACTGGGATCTATCCTCTAAATGCAGAAGTTATTGACAAGAACCAGCTGACCATGTCATCTCTTTTTACAGGCAAGTCTCCAGACACCAGACCAAATGAAATGGACACATTTTTTTGAAAACATCGATCCACTGAAACACCTCACTGAAAAAACGACAACGAAAAAAAAGTATGAACCTGTAAAAACTGGAGGAACAGCCATTTCTGAAAGCCCTCTTTACCAACAACTGAAATGCCTGCAAAAGTGTGCAACACCAGCTGCAGATCCTGTTCCATGCACAAGTACAAAATAGAAAGTTTGTTCCAAGGAAACAGTCGTTGCTGACAGCGACAGTGATGTGGAAATCAATGATGACGAAAAATGCTGTGTCTGTGAACTGTTTGAACCAGCTGAGCTGAACAATCTTTATTGTGTTGAATTAGTCAATTGGGCACAATGTGAAAATTGTAACCACTGGGTGCATCTGAAATTTTACGTGAAGCAAAGGGTTGTGAGACGTCACACAACGTTTTTGTGCCCACACTGTCTGGAAGAATAGATCATGTGAATATACAGTTTGTAAATGTGTTCAAATGTTACTTTATTTACGATTTCAAGTTCATCTGGTTCTGTTTTTCACCATGAATTTAGGCCCCACGTGGTGCTCCATACATTTTACAGACCGACAATTAGACTGGTACACTTTCTAAACATAGACCGACAACTGAGAGGATTGCTCAAAGTGTCAACATCCGACCAGGTAGGGATTGTGTTTTTACATAGATATAAACAGATAAGATTTCAAAGATTTGTTGGTTTATTTTAATAGTAGTATAACCAAGGCTGTTAATGATTCTGGTACATTGGATGTAGACTGCAACTGCAGGTGCGGAGAGGCGTTTTATTGTTAATAGACCGGAAACTGAGTACTCCAGGATACTTTAATTGCACTGAAAATGTAAGATATTATATGATAACATCAGGTATTAAAAACACTTCATCAGATTATATATGACTTTGAAAATGTAAGTTTTTTAATTACTTTGTATAATATCTACATTTGACATTTTTTGGCAATTTCATAAACCAGTTTAGAGATTTAAAAACGTTTATATTAATATATTCAAATTTATATTTTTGCGTTCAGTGTCGGGAAAACGCTTGTTAAGCCTTGTAACACTATAGGCTACGTTTTAGTGGTTGGGACGCTAATTTATGGAAATAAAACAAGGTTTCTGATAATTATTGCAAATATTGATCATATTTTAAATTTCATGATGCAATTATACTACTTGTATTTATATTATTATTATTATGCTATTATTATTATTATTATCTTTCTTAGAGGGTCCTTATGAGGGGTATATTGTAGTATACTGACAATATTTTAAGTATCCTGTCATCAAGTGCCTATGGATCTACCACCAGATCTGGCGTATAGTTATTGAAGCAGAATTTAGATTTGGCCTCTAGTGGTTTAGTTCACCACCAGATCTGGCGAATAGTAGTTTACCACCAGATCTGGCGTATAGTTATTGAAGCAGAAGTTAGATTTGTCACCACCAGACCTGGCCTATAGTGGTTTAGTTTATCACCAGATCTGGCGAATAGTAGTTTACCACCAAATCTGGCGTATAGTTATTAGAGCAGAATTTAGATTTGTCACACTAAACAACAGTGTTCGGCAGATCTGGCGTATAGTTTAATATTTTACCAGGATTTAGAGTTTACTTAGTAACCTTCACTAGCGATTTACTTACATAAACAAAGCAAGGGCAAACTTAGGAATTTAGAAAGAGCTTTAGTTTAATAAAGTCAAAACAGGGACACACTTAGGAACTTAGGAACCAAATTGTTAACAACTACGAAAAATTGCTCTCCTACCTTTAATTGCCGTCAGATTTCCTCCAAAGTTTCTCCAGACAGAAATATTGAAAAAAAAAACAACCCCATTACAATGACACAGATTCCACATACCAGATGATAACTATGTCACCTATATCGACTTCGCTGAGAGCGCATAGGGCAAAAAACATGTAATTTTGTGCCAGCTGCCATTTTGACCTCTTTTTTTTAATATTCTCCAAGAGGGGTGAAAGGATAGGACTTAATCTAACAACGTCATAACATGTTATGATATAAAAGCAAACGTGATGACGTCATATTATTTATTATTATTTTTTATTATTATTATGTTGTTTTTTAAATGATACCACTAAAGATCATTGATTTCATATTAATTGTGTCACATACTTTGGAGGCGTTCACCCCTCTTGAAAAGTATTCCATAAACAAGCAACATGGCAGACGGTAGAAAACTGCACGTATTTTTTTCCTGTGCAATCACAGCAAAGACGATATCGGCGACATCGTTGCAGTCTCGTGTGTGGAATCTGTATATTTGTAGTGGGGTTTTTTTTTTGCGAATTGTGTCTGGACAAATTTTGAAGGAAATCTAACGGCAATTAAAGGTAGGAGAGTAATGTTTTGTAGTTGTTAACAATTTGGTTCCGACAGTAGTATAAATAAAGTTTACTATTTAATAGGACACAATCAGAGACTTCCCGACAGGTGGCGCTCGTGCACTATACACCATTCCGGTTTGTAAATTTGTATTGTAACGCACTGATCGGTATATCCACTCTATTATTCCCGACCTAATTTTGTGCATGTATGTGACTGAAGCGTACAACGGCTAAATATTAAAGTACATAATATAAATCTACGAAATTCCGCAGTTGGTGATTAAAAACAAAATGGAAGGAAAAAAAAGAGAACAAAATAATGTTCAGTCATATCGTGGGTTTTTCCCCAACCATGTTCGCTACTTCTTACCGTTCTTACAACTTTCAATCATATATCCACCATGCCAAAACCATTAAATCTGTACATATTTGACTGATAATACTTGAGTGTTTGCAATAAAAAAAACCACCCTGTAACAGCATTTAATAAAGTTTTAATTTGTAAAACGCCACGTTCCATTCTTCGCTGTTTACTTCCGGGTTCTATGTTATCGCGATTTATTATGGAGATATACGTGTTTATTTCCACACATTATTCGTTTGCAGAGTAGTGTAAATTCAACCAAATTTGTCAACATAATTATTTTGTAATAAATTATTTCAATGAAATAAAAAACCCAAAACCCAACTCAAACAAAATTATTAAAGTTATAGTAACACAAATAAATGTTAGATTAGATTAGATTAGATATTAATTAAAAATGTATACATGTAATAAAAATAAAATAAAAATAAAAAATAACAACATATAATTACATTATTACATTATTAGATATTCATTAAATATATATACATGTAATAATAATAAAAAAAAATAACATAACATATAATTACAGAAATAAATACTAAATTTTCAAATGATGAAAAATAGATAGGAAATTTCAAATATTGAATATACTGTTTTTTGTTATTAATTTTCTTTTTTTTCTGTTTTACATGTAAGTAGAAATATAACAATGGGTTTTTTTTTATGCACATTTTCATAAAATTGGAAATGATAGTGGTATTGTTTTGCAATATTTATAATTTGTTAATGTAAATAATTTAATTTTTGTGTACAGAATGACATAATCTGATAGGAATTCTGATTTCACTGAGCCTGTTTTAACATAAATGTATTTGACATACCAGTATCTAAATATTCTACTTTTCAGTACTTATATCAAGAAAAGTCCACTGTAAATTATCTTAATCATGGTTCATACCACGAAAATGCACGACTTTCCATGAATTCCACTGATAATACAATTAACAGCAATTGAAAACTGCTTTAGACATTATACTTTTTTTTTGTCTCTCCAAAGGCTGTAAGAGTAATAAATTATAAATTAAAGAAACAAAATACTGGTATTTTACAAATGTGGATTTCTAAAACCAGATGGAACAAGAAATAATTAAACTCACTTAACATTAATTTCAAGAGATGCATTACACGCAGTATTCACACATGGCTTGTTTCATGTTGAATATGTGATCACAATTACACATAAACAATAACTATCTGGTATTTACATTTTCAGTTCAACAGTGTGGGGTTTTTCACTGCCATTCTAGAATTTATCATAATGTAGTCAACATACTCCCCCAAAAAGTAAAAGTATTATAACTGTTATACGGCTTAATAGTCACTGCAGAATAAAATGTTGGGTTTTTGCTACATGTGTCCAAACTAGTCTAGTAAAACAAACAAAAAGAAGAAGAGAAACCCCCCAGAAAAAAACCCACATCTGTTTTAAAAGGTAATACATAAACTGAACAAATATTAAAATTTCCAGTTTAAGGATACTTAAGTAAATAAATTCTATATTATAATTTAGAAAGTATTTTCTTACAGTCAGTTTGTTTTGGGGTCAGTAGCAAAAAACAAACAGTTGGTTCTGTTATGCCTCAAGTATTTAATCAAATCTCATATTGCAAAACAAGCTCTGCAGTCTCCATAGAATAACCAATAATGAAAAGAAATGAATATTTGTATTACAACATCTCAGCACATTTTAAATTTGGTGCTAAACATCTGTGGTTAAAAAAAAAAAAAAACGCCTTCATAATTTTGACCCATTGTTTTGACACTTGGCATAGATACTGACTCACTCCATGGCCACCACACAGGCTACTCCTACCAACTACTTTAATTTCAGCATTTTCACTTTCATTGGAGTTATTTGTGTACACCACCATCACAGCATCCTTTGGTAATGTTTTTGTCAGTAATTTTAGATATGCTTAGTATAAAAAGAAAATGCATCCTACATACATCTTACACAAGAGATACCCAACTAGTAGGCCCTCTATAGACAGATTAAGAAAGGAATAATCAAATATAGAGTTTAACAAATGAAGAAAATATAATTTTATTCTGCCTTGTACTTAAAACTCTGGGAACATGACTAAAACATATTAGGTAGGGTCAGTCTAAAGTTTAAAAAAAACAACATTTGTACTCTTTTTAACTTGAAATAAAAAAAATAAAAAATAGGGGAAAATAATCAGGGTAAGCCTTTTTTTTTTTTAGGTAGTGTCGGTTTCAAGAAACAAATTTGTTTACGCATTAATGGGCACACCACATCTCACTATGCAGTCTATATTGTATTAACATATGATATTTAAACTTATTCTGGGAGAGCATGCCTCCGAACCCCCACAAACAGGTTTGGGCCCTCAAATACATGTATACTCACTCACCCACTCTCTCTCTCTCTCTCTCTCTCTCTCTCTCTCTCTCTCTCTCTCTCTCTCTCTCTCTCTCTCTCTCTCTCTCTCTCTCTCTCTCTCTCTAACACCACCTTTTAACAGACAACACATTACTGGTACCCCCACCCCATCCCCACTTTCAAATACACTCCGTACATACATTTAAAAAGTGTTGTTTCTAAAACATCTTTTCTTTTAGTCTGTGAAATTATTCATTAAAAATAAATGGCATACAAACGTCTCTATTTCCAGCGATTCACTGGTGGGGTTTTATTATTATTTATTTTTTTGTCATATACTAGATCCGTTATGCAGTCCAGACATTCTTTGTGCAATGCCTCATCGTCTGAAAAAAACCAACAATGACTACTTTTCCTGTTCGTACAGAGGTGGACAAAGTAATTTTATATGGTCAGTGGCGTCAAATCACACTACCGAGCAACTGCTTAAAGCGAGACTCTAGGGTGTATAGTAACGACGCCACCTCTAAGGGGGAGATAATTTCTGGGTGTTCGCCATTATAAAATGTATTTTGTGTTCATTTCCAGTTAAGTGTTTATTAATGGAAGTTTCAAGTTGATGTTTCAAGCAAACGAACCCTGCTACATTTTGTCTGTGTAATCACACTCGCATGGTGTGTTCGCGACAATATATATACAGTAAACTCTCTATATGTCCAACTCCATTTTCTCAAACGTCACGCTATCTTAAAGCAAGAAATGGGTCCGAACCGTTTCTCTATATAAACATGTAAGAGTTTGTATGTTTATCTCAAACTGTGACCTAAATATACACAAGTTATGTCAAATGACGTATGTGGTCCCATATGACATATTTACTATATAGTTTGTATATTTTTGTCGAAGTTGAAAACGTATTTTCCATAAATTAAAATTATTATTTAATAAAATGTTGTCGATAAATGCAGTAAACCAAGTCAAGCGCCTCCTTTTAATTTATTATGTTTGTGGTCGATAATTAGAGGCCAGTGGATTAACTTGCTGTTATTGCCAAGTACGCCTAATTAATATTTAGTTAATCCGGTCGCTTGAAAGTGATGGCCTACGAAACCGCGGCAGTTATCAAAAGCGGGTAACAATCAAAGCGGGATTGGGTATATAAACGGTATTGGATTAGGTTTTCTTACAATTAGTCATTTTAACTTGTTATTTTAAGTCCAAATGTTAAATAAAAATATAAGAGTGTACACTTGAAACGTGTGATAGTGATCCCGGTAGTGGATCTACTCCCACAGCTAAAATCCCACCCACAATGGATGACGTGAAACGGTGTTGCCAAACCTTTTCAATGTTTCTTGTGTGTGTGTGTGTGTGTGTGTGTGGAAATTAGCAGTCGCCCGGTCGCCCGTGGCAAGCTTTATTGGCTAAGGGCGACTAAGAGTTTTACAAAGGTAGTCCGTTGGACGATCATCGAGTTTACCGTCTGGCGAGTATGATACCAGTTAAAAAGGAAACGCACTGAAACTGAATCAATCGTGACAAAACACACCGCGTCTCTGCTAGCGCCAACTACAGCAGCAGAAGATTGATGCATGGATATCTATATATCGTATGCATGTCGAGGTTGACCGTTACATACATAGATATTAACGCACTGGCACAGGGGATAATTAAATCCATTCTGGACTCACAAATTGTCTTATGGCGTTGTTGGGACTCGAACCTGTGGCACCGAATCTCCCGCAAATTGCAGACTAACCACGATGCGTTCTGAGCTATTGAGGCATCCGTAAAAGGATGTTCTTTAACTCAACCACATGCATGGGCCTACGATCTACGAAGTCGATCTCGCTTACGTGCATGAAACAGTGGGCAGACCTGGCACTGGCTAGAATGTATTGATGCATGAATATCTATATACCGTATGTATGTCGAGGTTGACTGCAACATACACATATATTAACGCAGAGGCGCAGGGGATAATTAAATCCATTCTGGATTCACAAATTGTCCCATGGCGTTGCTGGGACTCGAACCTGTGGCACCGAATCGCCCGCAAATTCAAGACTAACCACGATGCGTTATTAATTATTGAGGCATCCGTAAAGAGATGCTCTTTAACTCAGCCACATGCATGGGCCTACAAACTACCCAGTCGATCCCGCTTATGTGCATGAAACAGTATGCATGCAGTTACACGCGTTCAAAACATAAAACACACTTTGTAAATTCGGTCCATAGTTTGTTTCTAAGAATTTGTCATAAAAGACACCATTACTGGAGATATTTCTGAAATATAATGAGTTGCACGTTCTTTATTTAGAAATAGAAATCATTGTCAGTCTCACTTAATATACAATACGACCCGCACTTCTACTGTATCTACTATAATCATGCCAATTGCAGTTAGCATGCAACCGTATCGACCGGCCTCGGTGGCGTCGTGGTTAGGCCATCGGTCTACAGGCTGGTAGGTACTGGGTTCGGATCCCAGTCGAGGCATGGGATTTTTAATCCAGATACCGACTCCAAACCCTGAGTGAGGGCTCCGCAAGGCTCAATGGGTAGGTGTAAACCACTTGCACCGACCAGTGATCCATAACTGGTTCAACAAAGGCCATGGTTTGTGCTATCCTGCCTGTGGGAAGCGCAAATAAAATATCCCTTGCTGCTAATCGGAAAGAGTAGCCAATGTAGTGGCGACAGCGGGTTTCCTCTCAAGATCTGTGTGATCCTTAACCATATGTCTGATGCCATATAACCGTAAATAAAATGTGTTGAGTGCGTCGTTAAATAAAACATTTATTTCTTTTTTTGCAACCTTATCGGTTTCTCGGCTAAAAAAATCTATGCAGTTTGTTCAAAGATAAAACCCCACAACAATTTGATTGTTTTTGTTTGGATTTTTTTTTTATCTTTCCTGCTCTACACTATATGAAACATGCTCGTAAACCTGATTTCGCAAGGGCCCCTATAGGCAACCTAGACAGACATGTCAGCACAACATAGGTCTAATTAACGAGCTACTCTGGGCCTACTGATTCCAAACTTACATGTAGTGCCCTACCTTTACATTTGGACCGACCATTCCAAATTGCGACTAAACTCCTTCATCGAAATGTGCACCCATTCTCTTTGGCTTAAACATATGGGACATTCCAAATTGCATAGCACTAAACCACCCTCCACCTGCTATCAGCTACGGTCGGACTGCTGATGTCTTTATTTGTCGATACTAATAGTATGTGCTAAAATAAATAAACTATTTAAAAAGATAAATATGAATAGCGCGATCTGAAATCAAAGCCGTACCGGTATTGTGAGCATGTAACCAACCATCAAAATAGATGCTCACACTGTAAACACATGATGTGTACATGGTTACTGTAACAGTTCACGTGTTGAATAAACGAATACAATTATCTAAGCCATTGCTTATCTAAACGTCTCCATAGTGAACAATATGTCTCAGTCTTTAAAAGCTAGTGTATGACCCTTTAAAATGTAGATTAAAATCCAGCATCACTAGTGGCAATGATAATTATAATATATTTCTCTTTGCAGGAGATATCTGATGACAAACAAGATGCTACCCTCAACACAGCAAGCGTTTCCAGTGAATCAAACATCCAGCTTTATAAAGACTGGTCTTAACAACTTTACCTATAGAAACTGTTTTTAGAAACGAAGATCCATCACCAACCTATGACGTATTATCTCTTGAAAGATGGTCACATTTCGAAGTATATGGCTCTATTTACTGGGACGTTGTTTCTTATATGTGTTGTGGGTATCATTGGTAACATCTTGGTGTCCATTATGATTGTAAACTGAATAGCTTATCTTATTCCGTATACCTGAAGGTTTTAGTTGTTTCTGACTCGTAGTTACTAAGCATAATGCTAATCAGTGAAACTGAAAGGGTGTTTTCCCTACAGCAGTTTGCTAAATTGAGCAACGCTATGTGCAAATTCTCGTTAGTATTAAAGCTCTCTTTAATGGATCTATCACCATGTCTGGCAGCTGGAATTTCTCTCGACAGATACGTCTGCGTCTGTTTCTTACTGAAGCGGGAAATACCGTGTACCAGGAAAAAAACCACCAATGACTTTTACCACGTTGTTTGGTCTGTCTTTTCTGCTAACTGTGCCGTTTGTTCTTGATGCAGAAGTCAAGGAAGCTGCATGGATTCCTACAGATGAAGTAACACACTATTATATTTTCCATCAAATAGTAGTTTCAACCACTCTGCCGAGTTTGATTATCCTAGTGTTGAACATCCTTATAATTACTTAGGTCCAACGAAGCCGCAACTTACAGTTGACCTTTACAAGGTTACGGACAAATTCAGCTAGGCATCTGCAAGGCACTTCAACGCGCCCTCTGGTGTTAGTTTATGTACTGGCTTTTGTCACCTTGGTACCAATATCGATATGAGAGGCTGTCCAGATTTCACTGATGATACTGCATACAGATTTAAAGGTTTGATGTTAAGTAAGAAACTTCGGCCACTTTTTGACATAATCTACATGTTAAATTTCGGACAGGACTTTTACATCGTGATAGGAAGTTGGGCAAACTAGTGTAACATCTTCAAAATGAAAGCTCCTTGTCTTCAGTGGCAAATGGAACCAAAGGAACCGACGGAATCAAGATACTGTGACAGACACTCCTGATTATACTAGCTGGTCTGGATTGGTGGTACTTGTTTGTCATTGCCGTCGATCACACGAGGGGCGGGATTTAGCTCAGTCGGTTGAGTGCTCGCCTGAGGTGCTTGCATCGCAGGATCGAACCACCTCGGTGGATCCATAGTGCTGACTGGTCAAATGACGTAGTATGTTGTATCCTGTCTGTGGGAAAGTGCATATAAACGATTCCTTGCTGCTAATGAAAACACTGTAGCGGGTTTCCTCTGATGACTACGAGTCATAATTACCGAATGTTTTACATCCAATAGGCGATGATTAATTAATCAAGATGTTCTAGTGGTGTTTTTAAACAAGACAAACTTTAACTTTCGATCACACGTGGGGCAACGAGACTTGGCGTTGCATCTAGTGCATCTGACATTATATACATCAGTGATGCCAAATAGAAGAGCAGATAAAACTATCTGGTATCACGAGTTCAGTGTGGTTAGCTAGTCTATCTCTTACCGGGGGGGGGGGGGGGGGGCGCAGCCCAGAGGTAAAGCGTTCGCTTGCTGCGCGGTCAGTCTAGGATCGATCCCCGTTGGTGGGCCCATTGGGCTATTTCTCGTTTCAGCCAATGCACATCGACTGGTATATCAAAGGCGGTGGTATGTGTTATCCTGTATGTGGGATGGTGCATATAAAACACCCCTTGCTGCTAATCGAAGAGTAGCTCAAGAAGTGGCGACAGCAGGTTTTCTCTCCCAATATATGTGTGCTCCGACGCCATATAACTGTAAATAAAATGTGTCGAGTGTGTCAATAAGTAAAACATATCCTTCCTTCAATATAAAATTCAGTATTGTCAGCATGTCAAATATTTGCTATTTTCACATAGTGTAATATTTGCCAACGTTCTGCTGTCACGGCTTCTACGACTGTCCAGTTGCTAGTCTGAGTGCTGTTACAACTCGATTCTCGCCGTATAACCCACTAGTTGTTAATCTGAGCGCACCCGTCGTAAGTCGGAACTTGGTGAATTACAACGTACGAGTCAATTTGGCCAATTTTCTGCTTGTAGTTGATAGTCTGACACTATTATTAGAGGAAACCCGCAACATTTTCTCATTATTGGTAGCGGGTCATTTATACGGATATTCCCACAGATAGGGTAGTACATTCCACGGTCTTTGGTATACCAGTCGTTAGCGGACTGGCTGGGATAAGAAATAACTCAATGAGCCCAGCGATGGGGATCGATCCCAGACCGACAGCGGATCAGGCGAGAGCTTTACCACTGGGCTACGTCCTGCCCCTTTGAGTATGATTTAATGAATTAATCTTTAACGACATCTCAGCACAAACATACACATTTGCTGTTGGGTGTCAAACAAAGCTAAATATAGGGATATGATTATCTACATTGAAAATAAAACTAAATTATATAATTGTGTAAAAACAGTGTAAACAGCATGAATAAATTAAATGACAGTGGTATTAAAATCCGTATTTTTTGTGTGTTTGTGTTTGTTTAACGACACCACTAGAACACATTAATTAATTAACCATCGGCTATAGGATGTCAAACAGTTGGTAATTCTGACACTTAGTCATCAGAGGAAACTCGCTGCATTTCCCTAATGCAGTAAGAGATCTGATATATGCACTTTCCCACATCTATGGAGATCGGCAGTGTACTCTCGACGAACAAAATACAAAATCTACCAGAGTAATGTCCTCTCTGTACTCCTCAGAGTGTTGACTCAAGAGACTCAACAAGACACCAATATACTATCCAGATTCCACAACACCTGCCTAAGGAAGTTACTGAAAGTGTACTGGCCCGAAACCACCCCCAACACCAGACTACACCAAACGACGAAACAAGAAAACGTCTGTCTAACTCTAAAGAAGAGAAGGTGAAAATGGTATGGGCATGTTTGCATAATGAACAACAGTCTTTCAACAAAAAAAACAGCTCCCATATGGACGCCTGAAGGACAAAGAAAAAGAGGCCGACCAAAACCCACATGGCGTCAGATGAAGAACAAAATAATACTGAGCTGACATGGGGTACGGGGGCCAAGAAAGCCCAATACAGAGTCATTTGGAGAGATCTTGTGCGAAACGATGATAAGTAAGTAACAGACATGAAAGCACACACAACGGCCTTTGACCAGTTGTGTTGTACTGGTTGGAACGAGAAACAAATCCAATCAGCTGAATGGATCCACTGAGGTGGTTTGATCCTGAGATGCAAGCACCTCAAGCGAGCACTCAATCGACTGAGCTAAATCCCGCCCCATGATTAATGATGATTAATATATCCGTGGGCGTTATGTCTATATGAATGAAGTTAACCTCATTTAGATAGTGTTTCACCTATTTGGAATGTCAGTCTGTTGAGTGTATATTATTTACATTAGTTTTCATTGCCGGCCTCGGTGGTGTCGTGGTTAAGCTGCTGACATAACGGTGATATTACTTATTTCGCAGCCCGGTATCGGCTACCAGCCACAGCGAGTTTTAACGACTCAGTGGGTTAGATGAAAGACCAATATGGGCAGTTTCACGGGAAAGGTTGCACTGCTTGTTGATTGGAATAACATTTTCATAACTTTAAAATTTAAAGCTCTATTCTATGTTATTGCAACAACGTGATTTTTCATCAAGTAGTGAATATTTATATATCAAAATAGCACATTTACGAGTCTCATTTGCATTTTTGCATTATTCCATCACTATTTTAATAATAATGTAATGTGAAATAGATACCTTTATTTTTATTTATTTCAATACTAGACTACCGGTAAACATTTTTTTTTTTTTACCAACTGGATGTTGTGTTATAAATGTACAGTATTTTAAAGAACTAACCCTGTTTTACGTTAAACTTTTTTTGAAGATGTCCTGTTATGAATATTGACCTATAAATAATTCAAATAACATTTTACAACAATTATTTTTGTATTGTTATAATCACAATAGACACCTACAGTTGTGACAAGAACAAAAATCGATGTAACTTTGTTATTTACTTTGAGATATTTATTGCAACATAGAGCCTACAAAATTCCGTTAAAAAATGTCCCCTCCTAAACATGGGTCAAATAAATATATACAGACAGGTTACAAAACTTTAATTATAACGTACATGCATAATAGCCAACAAAAAAGAAATTTGTATAATTATTGTGTTTGTGTGAATTGTAGTTCTGTAATTACACAAGATTTTGCATGTTAAACAAAATGTCCCCTCTTAAACACAATGTTAACATGTATATTTAAACATCTTTTTGCAAAGTGCTTTCATTACATTATTAATATATGTACTTGCATGGATACAAAATACAAATCTATACTAATTTCATAATATATATGAAGTTTGTTTCATAGATTTTTTTGTAAAAGGGTTGTGAGATATGATGCATTATTGAGATAATTAAAAAAACAACAACCCAAAAACCAACATGCTTATATGTATAATTTAAATTCATTTAAAACTAACTATTAATTCACTGATACAGTGGTAATTTTATGTCACAATGTTCAAGTTCCGGAAAGGACATTTTACAACATGTTAAAGCTGAACAGATTTGATATTGACATGTCTGGCTGTTGCTATGTACACGTGACTTGTATGAAAGTCTGAGAAATATTTTGACAATTTGCAGGTGTTAGTGGGTTTGACTGAGAGATGTCAGCTTTGTTTATTATTCTGTCACACTTGTAAAGTTGTGCAGTGATCAATTTTGATTCTTTATTCTGCCATGCGTATAAACACAGTCAAACTGTGTTAAACATTCACCATAAGGAGGCCATAAGGAGGCCTTTTAACGCAGGTGGTTGTTTAATACAGGTGGCTGCTTAATGCAGGTCAGTTCATATTATTACAGAATCTGATGTGTTTTTTAAGAATGCTGTTTACTATGACGAGGGTTATTACACTGGACGAATAACCAATACACAATCAGGGCTTCTAGAATGTTTATACAATCCACTTGCCATGGGATCAGTGATTTGTAAAAATGTACTAGCCACAATTAAAAATTCATTAGTCCTACTTTACTTTAAGTTAATATAATTTTACTAAATAATAGTAATAATCGGATATAACACCTAAAGAGGGAGATAGAGCTCAAAAACACTAACATTGGGAGATGGGATGGGGGCAGGGTATTCATATTTACTAAATAGACTTAACTGCGACATTTCACCTGAAATAATTCACTAGCCGTCGGGCATGGCAATAGTAGTTATTTACTAGCCCAGCATTGAATATCACTAGCCATGGGAGTGGGACTACCATAATCTAGAAGCCCTGACAATGCAAGTGTAAAGTGCTTGAAGGTGATCATATTTGTATGAAATTCCTTCATGTGTTTAAAGTGACATCAACATTTAAATGGCCACGGACAAGGTCCTCCCAGACTGTCGGAGTGGAGTGCTTAGACAGTTGTTTCATCTTTCTTGGGCCTTTAATGGTTGAAGGACATGAGCCTTTTATTCTGCCACAGTTGCAGGACGTAAAATCCAAATATTACAAAATATAGCTGGCAAATAAGGACATTACAAGCTAAGTAGATTGTGTGTCTTGTATGCAGCAGTGTGCAATGTTAATTATCTAATTGCACCATTACATTCAGATTCATTTCAAATATTATTTCCTAATACAATTATGAATTAAATTTTTTAAACAGATTAAGCGCAGTCTCAGTTTATTTAACTGAAATCTAAATGTTAAAAAAAGAAGAAGTTCCCTCCTAAACGAAATTGCCATTTTCACACTGCATTGTTTGAAAGCTTATATTACTGCTAATACTAATGCATTCAACATTATTTTTAACTAGTATTCTAAAAAACATATTGAAATTTATTTTCTAATTCAGTTATAGACATTATGTTTGAAGATTAGTATTTAATGGTTTCTGTTTAACATAAATCATTTTTAAATAGAAGAATATTGCTAAAATATTACCAAAAATCATCAGAAAACTTAAAATCCTTGGGCTTATTAATGAAAACATAGTTACTCTTAACGGTTTCCTATTTAAAAAAACCCACCTCATTTTATCTTTAGAAATGTATCACATAAAAGCTTATGATTATGCTGTACCTATGTGTCCTCATATTTTTATGCTGTGCATGTAATCATATCACTGATTAGTTTATAAACCGTAACAGCTGCAGGTCTAATTTTTTTATATCTAGTCATATTGCTTTTTAAAAATACTGTTTTTTATAGAATACAGCATAGTTCATTTGTGTGTCCCAGTGAGACTCTTTATGCAACCTTTCCCGTGAAACTGTCCATATACCCTCTTCTCACTCTGTAAACACTAACACTCTATCCTGGACAGACAGCATACAATATATTTATATTGGTTTGAGACAAAATAATAGGGATTGTCCCACTGAGAAATGGGGATGTCACCTTTTTAACACTGTAGGCAAACTGAGTGTAGGCATACTGGGTTGTAGGCAAAATGGGTGTAGGCAAAGTGGGTTGTAGGCAAAGTGGGTTGTAGGCAGAATGGGAGGGAACCCAGCTCAGAAAGCCGCGGACAGCGTACTTGACACTTACTTGGATATAAGTAGGAAATAAGTTGAAATGGTCTTTTGGATATTTCCGATGCTCAGTTAACATGGATACGGTAATATGCCACCTATACGTCCATCCATTGCTAGGCTGATGATACAAGATATTATCAATTACCAGATGGTTTTTCATTAGATAAAAAAAATAACCTTGTGGAAAGAAATTCAGGGACTTGATTGTATAATCAACCATGTTGCCTTATTTTGACGTCTTCTCTACGATCGGGATTTTCAAAGTTGACGAAGGGAAATAACTCTTGTAATATTGTTATGAGAACATATGCGAAAAAAAAGAGTAAAAAACACAACAACAACAACGAAACAACAACCACCTAAGAAAAACAACACAAAAAGCAAAACAAAACAACAAAAACCTACAACAAACAATCCACAAGCCAAACAAAAATTAATTAAACCAAACCGCAAACAAACATACAATGTAAACGAAGCATCATGAACAACTGTTTTTTTAACGACACCAGTTGAACACATTGATTTGTTAATCATCGGCTATTGGGTGTCAAACATTTGGTAATTTTTATATTTAGTCGTAGAGAGAAAAACCCGCTACATTGTTTTGTTCATTAGTAGCAAGGGATATGTTTATATGCACCATCCCACATGCAGGATATCACATACCACGGCATTTGATATGACAGTCGTATTGCACTTGCTGGAACGAGAAATACCCCAATGGGCCCACCGACGTGGATCGATCCCATTTTTTTTTTTTTTATAAAGTGGCATTTACAGTATTCGAAAGTAAACTAACTTGTATTATCCCTATAGTAATTATCCATTGAAGTTGAACACTGTAAACATGTTCCCCGCTAAAAAAAAAAAAAAAAAACCCCAATACATTGCATACATTAAACGCTGGAATTTTCGGGACATTTCGAATTCCGATGGATTAAGGGGTGTGCCCCCAAACAACGAGTTGTAAGATAAATGGTATCAGACGGACACGCATGTAGTATTCTATTTTACATACCTCGAAACAATGAAAATGTAAACAATATAATGGTTTTAAGCATACACATCACGTCATAACCAAATCACTACTGTACTAACATATCCGTTTTCTTTAAACAATAGAACAATCTGAACACAGAGAAAATGAAATTGATGAAAAGCGAGCATTTTAATGTGGCGAAGCATTGTAATAATGTAGCTAATTTTGAATTTGAATGACGTCAATATTCCAATGACGTCACTTTACATCTCCTTACAATAACACTACACTGGTTCGTGGCCTCAGACACGATCTCCAACATACGTTGTATACGATTGTGATACATAGCGGTGATCTCCTACACGTGTGTGTGAGAGAAAATTTAATGATCAATTTTATCAACATTAGATATTTCATTAATTTCTAAAGAGTTCTAAAATGTATCTGTTGGTTTGTGCAGACTGTCCCTGAGAATACGTATACCAAGTTTCAGAACTATCCCATCAAAACTCTAAGAGAAGATAGACTTTTAAATTGTCAGTGTTAAATTAGTATTTCTAAAGGTCAACTTAAAAACAAATTCAAAATATTTTTCTATTAGGTTATTGAAGACTAGTATATATATATATATATATATATATATATATATACACACACAAAGAATGAATAAATGTGTTTAACGACACCCAAGCACGAAAAATACATCGGCTATTGGGTGTCAAACTATGGTAATGGAAACAAACAAGGTGATAATCAACATCAACAGAACAATTCAAGATATAAATAAAAACAGTGTAAAGAACTGTGCAAAAATAAAAATAAAAATATCACAGATAAGATACTGACATTTACTCTAAACTTCAATTTGCGCTGTATTGGCCATTTTCAAAGAGAATGTTGCACCACAGTGAGGTTACAGCACGCGCAGGGGTCACGTAGAAAAGATAAATTTGTTGATATTATTTTTCAAATCAGTATAAGGTACACCAACCCTGGCATGAGGCAAATCTAAAGCAAACTTGGCAGCTGAATCTGCCTTTCCATTACCCCTGATGCCAACATGGCTGGGCACCCAACAAAATACAACATCTTTTTTGCAATAGATAAAAAGAAACACTTTCGTATCACCATTCCAATGAAGGGATGGTCCAGCTTAATATTACGCAAAGCTTGGAGACACGAAAGTGAGTCAGTAAAAATAATAAACTTGGATGCTATGGAAGCTTTGATTTCTTTTAAGGCTTTAATGACATATATATATATATACATATATATATATATATATATATATATATATATATATATATATATATATATATATATATATATATATATATATATATACACACATGTATATGAGATAGAGTAATCGTAATCAGTAATCGTAATCGATTACATGTTTCTTTAAGATAAATGAATGGGTCAAGAAAGTATGACCGATGCGGGCACGACACAAGACTATTTCATCCTTCCTGCACTGTCTATAGGAGGACTGCCACTCTCCCAAGACTAGCTTGATAGCACGAAGCTTGATCGTAACCTCACCATCCCAGTCACGTTGCCAAAATGATGATGACTGAATGTTTAACGACACCCCAGCACGAAAAATAAATCGGCTATTGGGTGTCAAACTATGGTAATGGAAACAAACAAGGTGATAATCAACATCAACAGAAAAATTCAAGATATAAATAAAAACAGTGTAAAGATCTGTATAAAAATACAAATAAAAATATCACAGATAAGATACTGAGTTTTACTCTAAACTTCAATTTGCGCTGTATTGGCCATTTTCAAAGAGAATGTTACACCCCTGCACCACAGTGAGGATACAGCACGCGCAGGGGTCACGCCGAAAAGATAAATTTGTTGATATTCTTTTTCAAATCAGTATAAGGTAAACCAACACTGGCATGAGGCAAATCCAAAGCAAACTTGGCAGCTGAATCTGCCTTTTCATTACCCCTGATGCCAACATCGCTGGGCACCCAACAAAATACAACATATTTTTTGGCAATAGATAAAAAGAAACACTTTCGTATCACCATCCCAATGAAGGGATGGTTGAGCTTCATATTACGCAAAGCTTGGAGACACGAAAGTGAGTCAGTAAAAATAATAAACTTGGATGCTATGGAAGCTTTGATTTCTTCTAAGGCTTTAATGACATATATATATATATATATATATATATATATATATATATATATATATATATATATATATATATATATATATATATATATATATATATACATACATACATACATACACATGTATATGAGATAGAGTAATCGTAATCAGTAATCGTAATCGATTACATGTTTCCATGCAATCACAATCGAAATTGATTAAAACGTTTTGCAAATGTCATGTAATCGCAATCATATTCGATTTACCATACCCCTAAGATATATTTAGCATCAGCTGCAGCACTGGTCACTCAGTGTAGATCATAAAACTGGTATCCCATTGTACCGTGACAAGATTAGAGATGTTTCACTGTACACATATAACCACGTAAAACGTCCGATTGTAAGAGCTCCCGCTTTACAGATGTCCTCTTCTGCACAGATATTTTAAAAGGGACTGTGAACAACAATCCGGTTTTGAGGGAATTCCGGTTTTGAGAGGCTTCACTATAAACACAAATCATATACACACAAATTCGCATGGACAC
This sequence comes from Gigantopelta aegis, assembly GCF_016097555.1. Taxonomy (NCBI): domain Eukaryota; kingdom Metazoa; phylum Mollusca; class Gastropoda; order Neomphalida; family Peltospiridae; genus Gigantopelta; species Gigantopelta aegis. Next base: position 9,674,031 of record NC_054703.1, read on the forward strand.
TTATAAAGAAAGATAAACACGTTCACATATATACACAGAATACAATCACACACATAATATATGTCAATGGCGTAGCCAGCATGAGTCTGGAATTCCCCCAGATGTATTTTATTTTTCCCATGACACTGATATTTATTTTACAGGTCGGGGTTTGCATCGGCGTTTTCTCCCCTCTGGCTACGCCCCAGTATACACAGAGACAACATAAAACACGAACCCACACATACAAACACAGCCATATGGAAATGTGCACAAACGACACATGCCTACACACAAAGACACATACACTTGCATTTATATGCACACGTCCACACGTATCCACATAACACACACGTATCCACAGAACACACACAAACACACACACACACACACACACGTAGATACACACGTAAATGTACGCATACATCTACGCACATACGCATATACACAAAAACACGCACACACACACACACTTCTACACATTTACATACAATACACATATACACAAAAACACCAAGAGACACACGCATACAGACCTATATCGACAGAAACACACACTAGCTTCAAACGCACACATACATATACATCTACACACATGAACCTACCTTTGATATTAACCATTCGTCTATCTCACCTATGTGGTGTACACAATGAAAAAGTGTGTTTTATTTATCGACGCCACTAGAGCACATTGGCTATTGGACGTCAAACATATGGTCATTCTGACACTGTTTTTTTTTTTAGAGGAAACCAGCTGTACTCTGTACATTGGGTACTCTTTTACGACAGGCAGCAATGGATCTTTCATTTCCGCTTCCCACAGGCAGGATAGCACAAACCATGGCCTTTCTTGAACCAAATATGGATCACTGGTCGGTGCAAGTGGTTTATACCTACCCATTGAGCCTTGCGGAGCACTCACTCAGGGTTTGGAGTCGGTATCTGGATTAAAAATCCCAAGCCTCGACTGGGATCCGAACCCAGTACCTACCAGCCTGTAGACCGATGGCCTAACCACGACGCCATCGAGGCCGGTGTACACAATGAAGATCGTAATGAGTCGCACGCATACACACACCCATCTATATGCACATATCCACAAAAAAGAAGGAACAAAAAGCGCATTGGTAATTCGAGACTCAGAAACTGATCGAATCAAAGCGAAATATTGTCAGAAGCAAAACATTTTGTCTTATTTTGGTAATTTTTAGACCATCATTGCTGCCTTAAACAACCAGTGAGATTATGTTATCGGAGATACTTACGTAACATTTT
>NC_054703.1:9680284-9717468 GCF_016097555.1 Gigantopelta aegis
ATTAATTGTGGTCTGTGGCCACATCGCACGGACATCGTAAGATACTCGTAATCCAGTCCCAAAATCGTACAGCATCCCTACTAATGTTACTTGGGCCGTACTGGGCCTGTGCGGTATCCGTGCGAGGCTCTATACAACGTGGCTACGGGTTTACGGCCAAAAAAACTAAATTCTATGACACATCGGGAACTTTCAACTCCGCGCTAAAAGCTACCTATGCGCTCTACGACGAGGAAAGAACGCAGGATAGCCACGGCACCCTTTGACCGCCGTGAGATTTTGCAAACTTCCTCGAAATTTGGGCCCGTACGGGCGCCTTATCCCGAATGGGTGGATATGTGACTGTAGCATTACCTAGAGAAATGTGGTATACAACATGACGAGTTGTGTATTTTTTGCAGTGAAGAACTTTTTGTTTTTTCATTGCTCTCATTCTCAAACGTTTTACCTCTCAGCTCGACTCACGATGAGATTAGACGTGCCGTCAGTTTCTACCGCATTACCCCCACTTCCACCCCGAGCGACCAGCCTGACAAGGCAAGGCATCCATCTTCACCAACATCGTCCCCCTCCGACTCAGAAGCCGTCTGGAAAGTACAGATCGGAAACAAGGCCTGAAAGGTGTCTATGAACAAGCGGTCCTGGTTACAGTGGTGGATAGCCACACCATTCACAGGATCGAGAAGGCCGTTTTAGGCAACGACTACCGGAGTGTCATCGCCATGCTCGCCGGATGATAGCACTTCACCCCCGCCTTTGCCGGTTATCCGCTCATCAGCTCGCCGTAGGCCAACCTCCTAAAACTTTCGCCTCCAGGTAACTGGGCTTAGTCGGACTTAATTTGTTTAGGCCGTTGTTCAACATTTTATGTTAACTGTCTTATAAATGGTCTGACGGACTTTACAGTTGACGGCCCGTCTAAATTGTTCAAATCTCCTTAAAACTTTGGTCGAGCACTGTAATTTCATTGTTGGACATTTTCAGACATGATTAGAATTGATCAGCTGCCCCCTTTTTACTCCAAATTCCGCCCACTTCAAACGTATTTAATAATCATCCGACCCCATACAACCGTAAATAAAATATGTTGAGTACGTCGTTAAATAAATCTGCTGTTGGATGTCTAACATTTGGTAATTTTGACATATAATCTTAGAGAGGAATCGGGTGCATGTGAAGGGGGAGGGTATTGGAGGTCGAAACCCTTACTTGTCCAAACTTAAACAAAAATTGAAATGTATTTTTTTGGGGGGAGCATGACCCCATATAAATTTCGCTTAACACAGTCAAAAACCCCAACCCCGCTGAAATTCCTGCACACGCTCCTTGGAAACCCGCTACATTTTTTTTAGTAAGGGATTGTTTATATGTACCATCCCACAGCCAGATATCACATACCATGGTCTTTTTGTATACCCGGCGATGGGAATCCATCCTAGACTGACCGCGCATTTCCAAAAAAACCCACCTTTTTAGGTCTAAGTAATGAATACAAATGACATATAGTCTTGAAAAATGTTACGTAAATCGAACACAGTACCCTCTTCCTTTACCCCTAGAGCGTTACGTAATTAGTAACACTGACCGGCCTCGGTGGCGTCGTGGCAGGCCATCGGTCTACAGGCTGGTAGGTACTGGGTTCGGATCCCAGTAGAGGCATGGGATTTTTAATCCAGATACCAACTCCAAACCGTGAGCGAGTGCTCCGCAAGGCTCAATGGATAGGTGTAAAACACTTGCACCGACCAGTGATCCATAACTCGTTCAAGAAAGGCCATGGTTTGTGCTATCCTGCGTGTGGGAAGCGCAAATAAAAGATCCCTTGCTGCTAATCGGAAGAGTAGCCCATGTAGTGGCGACAGCGGGTTTCCTCTCAAAATATGTGTGGTCCTTAACCATATGTCTGACGCCATATAACCGTAAATAAAATGTGTTGAGTGTGTCGTTAAATAAAACATTTCTTTCTTTCTAATTAGTAACACCCCCTTACATGTAACGCGTATGCCAACTGCTGGCCACTGTCAAAATGTCAAGGTAAAGCCCCCACTCACCGACCCCTGGAAAGGCGTTGTACCATACCTCTATGGATATAAATGTGTTTTGCAGATAGGAGACGACCCCTTAATCAAGACAGTTAAATTTGTTCAAAAATTGCGAAATCTCACGTGATCTTTGTTGGGGAATTCTATACTTGTGATAAGCCATTGAAAACCGAGATCGGTACGAGCCCGTCAAAAGTGTTCCACTTTCAAAATAATGGCTTTGTTTTTGACCTGGATAAGCCAGCGTAGTGAAACCAATGCGGAGTGCGGCGTCATATATGCACCAAACGTAATTGGATTTTCTGTTCTATATGCTTAAATAATAAAAATATTCCAGGACATGTAGTTTTAACCACTGGCGTTGTCAGAACCCGTGATGGGCATACACGAAACATGCTGTATATAAGCATGTAAAACTCGTTCAAGTTCCAAGTTAAATCATTTTAGCAACAATTCGAAACGTGGTTTAAAGATAAAACATGTTTTATTGTAAATCTTAATATAATAGAAATATTACTTTGGAATCCTTTTCTGTTCCTTTAGTGTCTTACTGAACCACATTATTATTCTAAAAAACAAAACAATGCAAATAGTGACCATTTCACAAACAAGTGGGGTATATACGCAATATAGATAGTTAGTACTTACGATCTTCCAAAAATATGGTGTTATATTATGACAAAGCCAACCCAATACATAGGTGAATGTAAAGTACACTGTTGATAAACCTATTAGCCGACAACAACGCTAGGGATTATTATTATTATTATTATTATTAAAAAAAAGTTATTATTATTATTTTTAAATTCTTCTTCTTCTTCTTCTTCTTCTTCTTATCATTATTATTGCGTGGCCTGGAAATTACAAGGTTCTGTCACAGTAAACAGTCCTATAATACGGTATGTTAAGACACAGTTGCAGAGACCCCTCTATGACTCAGATATGGCAGCTCCAAAGTTCAAGCGGCGATTTCTCAAAATGAAGTTTTGTGCACATAGAACCTTGTAATTCTCCACCCACGATCATTTATTTATTATTATTATTTTCTTTTTAATATATTTGTTTATTTTACTTCCTTCTGTTATTTCGTCTTTGCTTTGTGTGGTAACATAGTTAATGCTGTCTTCACATATTATTTGTATTCGTGTATATTGTGTATCCTATATCATTAATGTAAGGCAATGCTACTAGCCCCCCACCCCAAGTGAGTATAATGCAACTGCACAGACGCACAAAAGCTGCTATTGTGATTGGTTCGTCAGTCGCCATGTTCTTTAACTGGACAAATACTCAGTGAGAGTTTTTTTTCCATGTGGTTATTCTGTGTCTGTAAGCCTCTATATATACTGACACGTTACCAAGACTCGCACAGCTAGTTCTGAAGGTTTGTGTTAAACACTTTGACGTCACGTGACTGAACAAGAATTCAGAATTACTCAGAAGAAATACAGCTGGATACAGGTAAGATATATATATATATATATTGGTGGATTGTTTATACATATAAACATGCAGTGGAAATCCTCTAAACCGGACATCCTCGGGACCAAGCACAAATGTGGTTTAAGAGGTATTGACAGTTAAAAAGGGGCACACAAAAACGCCCGGTTTTGAGAGAATTCCTGTATATAGTGGGTCCGGTTTTAAGAGGTTTTGATATTATTGTTGTATGTTGGTTCTGTTTTGTTTTCTTTCGCAGTAACCTCAGTAACGGGTCCAGATGGTTCTAAACACTGTGTATTTGATACGATAGTAAGTTTCGTAATTAAATACTGAATGTATCTAATATACACAAAATGTTTACGTTGAAGCGAATCTTTAAGGGTTCCGGCTAGTATTTAGGGATGGGGCGATGAATCGCGGTTCACGAAAGTCAAGGTTTTAGGTCCAAAATTCCATGCACCGTTTTCCAATTTGCATACCGCGATTTATTTCGATATGCATTTTTAAAGGGTACATGCATCAGCGTTTCCATAGCAAAGTGCATCCAGACCTGGCTTACAGATCACAGTTATCTTCCCAGAAATTTGTCCGTGTAAGTAGTCTGCTGTTTGACTGATTATTCCATGGCAGACAGCTTTGAAGTGGCAACTATTTTACTGAAGTTGACAGGGGAGAGGATGTAGTTTGTAAACATGTATAACTTGTTGACATTGAAGGCTTGTTTATGGTAATTCCGGCCCATGCAAAAGTGGTGCTTTTACATGAAGTAATGTTTTTTATACTCCGGCCAGGTTTAGTGGGTGTGTTTGTTTAAACCAATATCCTGGAAGAAAGAGCTGGACAACAGGGCTGTCCTTTTCAGGGTATGAGTCCCCCTGGCAGGCAAAGGTACACACACAAATCCATGAGCCTGCTAATACAATAAAAATGTTATAGCCACTAACGCTAAATAAAAACATATAGCGTAATTAATTGTCATCTGTGGCCAGGAAAACACCCGTTAGACTGGTTGTATGCGCTTCACGGTAAACCAAATGGGCACGCCGGGAACCAGTCAGATAGTTCACAAACGTTAGCAAAATGTTAGTTGGCTGAACTTGGGGCATATCTTGCACTCTGTTGGTAATCCAATGACGTGGTGAGGTATTTTGGCCAATCACAGAGATTAATTCCGATATGCCGGAATGAGCGACCGTGACCCTAGGTTCCGTACGGATCCTGCATCGAACCCACCAACAGAAAGAAAAAAACCCTTCCCAAAGTAGGGATTGACCTCTGTGATGATACCGCCGATATAATACATTATGTTTCGTCCCAATATCGATGATTAAAAGAGTAAACCCGTGTTAACTTGTACAAATTATAAAATTGCCAATTTCCGTCATATTAAGACTATTCAACGTGTAGTTAGTAATAGGATTAGCTTAAACACACTACATCGTCTGTAATAAAACGCTTTAGTAATTATTTGTCTCACAGGGCTTCTAGAATTTTTATAAAACCCACTAGCCTTGGGATCAGTGATTAAAAAATTCTCTAGCCACGATTAAAAATTCACTAGCCCGACTTTAATTTAAGTGAATACACTTTCACTAAATAATTGTAATAATCAGATATGTCATCTAAAGAGGGAGATAGGGCTTAAACACACTAACATTGGAGGATGGGGTGGGGCAGGACACACACATTTACAAAATAGACTTAATTGCAACATTTGACCAAAAATAATTTCAAGCCGTCAGGCACGATAATAGTAGTTATTTGCTAGCCCAACATTGAATATCACTAGCCTCTGGTGTGGAGCTACCATAATCTAGAAGCCCCGTCGGTCATGACAATAGTAGTTATTTACTAGCCCAACATTGGATATCACTAGCCATGGGAGTGGGGCTATTATAATCTAGAAGCCCTGTCGGGCATGGCAATAGTAGTTATTTACTAGCCCAACATTGAATATCACTTGCCATGGGAGTGGGGCTACTATAATCTAGAAGCCATGTCGGGCATGGCAATAGTAGTTATTTACTAGCCCAACATTGAATATCACTTGCCATGGGAGTGGGGCTACTATAATCTAGAAGCCCTGTCGGGCATGACAATAGTAATTATTTACTAGCCCAACATTGAATATCACTAGCCATGGGAGTGGGGCTACCATAATCTAGAAGTCCTGTCTTAGATTATTATATCGTTGAAATTGCAGTATAAAACGGAATTCATCTTCGATTCCATTAGAATTACAAACTGTACATAGTCTTTTAGTTTAGTTTTTACAAAAAATTTATATGTACAAAATTCTATATTTAAATTATGCAAATATTTAATACTGCAAAAATGTTTTTTGATCTTGCTCTGCAATTCGTTTTGGGGCGCGTTAAACTGGTCATTATAAAAAACCCCAAAAATCACGATAATTAAACTCATTAACAACTTCTGTTTTCGTTGTAAACTTATACTTCATTATTTCGTATTTTCCCTCCGTTTCGAAGAAAGAAATATTTGTTTGATATGTTTTAACAGTTAAATCCCATTTTACACTGACATGCAACGAGCTTATAGTCGCAAGTATTTCACCCTCCACACCCTTTTTAATTAATTTATACCATAGATTTTGTATTGTTACATAATCAAACTATTTTCTCTAATCTACAAAACAGCAATACAGTCGTTTACCTTTCTTCGATAGTATGTTAGCTAGAGTTTGTAAAAAAAAAAAAACCCACTCGGCGTCAAGATTAAAAAAAAAAATCAAATTGTGCATCCGTAATAATATTTTTTTTCTCAGAATAATTGAGCAATCTTTCATTCGAGACTGAAGTAAAACACTTTATCTAAGTAGCTGACTATGGAACGAACGGAATGTTTTATTTAACGACGCACTCAACACTTTTTATTTACGGTTATATGGCGCGGGACATATGGTTAAGGACCACATATATATTGAGAGAAGAAATTCTCTGTCGCCACTTCATGGGCTACTCTTTTACGCTTAGCAGCAAGGGATCTTTTATATGCACTATTCTACATACAGGATAGCACATACCCCGGCCTTTGTTATACCAGTCATGTTGCACTGGCTGGAACGAGAAATAGTCCAATGGGCCCACCGACAGGGATCATCCCAGACCGAAAGCGCATCAAGCGAGCGCTGCACCACTGAGTTACGTACCCCCCCCCCCCCCCCCCCCCCCCCCCCCCCCCCAAGCTGACTATGGTGATACATTTATAGTTAACTGTATCGTAAACATTTCCCTTCTTAAAACCATGAACAATACAGCCAGTGGACCATGCATGTGGGAAATGACCCGATTCAAAAATAGTATTAAATATAGTATCAAGCATGGCGTGAATACATATTTGCAATTGATAAAGTATTCGTTTAAAATAGTATCATAGCCGTTGGCTTTATCCTGTTTTCAAATCATATATAGCGTTTGATATCCCCGGTTCTGTGATGTTTCCATCTTGCGGATTAGTAATAGTGTCGTTTGGCATCTGATCGTAATCAGATACAGAATGATCAACCTGTTTATTGTTAGTTGGTTCTTTAGTTGCTAGTTTACTCAAATATTTTTATACTTTGTTTTCGTTTTTGGACTTGATTGATTCTGATTTGTATGTTTATTTTTTAACACATAAGCTCAGCACGATTATCTTTTTTATTAGTACTGAATATTTGGATTGCATTTTTGTACTCTATATATCTTTGTTTACAGATGCCGTTGAACCACGGTTTATTGTCGTCTTTAAGTGCGTGATGTGATTTACCTCTCGACCTAGTGTTGTGTGTGGTAACAGAACAATATTGTAGAATAATACAATTTACTGTTTGAGTGAATGTATCAACTGATGTATTTATACTGCCTATGCTACTCTCATTTATAATACACATATTTAAGAGCTCATCAAATTGTTCGCTAATGTTACGAATTATATCTGCATTATTTTCGCTATTCAACCTTGCATTTGTTGTATGATCGTCGGATATATTATCATTAATACATTCATTAACTAAATATAACCCAATACCCATGTTGTATGATCGTGGGATATATTATCATTACTACATTCATTAACTAAATATAACCCAATACCCATCTGTCTTGAGTTAGATGGTTTAAGGGGACAGACCCTAGTTTCAACCTGTGACAATTAACATTACGTTTAGTTAAAACAAACTTAAGTAAACATTAGTAACTATTTGAGGTCTCTAATAGTACCACAAACCTCAAATAGTTGGCTAATGTACAGCAATCCTCAAATAGTTTACAACTATTTGATGGTAACTAGTTGAGGCTTAAATACCACGTGACAGTAAAATAGTTCAATAATAACAAGACAATTGTGCACAAAGTATTTTTCTTTAATTGAGCATTAGAATTTCATAGAAAAAGTAGTGCCGTCGCCGAGTTTTAGACAAAGGTCACCAGCTTTCTCTTCGACATCATGGGAAATCAGAGGTGTTGCCGAGGCCTTGCCCGTAGTGTCCAGTATCCTTGGGGATTTTCTCTGAATGATGTTTTCAACAGTTGACGCCATCTTTGCTGATGTTCTCTGTTAGGACAAATAAACAAAACAAAACTTGCTACATCACTGTCATTATAACATGTTCATATCTATTTATTTTATTTACACATTATAACTACAATAAACCAGTCATATACGTTTATATAAACACAGGAGATGAAAACAAAATGGTCTCTTAAGACAGGATTTAGAGAATAACTAACGAGCTACGAGGAATTACGGATTATCTGTCCCGAGTGAATTAATGTTGTAAACCCGAGCCTCTGGCGAGGGTTTTACAGCATTAATTCACGAGGGACAGATAATCCGTAATTCCTCGTAGTGAGTTGGTTATTCTCTTTATTACCCATTGTCAATCTTCAACGATTTTAAAAGTATATTTACGTTGTCGCTGCTGTAACAACTAACAAGCTCTACCAGCCATAACAATATATTCATACGCGCTGTTACCGGTGCACACCCAACAGTATCCACCAAAGAATAGTTCCAAAAAAACCCAGACAAAATAATAAAATAAAAACATTTTTAAACATTTGTTCATATATTTTGATTTTTAATTCCGTAAATGTTCGTATCGTAAACAAATATTTGAAGTTCGTAGTAATAGTTTGACCGATGAATGGAATCATGAATGAACAAAAAGTGGTCCCGGCAGTATGTAATTGCCAATCAAATCTTGTCTTTTTAAAGCCAGCCAATCAGTGACTGTAGAAGCAATCTGCACACTGTGCAGAGATTGAAAAAATATTACCCCGTATATTTGAGCCCATATGGGTAATAAGTAATCATATTTAATATATACATGTACCTGTATGTTATATACATTTAATTATAATTATCTGGAAGATCAAAAGGGTGATCCTTAAATCAAAATGAGTTGGTTTAATTATTGTTATTTTCAAATGATTCATAATTTGAGAACCTGCGTCAATGAAGGTCAGTAAGAGGATATTAATTTTATTAAATCGTGTAATTTAATTAACTATTGTACCCTGTATGCCCGAATAGCCACGGACTTGAGTCCCGTTCTCTCGGCTATCAGTTGCGCATCGATACCAGATAAATCGTCGTCCGTTTGGTCATTCATATCGAATTGCTCTAATACGGTAATTCCCAGCGTGCCTTTTCAACGTGTTTGGTAATGAACGCCTCAAATAGTTTTGCACGTGCTTGAACGTCACGTGGTCAAACCTCAACTAGTTATGCACTGACAACATGCGGTATTCAGCCACGTGTCTCGTCAGTTTCAGTTACCTGTGGGTTATGTAATTTTTGGATGCACATTAGTTGGTCGGAGAATTTTGTGAGGGTACTTTGTTTTAAGTAGCATAATGTCCTCTAACTCACGATTAGTTGCGCTCGTGAATCTCGTTTTTGGCCTAACGGCCTCAAACAAGATTCACCCGCGCAACTAATCGTGAGTTTTCGTACATTATCCTATACTTAATCTACAAACCTGTAATACATTTGGATAGTTACAAATAAGTGGGAAATGCGTCTGTGACCTTGGAATGGTGAAATACTCTAAAACAAACAGACAAAAACTCGACTCCATACCTGTTACTTCTCAGACGCACGTGCGTTTTTCAAAATATGAGAAATGCATTCTGTGATATTAAAAGCGCCAGGATGACCAAAACACTTCGAATGTACGGAAATGTATAATATAAACAATAAAATCCAAGTAAAGTATGATTTCAGTTATCAAAAACGGATCTTATAGTCAAAAATATGCTTTAGTGTTTAAAAACTAGGGTCCCTTTAATCACTATAACAACGAGACCGGTAAGAGGAAGAATAACAATATGATCGTGTATTCAAGATCTTCATTCTGCGTCATAGCGGATGACCTAAAGCGCGAACTACCAGTTCGCATCGATGTAGACTTTTGCCCAATTCCATTAATTAAAAAAAAAATACACACAAACAAACATCGATGTATCAAATACACAGCATCATTAATTGTAAATGTGTGGTAAAACTTGTTCAGTGAATGCCCCGATACTCGTAAACACTTCGGTCCTGTAATTTAGAATAGTTTTAAGGGCATGATGTAACGCGGACTCGCCCTATTAGTGAACAAAATCGAAGTTCTTAAAATAATCGATACATTTCTTGACAACGTTTTGACACACGCATAAATCTAATCGCAAGACGTATTTGATGCAACGGAAACTTCATTAGATCAAAAACAAAGATAGATTGAAAAAGGCAAAAAAACATCCAATTATGTTTAAAAAAAATTAGAATCTCTAACTTTTGTTTTAATAATTAGTTTGTTGAGTTGTATAATGAGGATGGGCCAATATTGACACAAACAAAATAAATATTAACATTTAAAAGTTAATGTCTGTTATGTTTAACGACATCACTTGAGCACATTGGTTTATTAACAATGGGCTATTGGATGTCAAACATTTGGTAATTATGAAATGTAGTATTACAGAGGAAACTCACTACATGTTTGCAATTAGTAGTAAGGGATAGTTTGTATGCATTATCCCTCAGACAGGATAGCACATGCTACGAATAGCGCATGCTACAGCACAAAGACTCAGAAATGGGGGTCGATCCTAGATCGATCGCTCATCAGGCGAGTGCTTTACTACTGGGCAATGTCCCGCCCAAAATATTAAAGGGACATTCTCGAGTTTGCTGCAATTTTTAAGATGTTATCGATTAACAGATACTTTTTAACGATTGCAATTACATATCAAATATATTTTTCTGCATACAGTATTACTGGCTGTATATTAAACGTGTTTCTTATCGTTCTAATATTTGTAAAATTGTTAAATTTTATTTTACTTCTTAAAATATGTTTTTTTTCATATGTACTAAATTACTTGAAGAAAAAAATCCAGTTTGGGCTTCTAGAAAATATCAAGACGACCAGAAACACATTGAATATACAGCCACTGATATTCTAAACAAGAAAATATATTTAATATGTAAGTTTAATCATATAAATATTTTACTAGAAACATCTTACAATGCAGCAAACTCAGGAAAACATTTTTTTGAACATCTCGACTCTTAGCACAAAGATAGCCCATACGTATAGTTCATGATAGTCGTTTGACCATGCACTAAATAGAGTTAAATAACTCGAAGGTGAATTAAGTTTCGGGAGGTACTGACAACACTGTAAAATGTCAAATATTTGGCGTCTATATATCACAATGTCTAAGATATCTGAGGCCATGCTCATTATAAGCAGATTTCACGCAACGCCATCGGGGACTCATGAGGGCATTCAAAGTTGAATGGTAGACATTTGGAGACTATATCTACTAACTACGATGTATCACTGACGAAATTGATGGTTGATGCAATTTGTTCATCTCTTTGGTGAAATTATTGCACATTTATTTTTTTAACGTTTTAGATGAAGTGACGGGACTTGAGAGCTTTGGTGACAGTACTCATGATAGGTGACACCCGTGGGGCAGGATATGTTAGTAGTACCAAGGCCTGTATAACGTCATGACCTATTTTCCGTGACCTTGACCTTGATGACGTCACGGCCTTGTCACGTGACCTCGTCCTACTGACCCGGCCCTGACCTGCTTAGACTGGCATACTGTGCCGTGTGCAACGTCCTACTAACCCGGCCCTGACCTACTTAAACTGGCCCTAACCTACTTAGACCGGCCCCTGACATACTTAGGCAAGACACAAGAGTATAAAACATGTATGTTTGCGGAATTTTTCATTCACTCGCCGAAAACGACCAGATCTACGTTCTCTTTACTTCATATGATATTCACATTTTTGTGTCTTGTTGCACTCTATCTGGAACGAAGAAGATGGCTTCGGGATATTCGAACAGTGTTAGTAGCAGCAGCAGTAGTGACGAAGACGACGCCTTGGTCTGCAAATGTTCAGAAAGACATACAATCAAATGTAAAAGAGTGACTACCAAACAAGATGAGAAGAAGAAGAGTGCTCATTATGTGGATCAAACGGATGCTACACGCATAATTGGGGATAGAATTGAAGATGGTGAACTCGTGGATGAACCCACAGATCAGACGGATGCTGGTCGTGAAAACGATCCTGACTATTATGTTTCCTACGAAGCTGACGACGAAGACGAATGGACAGATGCAGCTCGTGAGTACACCACAGATGCTGACAGTCACCGATATTCGAGACGTTACTTGTTCTGTTATCATCCCGAAATGAGACATTTGTATGCCCGGATGCTGACGTATGCTCAATGTGAATAACGTGTTCAGACATTAGATTTTTCAAACACGTGTGAGACACCTGTATGTTTTTGTAATAACTGTATGTTTTGTCATATATCTTATGTACTACATTTTTGAATCTGTTGTTTAGTAATACATTTTGTGTTGTATCTTTTGAATCCGTTATTTATAAATAGCATGCCTTTATGACCTATAGGCTAGTTAAGAATTATGTCTCGGTCGGAACGGTATCTCGATGGATTTACTTTACTTGGTATATGTTTTTCTCAATATCCATAGCTAAAGTAGGGTAGTGTGTAAGTGTGTCCCTGCATGTGTCCCTCCAGTCTAAAATGTGTCCCTCTAGTGTAAATATGTGCCCCTGAGTGTATCCCTGGGCTAGCTCAGTGGGATCCTGGGTGGGAAGTTCATAAATCAGACGAGAGGGCAAGTTCATTTACGTTTGATACTTCTGTGTGACAGAAAGACACACATTCAAATGTTAAAATAGCACGAGAAATTCACAGGAAGTAGGTATATAAATAAAATAGTTTTGAAAACTCGTCATTTGAGGTAGAACCTTCAGAGGAGCAACATGTCAGACCAATACAAATTATATGTACCCGACGTAGACAAATGGACCCGTTTCTACAAAATGCAGGCACAAGGCAAACTTCAACCTCACTTCGAAATTCAACGTGGTGGGAAAAGTCAGAGCATGTACAGCGTGGATCGATGCCTAGAACTCTACGATCCCACGTGAAAAAAAGAAAAAGAGGAACAGAACAAACCCTCGGCACCAAATGTTGTCATGATCTCCGCAACACAACAGGTGGTGGAGCAAGCCAAGGCCGAACAGAAACGGAAACGAGAACAGAGTGGCGTGGAACAGAAAAGACGAGAGCAGACTGGCATGAGTCAAAAACGGCACAAGCATTTCTGAGAAGACTATAAAAGGGGGCATGGCAGTTTCAACATCGCCAGTTCAGGTCGAACACTTCAACAGTCAACAACATGAATCAGTGTCACATTTGCGAAAAAACATATGTTTGGACCCACGACCTAAGTCGGCACGTACGAAATAAACATGAACTCTTGGAATCTGAAAATAACAGCAGCAACAGCAGCAGCAGCAGCAACAGCAGCAGCAGCAGCCCCTAAGATTGTTACATCCGTTCACCATGATCGTGTCGGGACCCGCGTCGTGCGGAAAGACATTTTTGTTGTACAAACTGCTACGGGATGGTAAGATCTTCCCATCGCCTCAACGCATCATTTGGCTCTACAAACGATGGCATCCTCTCTATGATACGATCAAAATGGTTGCTCGAGTGAAATTTGTTCAAGGCATACCCGAGAATTTGGAAAAGGATCGTTATTTGGATTCGAGAATCAGAAATCTCATCGTGTTGGACGACCTGATGTCTACAGCTGGAAAAGACCGACCTGTTCACGGAAGGAAGTCACCACAAAAACCTCTCTGTGATTGCCATCAACCAGAACCTCTATAACAGCAAGGACCCGACACAGAGAAGAAACTGTCATTACCTTGCACTGTTCAACAACCCCATCGACAAGCAGCAAGTCCTAACCTTGGCACAGCAGATGCATCCTGGAAATACTCGTCATTTCATGCAGCGGTTTGAGGAAGCTACCCACAGGCCCTACGGACATCTCTTGGTGGACTTGAAACCGACCATGCCCGAACATTGGCGCCTTCGACCTAATGGTTTAGAGACGGGGCCGTCCGAATGGTATAAAAGCACGAACGTAACGGCGAATGTCTCAGAAGAGTTGCAGCCACCAACGGAGAAAGAGCTCTACGTGCAAATAATGCAAAGAAACGCATTCAAAAGAAAACTACCAGGCATACCCGCCTACGAAAGTGACGACGAAGAAGATGAGGTGGAACCCTATCTGAAAAAAGTCAAGAGGATGCAGTCTTGCGATACGTGTGGTCTGGTCTTTAAAGACGGAAGCGACTTCCAGCGACATCTGCGATTTAAAACGTGCGAGGAGGGAAATGAAAAAGAAGAAGAGCTGTCGCCCGACCTGGAAAACGAAGGCATTCGTCTCATGGTGGAACGTGAATTCGACATCAATCATGACTATATCGAAAACAAGAGAAAACGCTACGAAGAAAAAAACATGTCCCAATATGCCATCGAAAGAAACATGAAGACTTTACAATGGAAGTTATTTAAAGACACGTAATCTCGCTTTCTGACCTATTTGCATTACTTTGACAAAGGCCCCAACACGAGGAAACGTCTACAGTCGGTGAATCCTAACCGAGATGTCAGACCACAGATTCGTTCTAAATTAAATCAGTATCGTTCATGGATCGGCGAATATTTGGACGTAGTAGACGACGACGATACCGATGATGATTTTACTGATGATGAGGACGAAGATGAAGAGAAATGAACACTAATATTATGCACATGTCGCCCGTAAGGCCTTTCGATGTAACCCAATGTGTGCCCATTTTATATATGTGTCAGTGATTTGTAATTTAGAAATAAATGAAAAACCAAACTATTGCGTTTGTTGTTTGTGTTTCTTACTCTATGACTAGATTTGTGATTGGATATTGGATATTGAGTTGCAGTAACGCGTTCTTTCTTCAAAGCAATGGGATGGGGTGTTTCACACACACACACACACACACACACACACACACACACACACACACACACATTCCTTTCTTCCCTTAACAAACATTCCTTTCTTCTCCTTAACACATGCCTTTCTTCTTAACAAACATTCCTTTCTTCGAGACAAATATGTCTTTCTTTCCTTATGACTAAAACAAAATACTAAAAATAAACATTTGTGTTCAATTAATCTTTATTTTACAAGGAAGGAAATGTTTTATTTACTCAATATATTTTATTTTACGGTTATACGGACATATGGTTAAGGACCAAACATATATTGAGGGAGGAAACCCGCTGTCGCCACTTCATGGGCTACTCTTTTTGAATAACAGCAATGGATCCTACACCATCCCACAGACAGGATAGTACATACCACGGCCGTTGTCCAGTTGTGGAGCACTGGTTGGATATAGCCCAATGGGCCCACCGACGGGGATCGATCCCAGACCGACCGCACATCGAGGGAACACTGGGTTACGTCCCGTCACCACAGGGTTATTAGAGGCTGCTTGAAAAAAAATGTGACATAATAAATAAATAAACAAATAAATAAATAAACTTTCAATAACTAACTCATAATAATAAAACTCTTAGGAAAAGGAACTCAGTACCCTCAAAATTGTATTTAAAAAAAAAGACAAAAAAAGACCGGAGTGTTTGAATGAATGTGTGTGATATGTAAGACCAGCGTCTCTCCGCTCAAAACGATGGACGGATGGATGTAGACACTGTGGTTTGTTTTCACTACAATATATATTGCCAATGATTTGAACATTTCAAATTTCACTGCGGATACTGGGAAAAACATGTCAAGTAATCCACTGTATATCAGTCATGCCTAATTGTGGGGACCATGTAAATTACATTGATCACCTGTTGCAAAAGTTTTAGATGTGTACATGATGGGTAGCATTGAACCATTGAACAACACAATCTATGTATATTTAATAGGTTACATCCACATATACTGACTAAAAACAAAATCACAATACACCTCTAAAGGCATACTAGTTTTAAATCTTCTCTGTATACATGGTACAGTTTTAAAGCGTAAATGTCCTTATATATGAATGTGAATATATATGTACCCTAAAATCTAATATAAATTGATTAAACTGCTGTTTAAACATGACATGTTAAATTTCAAAACAACCTACCTATACAGACCCCCGCCCTACAGGTGATATATAGGCTGATTGTACAAAGGTGAAAGGAGGCTGCTTAAACAAATTCGTAACATAATAAATAAATAAATAAATAAATAAATAAATAAATAAGCAAACAAATAAATAAAAACAAATAAATAAACTATAAATTATTAAATGTTTTTAAAATAATAGAAACAATAAAATTTCACCGCTTCAGATACGAACGGTGTACCTTCTGCACTGGACGCGAACTCGTTCGCAGTTGACTAATTCACGCATGTAAAGAAAGTCTGTCATTTAAACCACATATACACATATGCGAGCGGCGAAGCGCGTTCTTTGGGTATGATAAAATAGTCCACAATAATCTTGTGAATGCGCTAGCGCGGGAAATATAGTGGGACGAGAATTCTATTTTACACCTATTTAAATCATTTCAATTTTCACGTCTTTAAGAATGTAACTTCTAGTTCCGAAGAGTATTGTCACCGACAATAAAATAGAATACCACCGATTCCCGGGTGTAAGCAGTTAGGGCCTATAACCATTCAACATTCAGTGCGCTAAAATTAAACACACTACCTCGCGTCGGGCTGAGTCCTTAGAAGTGGTTTTGTTTAACGGCACCACTAGAACACCTTGATTTATGAATCATCAGCTATTGGATGTCAAACATACTGTTGACACTTTTAGAGAGGAACACCGCTACATTTTCCCATTAGTAGCAAGGGATCCTACACTTCCCACAGACAGGATATCTCGGGCGTTGCTAAGTACGACGGGTCGGGACCGGACTAAATATGTCAGGACTAGTCTAAGTAGGTTTGGGGCCGGTCTAAGTAGGTCAGGGCCGGGTCAGTAGGACGTTGCACACGGCACATTAGGCCAGTCTAAATAGGTCATGGTCGGGTCAGTAGGACGTTGCACACGGCACAGTAGGCCAGTCTAAGTAGGTCAGGGCCGGGTCAGTAGGACGAGGTCACGTGACAAGGCCGTGACGTCAATGTCAAGGTCACGGAAAGTAGGTCATGATGCTATACAGGCCTTGGTACTACTTATGTTCACCATTCAAGTACACCTGATGTAATCACTGTTTTGGCAGTGATTCATGATTGCATGGCGTCACAGCTGTACATATTCCAATGATATACTATGGTGACGTTACTTTGTGAGTTTATTACATTTGGGCTATTTCTCGCTCAAGCCACTGCACCACACGTGGTATATCAAAAGCTTTAGATTGTGTTATCCTGTCTTTGGGATGGTGCATATAAAAGATCCCTTGCTGCTAATCGAAAAGAGCACCCATGAAGTGACAGCAACGGATGTCCTCTCTCCTATATGTGTGGACCGTAACCATATGTCTGACGGCATATAACCGTAAATAAAATGTGTTTAGTGCGTCGTTAAATAAAACCTTTCCTTCCTTCCTTGTGAGTTTATTAAAACTGTGAGCGCCTTTGTATGTTTGCGTTATTTAACTTTACAACCTTATTTTGCAGGTGATACTCTAAGGACGCCATATCTTAAACATGTCAACACCGTCACAATTTTCACCAAACCAAACATCCAACTTTGATGATCTCGACCTTGTTGGTAACAGAAACTATCCTGATGGAGAATTCATAATGTATGATGACAATCAATCGTTCCTAGTCGGCGGGTCATTCGGCGGGCCAGATTTCGATTTACATGGATATGGCCACTGGTCCACTGTTTTGGTTATAGCCATAATAGGCACCATTGGCAACATCCTGCAGTTCATAATGATGAGCGACTCCAAGTTATCCCCCCTCTCCTACAGCGTTTACCTGAAATTACTCTCTGTGTCTGACAGTCTCGTCCTAAACAACGCTATAGCTCAACAGACTGAGTACTATTTTAAACTGACGAAGGTTCCTGACATCAACGACGTCCTCTGTAGAATTGTCACCAGCTACGAGGTCTTCACAATGTTGCTGTCGCCATGGTTGATGGTAGGACTTACTCTCGACAGATTCGTATGTGTCTGTTTTCCGTTGACGCGGGGAAGATTTTGTACGAAGAAGAAAGCAGTTGTTGTCTGTTCATGTCTGATTGGTGGAACCATCCTGTTAAGTTTACCCACTTTGAGTCTCATGGAAATGCGGAATTACGGATGTAGAGAGTCCGATCTGTTACTCCGTTATTCCCTGTTTCTCCGTCTGATAATGTCACCACTGCTACCCTGTGTCATCATACTTCTCCTCAACATCGGCATCATATCTCGCATCAAACGCAGCAACGAGTTTCGGAAAACCTTCACGAGACACACGAAAGAGTCTACGAAAGATAATTCAACACGCCCTCTGGTGTTAGTCTCGGTACTGGCCTTCGTGACTTTGCTGCCCATCTCGATTTCAGGATCGATCTCTCAGCTGTTCTACCTTCTGGTAGCAGACCCAGAACCTGGGTTCCTAGTCTCCGGATTGTGGCCAGCGTTCCACATAATCTTCTTGCTAAATTTCGGACATAACTTTTTCATCTTGATGGCAAGTTCACGAAAGTATCGACAGATTATGAAGAGAAAACTTGTATGCTTTTCTAAGAAGGTGGGACGAACACGCCAGAATTTACCAGCTCTACAATCTGTTGGATCCGCACAAACTACGGATGCTGTTTCAATGGCAATATTTATTTCTAGTACCGCATGTTCAGAAGTGTCAGTACCCTAGTCATAGCAATTATTATTGTTGTTAAGGAATAATTTAATAGGCAATTAAAATATGTGTAAACGCTAATAAAAAAAAAAGAAGAAAAAAAAAGAAGCCCAAATAAAACCTGTTACATTACCTTTGAATTGAGAGTCTGACAGTACATTTTCCTGATTACGATTAATTAGCCTGACATTTTTTTCTGGATTACCTGGTGACCGAGCGGTTAGGTTTTGAACTGTCAATAGCACAAACACTCTGCCGTTCGAGAGCTCTAAGGATATTTAGACGGTTATGATCGCTCTCTGAAATTCGAGAGATAGACGGACATTTAGACGGTTATGATCGTTATCTTTTGTTCGAGAGCTAGACGGAGATTTGGACGGTTATGATCGCTCTATGCCGTTCGATAGCTAGACGGACATTTGAACGGTTATGCTCGCGCTTTGCCGTTCGAGAGCTAGACTGACATGTGTACGGTTATGATCGCTCTCTGCCATTCAAGAGCTAGATGGATATTTGGACGGTAATGATCGCTCTCTGCCATTCGAGAGCTAGACGGACGTTTGTACGGTTACGATCGCTCTCTGCCATTCAGGAGCTAGACGGACATGTGAACTTATGATCGTTCTCTGCCGATCGAGAGCTAGACGGACATGTGAACTTATGATCGCTCTCTGCCGATCGAGAGCTAGACGGACATGTGGACGTATGATCGCTCTCTGCCGTTCGAGTTAGACGGACATTTGAACTTATGGTCGCTCGCTGCCGTTCGAGAGCTAGACGTACATTTAGATGGTTAGGATCGCTCTCTTCCGTTCGAGAGCTAGACGGACGTTTGGACGGTTATGATCGCTCTCTGCCGTTCGAGAGCTAGACGGACATTTAGACTTATGGTCGCTCTCTACTGTTCGAGAGCAAGACGGACATTTCGACGGTTATGGTCGCTCTCTACCGTTCGAGAGCAAGACGGACATTTCGACGGTTATGATCGCTATCTTCAGTTCGAGAGCTAGACGGACGTTTATACGGTTATGATCGCTCCCTGTCTTTGGAGAGCTAGACGGATATTTGCACGGTTATGATCGCTATCTATCGTTCGAAAGCTAGGCGGACATTTGGACGTTTAGGATCGCTGTCTGCCGTTGAGAGCTAGACGGACATTTGGACGGTTATGATCGCTCTCTACCGTTCGAAAGCTAGGCGGATATTTGCACGTTTGTGATCGCTCTCTGCCGTTGAGTGCTAAACGGACAGATGGATGTTTATCATCGCTCTATGCCGTTCGAGTGCTAGACGGACAGATGTACGTTTATGATCGCTCTATGCCGTTGAGTGCTAGACGGACAGATGGACGTTTATGATCGCTCTATGCCGTTCGAGTGCTAGACTGACTGATGGACGTTTATGATCGTTCTATGCCGTTGAGTGCTAGACGGACAGATGGACGTTTATGATCGCTCTATGCCGTTCGACTGCTAGACGGACAG
Source organism: Gigantopelta aegis (assembly GCF_016097555.1). Taxonomy (NCBI): domain Eukaryota; kingdom Metazoa; phylum Mollusca; class Gastropoda; order Neomphalida; family Peltospiridae; genus Gigantopelta; species Gigantopelta aegis. The sequence continues at coordinate 9,700,460 of NC_054703.1, forward strand.
ATGGACGTTTATGCTCGCTCTATCCCGTTCGAGTGTTAGACGGACAGATGGACGTTTATGATCGCTCTATGCCGTTCGAGTGCTAGACGGACAGATGGACGTTTATGATCGCTCTATCCCGTTCGAGTGCTAGACGGACAGATGGACGTTTATGATCGCTCTATGCCGTTCGAGTGCTAGACGGACATTTGGACGTTTATGATCGCTCTATGCCGTTGAGTGCTAGACGGACAGAGGGACGTTTATGATCGCTCTATGCCGTTCGAGTGCTAGACGGACAGATGGACGTTTATAATCGCTCTATGCCGTTGAGTGCTAGACGGACAGATGGACGTTTATGATCGCTCTATGCCGTTGAGTGTTAGACGGACAGATGGACGTTTATGATCGCTCTATGCCGTTCGAGTGCTAGACGGACAGATGGAACGTTTATGATCGATCTATGCCGTTCAACGTTTCAACGGTCATGGCCGATTTCTCAGCTGGACATGAACTGACGTCTGCGATCTGCATGTTTTAGTGTTGTAGTTGCGATTTGCCTATGACAATTGCAAGAATCATCATTTCATGAACCGACTGATAACATAAGTTTTGGTATAGCCAGATAGTGACACCACCTTTTGTATTTTCCTGTTGCAATATGATAAAGCACGATGCATTCTGCATGGTTAAAGCGTTTCTTTTGTTTAACTACACCACTAGAGCACACTGATTAATCAATCATCGTGAATTTGATAATTCTGACTAGTAGTCAACAGAACAAACCCGCTACATTTTCCTAATGCAGCTAGGAATATTTTGTATGCACTTCTCCACAGACAGGAAAACACATGCCACGGGCTTTGACCAGTTGTGGTGCACTGGTTAGAACGAGATAAAAAACCCAGTGTCAAATTAGTACATATCCGGCGAGCTATATTGTATTGACCATTTTAATAGGATTTCTAGAGTTGTGCTTTAGAGTTTCTTATCGTCCATATTATTTTGTTTTATTTTTGAGGTCAATATAATTATTAACAGTAGTAGTAGTAGTAGTAGTAGTAGTAGTAGTAGTAGTAGTAGTAGTAGTAGTAGTAGTAGTAGTAGTAGTAGTAGTAGTAGTAGCAGCAGCAGCAGCAGAAGCAGTAGTAGTAGTAGTAGTAGTAGTAGTAGTAGTAGTAAAATGATTGTGTATTTTACTTTGTGTTTAATTTGTCTGTAGTTTTATGGAATTAAGTAAATAAAAATGTTTAGTTACATCTATTAAAATGTGTTGCGTATTAATAAACCGAGTTAGACTAGACGACAATGTGTTTTTTTGTTATAAATTGTAAAACTGTATGTGTGTTAGTAACTAGCAGTTTCATAAACAACTAAGTCATTATGTACGGCATGCTATATGGGAGATTTGCATCTCAAACACCACCCATTAATCTTCAGCTAATGGATACTTCTTTGGCATCATGTGAAATGGTGTTTTTTTATTATATAAACAACTGTAGATTTAATTTACTTATTTCTATCGATGATGTGTCGATCCCCGTTGGTGGACCCATTGGTCTGTGTGTCGTTTCAGCAACTGCTCCACGACTGACATGTCAAAGGCCGTGGTATTTGCAATCCTGTCAGTGGGATGCATATAAAGGATCCCTTGCTACTACTGGAAACATGTAGTGGGGTTTCCCTCTAAGACTATAGTTCAAATTACCAAGTGTTTGACATCCAGTTAATTGATTAATAACTCGATTATCCCGCAATCACTGTATACATTGGCATTCGCCATTCTAACATCCGCAGGATAAAGCAGATAACTTAAGACAGTAACCAGTTATTCCCTATTTATCCCGCAATCACTGTATGTATTGGCAATATATGATGACTAGATAAATCTCTATAGTTTGAGTCACTGACCAAAAATACAGGTCATGTGACATAAGCCTGACTCGACTGGCGTATTTCAGACTAGATTTTCAATAAACATACTCTTTAAATCATTTGATTAAGTACAGAAAATATAAATAACTGTTACCTTTGTGATAACAATACACAACTTGTATATTTATTTATGAACTAGAGTTTAGAAACGAAGCACACGTGTAATAACAAGTGTAATGACGTAATTTTGGGAAGTGACGTCATAACATGACGTTGCTTCTCCAGTCCTAGCTCAGACCGTGCATGTGAAATGTGACGTCATTTCGTCGTTTCCTTCTAACTGTGGCTTAAACATTTTGAGTTGCATCTTGTTATTCATAAAGAAAACAACAATAATAATATGGATTCTTGCCCATTTAATTACATTAAGAAAACATTAATTTTGTAAGCAACGGTCTGTTTATTGTAGAACGATTCGTATACATTTCACCTGCACACTGCAAATATAGTCCACCTTATGAAACGACATAAATATGTAATGTGCAACTTACTAATAAATATAAAGTTGAAAATATTAATTTGTTTAAATATTTTTAAAACAATGATACAACGTGAAATGAGAAACATAATTTTAGAAACCATGAGTTATTATGTCAGTCGTAAAACATGAGTTATGGCGCCACACGTATGTCTAGCCCTTGGGTCGGACAGATTTATCTAGCCCTTGGGTCGGACAGATTTATCTAGCCCTAGGGTCAGACAGATTTGTCTAGCCCTAGGGTCAGACAGATTTATCTAGCCCTAGGGTCAGACAGATTTATCTAGCCCTAGGGTCAGACAGATTTTTCTAGTAGGCCTACCGTGCAAAAGCTGGATAACCCTGTCCAATGTTAAGGAAAACTCGTGTCAGGTTTCGTGTATTACCTGAGCGAGAGCGAGGGTAATATAAACATCATGGCACTTGTTTTGTAAAATCAGTACGACACACAAGCTCGTATAATAATATCTATGTGGTGTAGTAGTTTAGATGAACAAAATACATTTTAACTTTCAAAATGTTTTATGGTAGACATTTAGCAAGGGGTCCAACCTAAACCGTATGACACATGCTTGAACTTCGTATACCACTACCGAAATGGCGGATAAAGCTCGCTTCGCTACACGACGGTGAGTACATTTTGTCTTAAAGCTACATGCTAAATGCCTTTCTGATTAAAATAATATTGTGATACGGCTCTAGAATGAATATTCTATCCATCTATTTACGAAATTCTCGATTTTGTTCAATCACAAAAAAAGCTATTGAACCTCGTTGTTTTGACGGCCAAAACAAGCATGATCAAAGTTTTTTTGGTGTTAATTTAAGGAAACGAGTTATATTTATATACTTGAAAAGTGTCATTATCAAAGTCTATATACCCAGGGAGCTAAATTAAGCAAATACGTTTTCGAAAGTAATTTTATTATTGCCCATTCAAGAATTTGCTCATAGCTTAGGCATATCTTCATCTACTCCCCCGGGTTTAGGACACCTACACCTAATCGTATGTTCCAAATTTTGTTTTTCAGAACAGTTTGTGAAGACTGCAGCCAACTATATTATGAAAGGTCTGCCGTCCGCAGACACGTGGTTGTCCATCACGGCAGACCAGGCGGGCACCATTGCACTGACTGTGTACAAGTGTTTTCAAATCGGAGTCATCTCCAAGAACACCGCGTTTCCAGATTCAATGGAATGAATTATCTAGTTTTTATATATTGTTTAATACATCGACATTATAATGCCATGTAGTATTAGTGTGTTATTAGTCCCCCTCTGGACACCCAGAACACCAATCCTAGTATATGGATACATGCCGTGCATCTCGAATAGGTCAAAGTGACTTTGACTCTGACCCTTAACCTACATCTGTGTTTCCAGATGTGTTTACACACAATGTAATGACACAGTGGCGTAGGAAGATGCCAAAAAGTGTGTGTGTGTGTGTGTGTGTGTGCGTGCGTGTGCCGGCTGCGAAACCTGTACCTACCAGCCTTATATCCGATGGCTTAACCACGGCACCACCGATGCCGGTTATTAAAGTTCCAGTCTCTGGTTACCATATTATAACATGTACCAATATGAAATACAAGCTCACAATGCACTTTTAAAAAACTCGTGTGTGTTCGCTATGAACGGAGATCGTCAAAAGTATACGCTTGATTCGTCGCCTGCGCCGCCATAGCTGAATGAATGAATGTTTAACGACACCCCAGCACCAAAAATACATCGGCTATTGGGTGTCAAAGTATAGTAATGCAAACAAATAAAGTAATGATCAACATCAATATAAAAATTCAAGATTTAAACAAAAACACATTGTAAAGAACTGTGCAAAAACACAAATATCACAGATAGATACTGACTTTTACTCAAAACTTCAATTTTGTGCTGTATTGGCCATTCTCAAAGAGAATGTTACACCCCTGCACCACGGTGAGGTTACAGCACGCGCAGAGGCCGCCATAGCTCGGCAAAGCACAAACGACAGCCTGTTGTCAGTTTCAGTTAACACGTACGTTTGCCGATTTCAAATTGTAGGGTTCGTCTAAAAAATTAAAAGATAAATCTTGCGCTGTACGAAGAACGTTCGGTTGAGGATACGGTACTAGAGTCTTTCGTTAAAACCTGTTTGATCATGACAACGTATTATCGACAATCGTACCTTCCTATTTCAGAATTAATATTTTATAAAGTGTTAGTAGAAGTTTCAAAGTTTAATTTGTATACTAGTAACACATTAATCATGTATATATTTTAAAAATAAAATATACTAAAGCAGACAATAAACGTTTTCACTTCTTAATTTTACGTGTTAAAATCGACAAATTCAAATAAATATCCTTTCGTTTGGAAAGGGTAAAGTTGGGGGGGGGGGGGGGGGGGGGGGGGGGGGGGGTTAACGACATCAAAGTTAGAGCATATTGATTTAATAATCATCCGACGCCATCGAACCGTAAAAAAATGTATTGAGTGCGTCGTTAAATAAAACATATCCTATCCTTCCTTCCATCTGCTGTTCGATGTCTAACATTTGGTAATTTTGACATATAATCTTAGAGAGGAATCGGGTGCATGTGCAGGGGGAGGGTATTGGAGGTCGAAACCCTTACTTGCCCAAGCTTAAACAAAAATAAAATGTATTTTCTGGGGGAGCATGGCCCCATATAAACTTCTCTCAAGACAGTCTATAACCCCAACCCCGCTGAAATCCCTGCACACGCGCCTTGGAAACCCGCTACATTTGTTTTTAGCAAGGGATCGTTTATATGTACCATCCCATAGACAGGATATCACATACCATGGTATTTTATATATCCGCCGATGGGGATCGATCCTAGACTGACCGCGCATTTCCAAAAAACACCTTTTTAGGTCTATGTAATTACTTAAAATAACATAGTCTTGAAGAAATGTTACGTAAATCGAACACAGTACCCTCTTTCTCTTCCCCTAGAGCGTTACCTAATTAGTAACACCCCCTTACATGTAACGCGTATGCCAACAGCTGGCCACTGTCAAAATTTAAAGGAAAATCCCCTAGCCACGACCCCTGGAAAGGTGTTGTACCATACCTCTATGGATATAAATATGTTTTGGAGATATGAGACGACCCCTCAATCAAGACAGTTAAATTTGTTCAAAAAATGCGAAATCTCATGTGATCTCTTGTTGGGGAATTCCACACTTGTGATAAGCCAATGAAAAACAAAAGTGACAGAAGTGAGGTCAAGTTCAGTAATGAGTAAAAGCACGTCTTGCTCGAAGACATTCAGTACAACGACGTCGCATGCTGCTGACCAACCTCTGAAGAAGGCCTGTGGAATTGCTTGCCATTCTGCTTGGAGGTTCTGTGCCAATTCTTGGAGATTGTTAGCGGGTGCATAATTGTCACACAGTCTTCTTCCCAACTCGTCCCAATTATCCTCTAATGGTGCCAAGTCAGGGGAATATGCCGGCCAATCCATATGTATGACCCATTGCTGCTGTAGGAACTCCGTTGCCACCCTGGCTGTATGCGGCCGCGCATTGTCATCCTGTAGGACGGAGTTTGGGCCTATGGTTCCAAGTGCAGGGATTACCAAAGGACGAAGAATTTCATCTCTGTATCGAACACCAGTCAGATTTCCCACCACAACGTAAAGAGGAGTCCCATGGTGAAAATAAATCCCTCCTCAGATAATTACGCTACCACCCCATATCTGTGACGTTGTCGAACGTTAACGTCAGCAAACCTTTCACCTGGTCGACGACAGACTCTCATCCTGGCATCATTGAACTGTAATGTAAACCGTGACTCATCAGCAAAAATAACCCTATTCCACTGTTAACGTGTCCAACGACGATGAAGTGTACACCACTCGCGACGTACGGTTCGATGGCGTGGCAGAAGGGGTGGACGAATTGCTTGTCGTCGACTGCGTAAGTGTTTGTTCTCATAGACGGTTACGAATGGTTTGATCTGACACTTGGGTACCAGTAGCAGTTCGAAGATTATCTCTTAATATTCTTGTCGTGACAGTACGTTGTCGTGTGGCCATATTGACAACGTACCGATCTTGTCGATTTGTTGTTGATCTTGGCCGGGGACGTCTTTGTAGAGAATTTGTGGTTTGACAATTTGGCTAACATTAAGTCTTTGTGCAACATTTCTTTGCAAATGACCATCTTAAAGCCAGGCGAAAGCCCTACCCCTATCTTCTAATGTCATATTCCTGCGAGGCATACCGATTTTTAAACTTGTACCAAGCTAACATGTTAAATGTATGTCGACAGAAACCTATGCACGTGCAACAACATTTGTACGTGTGTTTCATGTTCGGTAAAATTAACCTTTTATACAAAAATAATAGCTTCATGTAATCGATACAATGTACGGTAGTTTTTCTCTATTTTGTTCATTTTTGCAAGACCATTGGTGGGATACAGATATGAAATTTTTCGTCCTTTGGTAATCCCTGCACTTGAAACCATAGGCCCAAAACTATTGGCATCGAATAGTGTTTGCGACATTGGTTTATTAGTCACAGGCATAGTAGATTATAATTTAACAGTGGAAATACTGTCGCTTTCATTACGATGGTATTATTGTAAAATACAGTTGCACATGTAAGATATGTGCTTTCCCTTAACTTGTTTTGAATAGTATATTAATTGTGTGTGAATGGTGATGCATCATCTTCTGTCTACCAGAGTACAAGTATACGCAATCCGTCAAATGTGTCATTGTTCCTCTGACTAGTGTGGCTGTTGTTAGGAATTGCCAGCTTTCGTATGAACCCGTTTCGTTGTTTTCCCCACTGACAACCGTGGTAGTGTTATATGAACATTGTAGGATACGTGCTATACTAACCGTATGCATCTCGATGTATGTCTAATATATATAATCATATACTAGCTTACATTTCCAGTGCAAAGTATGTGCTATGTTTCAGATCACATACATTAAGAATTTTATAACTTTGCAAATTAGATGTAAATTAATGGAGGTGACAACACTAGGTTTATTGACATTTAAGGAAACATACTAGGATAGCACTCCATAATTGACGTATGCATCCATAGTCATCACGTAGAAACATTTCACTAACAACTTTACATTTTCCCAGCGTTCAGAAAAACAACATCATTAAGCACTAGTTTATTTTTATGTAAGAATATCCAAAATGACGGCATTCGAATTTGACGTCATTTCCATTCAAAAGTACAACACTTCACATATCCTTACGGAATTTGAATATCGGGTAATGGCTGACTGGAATTAAAGTTGCGAACACAGTTTACAAAAACAACAACAACAACAACAAATAAAAACATTGAGCTGGAGATTATATGATAAAGATAGTATTAGGGTGTATACTACCAAATCAAATCCCATAGACGACAATAGTAACATATGTGGCTAAAACTCCTACCTGCAACGTATCAACCGACATAAACGCCACGGATATAAATACTACCACCCCTTACACTTAAAGTGAATCAGAAAAAAATGGGGGTCAAGCTGCTCGTTTCTGAGATAACGGGTAGCGTCTATGACTACCCTAGTTTCGCACAAAATTCGAGTACTTTTTTTTACAGGTACCCCATACATGTTTCAAGCACAAGGCTACTTGACACATTGGTACTAGATGAAATAAAATTGCAATTTTTTTTTTACCCAGATGAAACTATTATTTTTTACAACCAACACACTCACATTTATAACCAATCACAGGACTTGTGGTGTTCACTTCTCTATCAAAAGTTCGGTGCACCTCGAACTTTGACCCAGCCGGAAGTTATTTGGTTTAGTACTACCATTACCCTCATGTGTTTCTGTATCGTCAATGTCATATATTGGGAATACAAATGTGCATCCCTAATATATGATATTGACGGTACCGAAAAGCACACTGGTAATAATACACACACACACCCTCTCTGTCTGTCTGTCTGTCTCTCTCTCTCTCTCTCTCTCTCTCTCTCTCTCTCTCTCTCTCTCTCTCTCTCTCTCTCTCTCTCTCTCTCTCTCTCTCTCTCTCTCTCTCTCTCTCTCTCTCTCTCGCTATGTATGTATGTATTGATTTATGTATGTATACATTTATCTATCTATCCATCCATCCATCCATCAATCCAGCCATCCATCCATCCTCCATCCATCCATCCATCCATCCATCCATCCATCCATCCATATATATATATATATATATATATATATATATATATACACCGTTTACGTATGATGCCATTTTATTAAAAAAGACACCGTTTCATAGGTCCAACCAGTGCACCACGACTGGTATATCAAAGGCCGTGGTATGTGCTATGCCTTCTGTTAGATGCACATACAAAATAACTCTTGCTGCTAATCGAAAAAATAGCACATGAAGTGACGACAGCGGGTTTCCTCTCTCAATATCTGCGTGGTCCTTAATCATAATATGTCTAACGTCATATAACCATGAATGTGTTGAGTGCGTCATTAAATAAAACATTTACTTCCTTGCGTGTCATATAAATTTACCTCATTTGAATGGCTGACTGGAATTTTAGTTAGGTATAAAGTTTACGAAAAAGACGTTACATTAAGTTTGGTATTAGATGATAAAGGAATTACTATTATCACCAGAGGCAGACTTAATACAATTTTTATTCCTAATATACTCTTCAAAATGTAGGGTCGTATTTATTATTGTATGGATATTGAGTCGACCACCGTTATGTCGAACTTGCTGGAGTCGATATATCGCTTGTGTCGATATGACTGGTCGGTCCCGGCCAAAACGTGTGTTAACTATCATGTTTTTATTTCAGTTGAGTTGATACGTTTGAGTCAAGATTATGTTTGTGTCGATATATGTGTTTGGTCCCAACGTAGAATTTTATATTGAACAAATGTATCTATGTGTCGATAATAATAGTATGTGTTAAAATAAAAAAATATATATTTAAAACGATAAATATGAATTGCGCAATCGGAAATCAATGCCGTACCAGTATTGTGAGCATGTAACCAACCACCAAAATATATGCTAATATTTGACTGTAAACACATGATTGGTACATGTTTACTGTAACACTTCACGTGCTCGATGAATGAATAAAATTATCTAATCCATTGATTATCTAAACGTCTCCAATAATGAACAATATGCCTCCGTCTTTAAAAACTAGTGTATGCCCCTTTAAAATGTAGATTAAAACCCATCATAACTAGTGACAATGATAAGTATAATATATTTCTCTTTGCAGAAGATATCTCATGAGGAACAATATGCTACTCTCAAAACAGAAACTGTTTCCAGTGGATCAAACATCCAGCTTTACAAAAGGCATCTACTGGTCTTAACAAATTCACCTATATAAATTATTCTGGAAACGAAGATCCATTACCAATCGATGACGTATCATCTCTTGAAATATGGCCATATTTTGAAGTATATGGTTCTACATACTGTGGCATTGTATTGCTTATATGTGCTGTGGGTATTATTGGGAACATCTTGGTGTCCATTATGATTGGAGACAAGAAACTGAATAGCCTATCTTAGTCCGTGTGTCTGAAGGTTTTGGCGGTTTCTGACTCGTGGTTACTAAGTATAATGCTAATCAGTGAAACTGAAAGGACGTTTTCCCTACAGCAATGAACTCAATTAAGCAACGCATCGTAGTCATCAATGCACTCTGTAATGGATCTATCACCGTGGCTGGTAGATGTATTTTCTCTTGACAGATACGTCTGCGTATGTTTTCCACTGAAACGGTAAATACTTTGTAATAGGAAAAAAGCCATCGTCTTTTTCACGTTGATTGGTCTTGGCGCTCTTACAACTTGATTATCGTCGTATAACCCACCAGTCGTTAATCTGAGCGCTCTTACAACTTGATTATCGTCGTATAACCCACCAGTCGTTAATCTGAGCGCTCTTACAACTTGATTATCGTCGTATAACCCACGAGTCGTTAATCTGAGCGCTCATACAACTTGATTATCGTCGTATAACCCACCAGTCGTTAATCTGAGCGCTCTTACAACTTGATTATCGTCGTATAACCCACCAGTCGTTAATCTGAGCGCTCTTACAACTTGATTATCGTCGTATAACTCACCAGTCGTTAATCTGAGCGCTCTTACAACTTGATTCTCGTCGTATAACCCACGAGTCGTTAATCTGAGCGCTCTTACAACTTGATTCTCGTCGTATAACCCACGAGTCGTTAATCTGAGCGCTCTTACAACTTGATTCTCGTCGTATAACTCACCAGTCGTTAATCTGAGCGCTCTTACAACTTGATCATCGTCGTATAACCCACCAGTCGTTAATCTGAGCTCTCTTACAACTTGATTATCGTCGTATAACCCACCGGTCGTTAATCTGAGCGCTCTTACAACTTGATTATCGTCGTATAACCCACGAGACGTTAATCTGAGCGCTCTTACAACTTGATTATCGTCGTATAACCCGCGAGTCGTTAATCTTAGCGCACCCGTCGTAAGTGGGAAAATGACAACGCAACCGTCGAGTTGGCCAACCTTCTGCTTGTAGTTGATAGTCTGAATCTATCATATTCCCATTAGTAGCAGCAGGTTTTTTATACACATATTTCCACACATAGGATAGTGCATACCAAAGGCCTGTCATATACCAGTCGTTAGCGGACTGGCTGGAACGAGAAATAGCTCAATGAACCCATCGATTGGGGATCGATTCCAGACCGACCACGGATGAGATGAGCACTTTATCACTGGGTATATGCCCCATATATGTATGGATGAATGGATGGATGAATGAATGAATGAATGAATGAATGAATGATTAGCGACATCCTAGCACAAAAATGCACATATACTATTTGGCGACAAACAAAGGTAAATATATGAATATGATTATTTAAATTGAACATAAAACAAAATAATATAATTGTGTGCAGTGTAAACATCACTGGGTATATGCCCCATATATGTATGGATGAATGAATGAATGAATGAATGAATGATTAGCGACATCCTAGCATAAAAATGCACATATACTATTGGGCGACAAACAAAGGTAAATATATATATGATTATTTAAATTGAACATAAAACAAAATTATATAATTGTGTGCAGTGTAAACATCATGAATAAATTAAATTACAGTCGAAATAAACAACCTAAAGTTGATAGACTAAACCAGAAACATGACGCATTGTAATATATCCGTGAGCATTGTATATATATATATATATATATATGGATGAAATTAACATCCTTAACGTAGTTGTTCACCTATTTGCATTGTTCATTAAATTAGTTTTTTTTATTACCGGCCTCGGTGGTGTCATGGTTAAGCCACTGGCCATAACAGTGGTGGGTACTGGGTTCTCAGTCCGGTACCGGCTACCACTAAGAGCGAGTTTTAATGACTCAGTGGGTAGGTGAAAGATCAATAGACCCTCTTCTCACTCACTAACCACTAACGTACTATATTGTACAGAGAGCACCGAAAGCCGAGGACAGCGTACTTAAACCTTAATTGGATATAAGTACGAAAGTAAGTTGAAATGGTCTTTTGGATATTTCCGATGCTCAATTATAATGGATAGGTAATATGCCACCTATACTTCCCTTCATTGTTAGGCTGTTGATTCAAGAGATAATGAATTACCAGATGGTTTTTCATGTGATCAAAAAAAAACCTTGTGGATGTCGACACAGACACAGACACAGACGCAAATACCTTATGTGCGCATACCACCCATCACCTATAGACCTGCATAGTGACGTAACCTCGACGTCACATAGTCCATTACGTCATCAGCTTTCCGTTGACGGTGTAATTAAATCTACATCTGATGAGTGAGAGCAATTCAACTCTCTCACGAAACAAGCCTGTCATGTAGAGATAAACATACACTTTTAACGATGTATCTGGCTCCCACACGGTTGAGCACTCTATAAAATTGCGTCTTTCAACTCGAAAACGACTACTATATATATATATATATGTATAACGCAAAGAAAACGCAAAAACAACTTTTCATTGCAAATAATGACAAACTATTAATGAATTCATGGATAATGTAATATGACTGGTATACATGAGATACATTCACACGGAAACATGGCCAGTTATCATCAGTAATCGAGTTGCATTCGTAATGGAAAAAGTTCCCCCCCCCCCCCCCTCCCCCCATATGAAGGTCAGTATCTGGTGTTTCCGCCATTGGCCCGTGAGCAGGCATGAAGACGACGGGGAAAGGATTGGCACAAACATTTCACATAAGCCACAGAAATGTTCCACCCCTCCTCCTGCACCGCCTGTGCAAGCTCAGCGACGTTACTCGGTGGTGGCTGGCGGTGACGTACACGACGTCCTAACTCATCCAACATGTGTTCAATTGGGTTCATATCCGGTGAAACGGCAGGCCAGTTCATAACGGTGATACCGGCTTGTTGCAGGAATGCCTGGGTAATTTTTGCAGTATGTGGACGGACATTGTCTTGTTAAAACAGAAGGGGACCTCCTGGTCTCCACATTTAAACGAGTTTAGGTTTTGTTCATAGACGGATTCCGAAAATGAATAATATTCCATATGCCAACATTAATCACCATTAATTGGATGCACACAATAGCCAATGTGCATTTTATTGTGCCTGAGTGTTGTTAAAAATGTAAAACATTTGACAATGTTGATATAATTATAGTCTTAGAGGAAACGCGCTACATTGTTCAACCCCCGTCATTGGGCTCATTGGGCTGCATCTCGTACGAATGATATATCAACTACCGTAGTATGTGCTATCCTGTCTGAAAGGTGATACCTATAAAATAGTCCTTGCTACTAATGGGACATGTAGCGGGTTTCTTCTCTAAAAATCATATGTCAAAATTACCAGATGCGTTGACACCCAATAGCCGATGATTAATAAATCGATGTGCTCGAATGGTGTCATTAAACAAAACACACTTTTACTTTATATCCACACATTGATCTCAGTATCCTGTATCTTCTTAATAAACTTTATTTCATTTCAACTTATTTAACTGCATGTATCCAATTACGTTTCAAGCACGCTGTCCTGGGCACACACCTCAGCTATCTAGACTGTCTGTTCAGGACAGTGGGTTAGTTGTTAGTTGTTAGTTGTTAGTTGATAGTGGTTGGTGAGAGAGAAGAATGTGTAGTGGTATTATGCCTTCTCATTGAAGCGTTAAAACTCGCTCTGGGTGGGAGACAGTACAGAGCTGCGAACCCTGTACCTACCAGTCTTATACCTTCTCATTGAATCGTTAAAACTCGCTCTGGGTGGGAGACAGTACAGAGCTGCGAACCCTGTACCTACCAGTCTTATGCCTTCTCATTGAATCGTTAAAACTCGCTCTGGGTGGGAGACAGTACAGAGCTGCGAACCCTGTACCTACCAGTCTTATACCTTCTCATTGAATCGTTAAAACTCGCTCTGGGTGGGAGACAGTACAGAGCTGCGAACCCTGTACCTACCAGTCTTATGCCTTCTCATTGAATCGTTAAAACTCGCTCTGGGTGGGAGACAGTACAGAGCTGCGAACCCTGTACCTACCAGCCTTATTTTCGATGACTTAACCACGACGCCACCGAGGCCAATAGTCTTCCAAAGTTATTCAGTGGTTTTGGAGTTGTTATTGTGTGTTTGTATTGTTATTATTATTATGATCAAAATCATTATCATAATCGTCACCAAGATCATCATTGTTACTATTAAACGTAGATTTCAACACCATCTAGTTATTATTTTATTTTTTTTACTTTCAGATTGTAACTTGAATACAGAATTTGATGACGATGGCGAATGTCACGCACCATTTAGAAGATGGAAACTACTCTGACGATGGAGATGAATTACAAAACAGCAAGACACCGCCATCTGGCGGATGGTTACATACGGAAACCGATGGTCCTGACCATTGGGGCATCATGCTCACTATAGTTATAACAGGGATAATCGGCAATATTCTACTGTTCTCTATGATGCGAAACACGAAAGTGAGATTCTTATCGTACTCAGTTTATTTGAAGTTTCTGTCTGTTTCGGACAGTTTATTGCTGGTCACTCGGCTGATCCAGGAAACGGACAGGATTTTCACTGGACTCTCATCTACACCAGCAAACGATGCCTTCTGCAAGATAGAGTCCAGCATTCACATCCTTGCTATGTTGCTATCCCCATGGTTAGTAGTGGGAGTCTCGCTCGATAGATTCGTGTGCGTCCGCTCTCTCATGACGCGGGGAAGATTCTGTACCCAGAAGAAAGCTATTCTCGTCTGCTGAACAATGCTTGGGATATCAGTTGTTCTCATCGTGCCCATTGTGTTTAAGGTAAAAGCTGTGAATGAACAGTGCGTTTCTTCAGATGAACTCTACTATTACCTGGCGGTCATTCGTCTTCTGATTGCCTCCTCACTGCCAGCAACGCCTTCCGGAACACGTTTGCAAGGTCAAGGTCCCATTCAGCCAATCACCAGCATGACCATTCCACACGACCCCTGGTGATAATGTCCATTATGGCTTTTGTTACAACGGTGCCATCCGCTGTGACAGAGTCTTCATATAATTTGCTTGGGGTTTTCGACAGAGATTTGAAAGCATACGAATTAAGTAAATCTATTTTGCCCCCGGTTCGCTTAATTTACTTATCAAATTTTGGACTGAATTTTTACGTACTGGTGCTAAGTTCGAAAAACTATTGAAACATTATGAAAGAAACGCTGAGGTGCAACAGATCTACGCAGTACAGAGAACAACACGTGAATTCCATCTCTTAGTAAGTGAATATGAATACTAATTAAAGACAGAACAGAACAGAACAGAACTTCATTACACCCAGGCCGTTAGGCAACGGCATATGGGGAAACATGAACAAACAAATAATATAATATGTGACAAGACAGGACAGGTTTTACAGGAGAACATTAAATAGCAAATAATATAGTACATGTTTATATGAATAGTTAAATTATATAAATACATGTATACAGAAATACAATGAGTGGACAGAACAAGAATACGTATATACAATAAGTCAATAATATTAGGTATAGTAAAATAATTGAAGTTCATTATATAATTGTTATACATGTACTAGTATATATCAATTTATTAAAATAGGAATATCTGTGCTATAATAATAAAACATATTTAACTTGAGTGATGTGGTATATATTGATACAAATAGCTATGATATTTTAAATTTATCATTAAAGTCTTTAATTAATTTGCTGACTTTTCTTAGGACACCTATTTTATTACTAGTTATTAATTCTCTACAATTTAAGGTACTGGGGTTCACATAATAAAAAAAAATTTAGGAATGCTTTTCGAAGGCACACGTGAATAAATAAGATATTCATCACCAATATCGTTAGAATCACAAAGTGTGCATAACCTATTTTCTACTGGTGTATTATTCAATCGTCCTATTTCTATAGGGGGATAATGATTTGATGTTCTGAATTTAAGAATAATGATCCATAGTGTTTCAGGCATTATGGTGAGGCATTAAAAACAAAAATAGCCGATTTTTAAAAGTTATTTTCCTCTAGACGATGATGCAGTGTTATTGTTCCACGTTTGAAGGTACTGGTCAAGCTGCCTCAATTTGATATATTCAAGAAGTTTTGGTTTGGTTGAAAATCTTCGAGACTAAAAGAATCCTTCATATGTGTCCATGTGGGACAGGGCTATTCCACCCGAGGGTACATGATTTGTTGTCAGGGACTCGGCAAGCCTCGTCCCTGACATCATATTATGTACCCGAGGGTCCCACATGGATACATAATGGAGGATTATTTTTCTCCCATTTAGTAGATAAAAAACAAGCATTTTTTTATTTTTTTTTATCTTACAATAAAATAATCATAACCATTGAAAAGACCGTACCCAAAAATGGTTTATACTAAAAGTATAAACCGAAAATGATAGTATAATTTCATTATGACAACAGGTTTCCTTGTTTTTATGAAATATAAAAAGCATTTCTTGCGTTATTTTGACGTTTACGTGACGTCGCCCAATGTTCAAACAACAGAAGTCACGTGGTCATGCAAGACCTATTTATTCCGCATGGGCTGACGTCATGGAATACGCCTGTCTTGCATGGCTAGAGATGGGATAAAACCATATATCAGTCATACCTAGGTTGTTAAATAAGTGTTTAATATGTTGAATCCAAGTGTAGTTGTGTCCAGTTACGGACGAGTCCTGTAACATGCAATAGAAAGGATAGTTTTGTTTGTTTCCTGATACAATTGTGGTCTAGAAATGTATCATTCTGTGTGGAATAATTAGATTAATCGGTCTACGCCCTAGTGCTCCGTATAACATAAATATCGGTGTACCTTTTATAACAGGAAGCAGGCGTCTCAGGAGGAAATTTATGTGTATGTTTTCAATAATGTCAGTGTTTTCATAACCCCATAATTCACAGCCATACAGAAGAATAGGTAATACCATTGCGTCAAACAATTTTAACTTACATTCTATTGATAGATTGTTATCTTTGGATTTAGATAAAACGAAATGCATTGCTTTTGTAGCTTGTTGGGATAACATGTTTCGTGTTGTCTTGAACTTGTTTTGCTTATTAAAAGTTAAACCGTAGTATTTATATTC
>NC_054703.1:9717668-9839438 GCF_016097555.1 Gigantopelta aegis
ACAGACAGGATAACACTAACCTAGGCCTTTGACATACCAGTCGTGGTGCACTGACTGGTGCGAAAAAGAGTCCAATGGACATTCTAAACAAGAACATTTAATTAATACAAGTTACAGTTTGTTTCGTTTAACGACACCACTAGAGCACATATTTATTAACCATCGGATATTGGATGCCAAACATTTGACAAATTCTGACATATAATTTTAGACAGAAAACCCGTTACATTTTTCCATTAGTAGCAAGTGCTCTTTTACATGAACCGTCCCACAGACAGGATAGCACATACCGCGGTCTTTGACATACCAGTCGAGGTGGAATGGGTAAAACGATCAACTGCCCAATGAGTCAATCTACCGACCGTGCATTGTACTACATCCTGTCCATGTAGTTATTATGCAATAGTAGTGTCCAAAACGGCTTCCTCTTACTTAGAAGCGCTTTACAATGATTGACAACTAAGGGTAGTTACTGTTTGTCGAGCAAAACAATACAACAACAACAAAATCCACATGTGCGTAACACAACTGCACTGAAAACGCATGACTGATGTGGTTGTTCCTAAGTCTCATGTCTTTTCAAGTCTTTTATTTTTGTACTTTTATTCAAGGTTCAAATACGCTGTCCAGGGCACACACGATATATCTCTATGCTGTCTTCCCAGGGTTAATGGTTGTGGTTAGTAACACATATGCACACGCACACACGCACGCACGCACGCACACACACAAAACCGACACACACAACACCACTCCCCAACAAATACCCCAAAAGAAAAACACTTGTCAAAATTAAAGAACTTCTCCCCAGTACTACAAAATAGATCAGCCATTGAATCTATCCAGCGGTGCTCGCTAGATTGCCGCGTCTGAGACTTGGCTATATATTCGTATGATCGAGTAAATGTCTATTTTACGTTTTATATCCGACCGGAATCCACTCGATATCTAAATCAGAATCGATACGAGCGTTTTACGCAATATAACGTTTTGTTCGTATCGGTAATATCCGAAATTATTAAAGCGACTGATATGGAGTGATTGCCTTTGAAAAAAAAACCGATAGGCCTCGGTGGTGTTGTGGTTAATCCAACGAACATAAGGCTGGTAGGTACTGTGTTCGCAGCTCGGCACCGACTCCCACCCAGAGCGAGTTTTAACGACTCAATGGGTGTAAGACCACTACACCCTCGTTTCTCTCACTAACCACTAACAACTAACACACTGTCCTGTACAGGCAGCCCAGATAGCTGATCTGTGAGTCCAGGACAGCGTGCGTGAACCTTAATTGGATATAAGCACGAAAATAAGATGAAATGAAACGAAAACAAACTCGGAAGAAAATGGCTTCTGTAATTAAATGCGGATGTACTGATTATTATTATTGGTTCTTAAATGTTTGTCGCATACATGTAGGTATAAAACGAATAATAGTATGTACTGAACAAGAGAACTACACCACACATACAAAACTAAATATAAAAAATAATAAAAAAGTAGAAAAAAGTGACTGTTAATTTAGTTATCTTTAATATATTTAAAGTAATTCAAATTGAATTAATTTAGTCTCTCTGTCTGTGTAAATTGTCTGTCTTTTGCGAATAGTTTAGGTTTATTTTGACAGCCTATTCACCGAGTTCATTTTATTGTGAAATAATACATGTATTAAAATCGTTTTGTTCTTTTTTCTTGTTTAGTATATTATTAAATAGTGACTTGTCGAACATATGACCACAAAGGATATGCGCAAGTGTATGTAACATATTGTATGTGGTTACTAATATGTAGGATATATGTTATTGTATGTGACACATTGTATGTGGTTACCAGTATGTAGGATATATGTTATTGTATGTGACACATTGTATGTGGTTACTAATATGTAGGATATATGTTATTGTATGTAACATATTGTATGTGGTTACTAATATGTAGGATATATGTTATTGTATGTAACATATTGTATGTGGTTACTATTATATAGGATATATGTTATTGTATGTAACATATTGTATGTGGTTACTAATATGTAGGATATATGTTATTGTATGTGACACATTGTATGTGGTTACTAATATGTAGGATATATGTTATTGTATGTAACATATTGTATGTGGTTACTAATATGTAGGATATATGTTATTGTATGTAACAAGTAAAAAGACATGAACAGACCCCAGCAATATCGCATTAAATGTATATTCTGTTAAATTTAGGAATCGCTATATCTGTTGTCCTTGGTAACTGCTGTATAACATAACAGATTTTAATAATCAGGCATATTTAAACTGCGGTTTATATCAAGGTATGGTTTTACACATTTGTAGCCAGAAAAATAAAACACTGCCTAAGAACAACTTACCCTTAACATGCCACCAAACAGTGTGTTGCGTTTCTTTTTGGCGGTGTCTATACTAAAATTAAATCGAACAATGAAAAGATATTTTAAAAATTAGCAATATCGCATTAAAGGTATATTCTGTTAAATTTGGGAATCGCTACATATGTTGTGCTTGATAATCGTTGTATAACATAGGTTATACTTATCAGGAATATTTAAACTGCGGCTGGTATCGAGGTATGGACAGAGTGCACTCGTAATAAACACAACAGGGGTAATGACGGTTTTCGATATATTGTGCGCTCCCACAAGCCACCACCCCTATCGTCTTCCCAACCACAGCGCTGACTTATAATAAAAAACAACATGTTAATTTAGAATTTTTTAATATTACAAGAGATTAGATTGGTCTTATTAAAGGTTGCTTGCGTGCTGTACCCTTTATGTAATAACAATGCATGTGATGTACGATTATATCTGTCATTTGTGACTGCCTCATACGATTGTATAAGACCACGATAATCCAAACAAATGATTATTAAAGACCTGCATGAACACTTATTACATACGTATTTATAGCAGTGCGAATATGATAGATAATTACTTGGAAGAAAGACACACATACATACACAACAGCAAACAAAACGAACTAAAAAAGGAAGGGGGGAAATATGATTAAAAATGTTATTAAATCTTTGGAGACTGTCGTTGAAGTAATTAATTAGTGCACTGCAAAACATGAAATAATAAAAGCAAGAAATGTTATATAAAGTTTTAATTTCCTGGATTAAGTAATCGGAAAATTAAACGTAACGAGGCTCAAGAACATTATTGTGTCAGCGCCTAGTTACTGGTGTCACGTGATCTACTTTTGTAGCAAAATACGGCGCTCGATCGCTCGCCAGACTGGTTTCTACGCTTCTCGTCAAATCACGTGACCACGTCGGGTGTGAGTCTAAGCGTCGCTTACTGTCGTTGAACGTAAAATGTGTAGGAATATATTATACATCATTGTTGCGTTCACTACTACGTATATTAACTAAGAACACGACAGTTAGTTTCAAGCAGCCTCGGTGGTGTCGTGGTTAAACCATCGGACGTAAATCTGGTAATCGCAGCCTGGTACCGTCCCACATGGAGCGAGTTCTACCGACTCAGTTGGTAGTTGTAAGCCCACTACACCCTTATCTCTTTCACTAGCCACTAACCCAACTGTTCTGGACAGAGAGCCCAGATAGCTGAGGTGTGTGCCCAGGACATCGTGGTTGAACCTTAATTGGCTATAAGCTCGAAAGTAAGTTGAAATGAATGAATTGATATGAAATGTCAACCGTTCAGTCCACCCCTGTGATTGGGAGGGTTTTGATTTATATAATGTTCAGGACGGATACTCTTTCTGGATACATTTCTAGTTCCAGCCAGCGCGCCACGACTGGCATATCAAAGGCCGTGGTATGTGGTATCCTGTATATGGGATAGTACATATAAAATAATTCCTTGCTGCTAATCGAAAAGGGTAGCCCATGAAGTGGCGACAGCGGGTTTACTCTCAATATGTGTGTGATCCTTAACCATATGTCCGACGCCATATAACTGTAAATAAAATGTGTTGAGTGCGTCGTTAAATAAAACATTTCCTTCGTTGTGGATATATCTAAATACACGAAGCGTTTAATTACTTTAACACGCTTACTTCTTCGCATTTAGTAATCAACTGTTTTATTAGTTTTATTAGTATGACTCGTGTACAAAACAGGACAGGCGAGAGTAGATTATAACACTTAAAGGGACATGCCCTAGTTTATAAACACTAAGGCATGTTTTATACTATTAGAGCCGTTTTTGATAACTAAAATCATACTTCATAGATTGTGTTGTTAAGATTATTCATTTCCGTACATTCGACGTGTTTTTGGTCATCCTGATGTCTTTAATATCACAAAATGCATTTCCATATGTCTAAAAACTCACGTGAGTCTGAGAAGTAACGGTTATGGATTCGAGTTTTAGTCTATTTTCAGAGGGTATTTCACCATTTCAAAGTCACTGACTAATGTTTCACTCAGTTGTAACTTTATCAAAATGTGTTACAGGTTTCTAGATTAACTAAACTTAGTGTGCATGTCCATGGGCTGAAACTAGGGTCTGTCCCTTTAAATTGAGTTTTAACAGATCATACTAACTGTCAAATATAACGTGTGTCCGGCTATTTAAAACAACAACAATAGCAACAATAACAACAATAACAACAATAACAGTAGCAACAACAGTGAACAACAATAACATCAACAAACAACAACAACAGATCAATAAAGAAAATAAATTATAAATAAATAAATAAATAAATACATAAATAAACATAACACGACTCATATACAGTATGGTTCTATCCACCCACACCCCCATCCCCCATATGCGTTTTCCCCAATATAAAATTATTGCTATGCCAAGATGTTCGGTAGATGATTTTAAAAAAGTGTATTTTATTCAACGACACCACTAGAGTACAGTGCATTATATCCCACAGACATGATAGCACATACCACAGATTTTGATATACCAATCGTAGTGCACTGGCTGAAACGAGAACTAGCTCAATGGGCCCACCGACGGGGATCGATCCTAGACCGACCGCGCATCAGGCGTGAGCTATACCACTGGACTACGTCCCGCCCCAAGATGATTCAAATGCTGCTCTATCAATTTAAGGTCGATTTCCCACTAAATAATGTGTGTAATATTGTTTATCAGATAGCGACAGAGACATACATCAGCAGTGATCGTATTCAGACTTGTCGTATTTCCCACTAAATACTGTGTGTAATATTGTTTATCAGATAGCGACAGTGACATACATCAGCAGTGATCGCATTCAGATTTGTCGTATTTCCCACTAAATACTGTGTGTAATATTGTTTATCAGATAGCGACAGAGACATACATCAGCAGTGATCGCATTCAGGCTTGTTGTCTTTCCCACTAAATACTGTGTGAAATATTGTGTATCAGATAGCGACAGAGACATACATCAGCAGTGATCGTATTCAGGCGTGTTGTCTTTCCCACTAAATACTGTGTGTAATATTGTTTATCAGATAGCGACAGAGACATACATCAGCAGTGATCGCATTCAGGCTTGTCGTACTCCCCACTAAATACTGTGTGTAATATTGTTTATCAGATGGCGACAGTGACTTACATCAGCAGTGATCGCATTCAGGCGTGTCGTTCTTTCCGCTCCAGCCAGTGCACCAAGCTGGTACATCATAGGTCATGGCATGTGCTATCCTGTCTATGAGATGGTGCATATAAAGGTTTGATATATATACATATATAATATTGCGAAGGACTAAATAATCTGATTATATCTTAAATGGCTCCCCCTAAACTAAGTTAATCACGAGGGCGGTCTGGGATTGATCGCCGTCAGTTTGCCAATTAGTATATTTCTTATTCTAGCCAGTGCACCACCTGGTATACCAAAGGCCGTGGTATGTGCTATCCTGTTGGGAATGAGGCATATAAAAAAATCTCCTGCTACTAATGGTGCTGTGGTGGCAACATTCACTTTTTTTTTTTTTTTTTTTGAGAGTTGCGAAGACAGCACATATTCATTATCTCTCGAAACGTTTAGTGTTAGTTCTACAAGCATCTGAGATTTTGTTTTCAATTCTCGATTTTCATTGTGTGTTGATGAGTAGGTGCAGTATTTGTTTGCCGTAGCTTCAAAAACTGTTTTCTTGGCCTGACCATAATGTTTATTTTTGTATTTTTCACATTTCATATTTAATATACTCCATTGTGTCTTTCATAAATGCGACTCTTGCATAGTTGTCTGCACGATGCTTATTAATAATTGTGGATTTTTAATTACATTTTTTTTCCATTAGTAGCAAGGGGTATTTCATATGTATGATCCCACATACGTGATGGCACATACCACGGTCTTTGCTATGCCAGTCGTTGTGTACTGGCTGGAACGAGAAATAGCCCAGTGGACCCACCGACGGGGATCGATCCGAAACCGACCACACATCAGACGAACGCTTTACCACTTGGCTACGTCCCGCCCCTAATTAAAAATCAGGCGAGTGTTTTACGAAACGTTCTTAGCGCTAAGATCACTTTAAGAGCATAATGCAGTTATATAATTAAGATGACCATAGCACTAATATCGCTTCGTAAAACGGACCCAGGAACTTAAAGGGGCACACCCTAGTTTCAACCCATGGAAATGCACACTACGTTTACTTAGTCTACAAGCCTGTAACACATCTGGATAAAGTTACAATTGAGTGAAATTTGATATGGCGAAATACCCTCTAGGCTGTTCTAGTGCAGCATTGGGAAAACAATAATAAATGAGCACGCAGGCTGTTCTAGTGCAGCATTGAGAAAACAATAATAAATGAGCACGCAGGCTGTTCTAGTGCAGCATTGGGAAAACAATAATAAATGTGTACGCAGGCTGTTTTAGTGCAGTATTGGGAAAACAATAATAAATGAGCACGCAGGCTGTTCTAGTGCAGTATTGGGAAAACAATAATAAATGAGCACGCAGGCTGTTCTAGTGCAGTATTGGGAAAACAATAATAAATAAGTACGCAGGTTGTTCTAGTCCATTACTGGGGAAGAAAACACCAAAACAAGACAACTATTTTATTAATGTCTATTTGATGTCTGTACCTCAACAGTAAATGAAACAGCATGACTTGACTATTTAAATAATAAACGAACCATCGACAACAACAGTGCTTTGACAATGTAGGCTATGAAAAAAATGAACGATGAAATTAATCGATCACGGAATTCAAAATTGACATACTTTCTGGTGCAACATTGTTAATATCCCTCAGTGACCGCACTGTGATTCTGAAAACAAAAAATCAGTTACGAATTGTGTTGTCTGTTTTAGTGAATAGGGATCACCTTGTTGTCCTTCAGATTTTGCACCCTAAATGCGTTACCAGTAAAGTTAAATGTTCGACACTAAAACATACCATTGGTGTAGGCAAACTGGGCAACAGAAAGCGGATATTATCACTTAAATTGTAGACAGTCTTTAACACAGGACATAACGATCACATTGTAGATCTGGCAGTTTACTGATAATCCAAACATCATATTGCCATTGCACATACAACGCCAACAATCAAGGCTGCCCATAACACTGGAACTAGTCCCTATGCAGATTCTGTATTTTTGTTTACATATTATTATATGGATGTTGATATATATACTGATGGAAATAAATAAATAAGGGAACACATCGAATTGTAGACCACATGTAATTCACTACTAGCATAGTAATGGCTGTATTTCATACCAAGTTGTAATGTGGGATTGAATGTCTGTAGTGTTGAATGAGCTGCCTATATGTTCTCAGTCAACGTTTGACAATATCAATTGGTTTTTGATGCATTATATCTTGTTGCTATCTGTGTGATCCTTTATTTCTTTCCACAAGTATATTATTCAACGTACAAATGTTTTATAACGAGAGAGAGAGAGAGAGAGAGCTAGAGAGAGAGAGAGAGAGAGAGAGAGAGAGAGAGAGAGAGAGAGAGAGAGAGAGAGAGAGAGAGAGAGACAGACAGACAGACAGAGAGAGACAGAGAGAGAGGTAGTAAGAGATATAGAAGAAGAAAGACGAAGGTATGACACACACAGGCACGCACGCATGCATATATATATTCACTGGGCGGTACTACCGCGACAACATCCTTACACCGATCGTTGTGCCCTTCGCACATTAGGTCAGACGCTATATTTTTAACGACGACAACGTCCGTGCTCACCAAGGTCTACTAGTAACTCGTATCTGCAGCAACAGAACATCACCCTACATTCAGTCCTCTCACCCATTGAGCACACGTGAGACATCATCGGACGACGTTTCCAGTAACCTCAACGTCAGCCAACCATCTTGGCTGAATTAGGCGCTGCTCTCCAAGAGGAATGGGACAGGATCCCCAAAAATGTTATTGAACGTTTAATCAGGAGAATGTTACGTCGGATTCGTGCATTCTTGGCGAATCGCGGAATTCTTACCCGTTACTAGTGCAAATATTAGTAGTATATTTTATACGTGGCGAGGACAACAATGGAATGCAATGGGAAACGCCACCGTGCACCGCCGGAACAATGGCCGACGCCACCAATACAATGGGTGCATACCTGTTATCTTTCAAGGTCATACCTGTTATCTTTCAAGGTCATGCAGATTATGTTTCAAGGTCATTTTTCAAGGTCATGCAGATTATGTTTCAAGGTTATCTTTCAAGGGCATGCAGATTATGTTTCAAGGTTATCTTTCAAGGTCATGTCAGTTCATTTGGTGTATAGCTGTTATCTGTCAAGTGGTTTATTTATAGTTATGTTTAAACACTCTTTTGTGTGTGTAATTTGTTTGTGAGCACGAGGACGACGGGTACAAAGCAGTTTGAAAGGTTTTATCTGTGGGGAAACGTGTGTTTTTGAATGGTTTCATTTATAGGTATTATGATATAATATTTTTGATAGGAAAACCAGTTGAAACCGGTTCGATTCGTTAGCAATTAACCAATCACAAGCAATCTTTTAACAAACGAATTTGAATATGTGCTATAAGATAAAGAAACGTGTAATCATTATTTAGTATTTCTAAATGCGTTTAAGGATAAACACTAACGATAAGAAACAAGATGTCTATTTCAGTTGGAAATACGTTTTGTTTATAGTATTTTGTAAAGGGTTACGTCAAGCATTAACAAAACATATAAATAGGAAAGACGATAGTACAGAGAATTCATTGCAATGGTATACCACGAACAGGTAGAACAACTTTCTCGAAGTGTTTCTAAATCTGAAAGTTGGAGACTGTTTGGACGACGTGTTGTTACAACGGAGACAGTGTTTTTTACACAGATAGTAGTCCTGTACATTGTGATCATAACGTGTATGATCAATTTGTCACTGGGTCGTGGACACTCGAACTTGTGGACCGCTTTACTCAGCAGTTCCCTTGGTTATCTGTTACCTAATCCAAAGATAAAATCAAAACGTTTTATGAATGAATAAAGCATGAACACTGAGCGAACAGGAATGTAACATAAAGATTAAGAAACCCACAACTATTACAATAGTTGGTGGAAGTGGCAGTGGGAAAACGTTTTTTACAAAGCGTCTTTTTTTGGAGAACTCCAAACATGTGTTTGATGTGGAACCTAAACTAGTTGTTTATTGTTACGCTGTATGGCAGGATGTGTACACAGACATGCAGCATTCGGTTTCCAGCATACTGTTCTACGAGGGCCTACCGACACAGGAAGAGTTGTATGCATGGGCAGACGAGTCCCAGAACAACATGTTGTTGATTTTGGACGATCTGATGATGGAGGTATGCAACAGTAAACTTATTTTGAAAGTATATTCAACCTTGTCACACCATTTGGGTATAACTTGTATTAGTTTACAGCAGAGTTTATATCCCAAAGGAAACTGTGCACGCACCATGAGTTTAAACACACATTTGTTCGTATTAATGGCAAATGCACGATCGGCAGATTTTTGCATCTCAGATATTTCCTGGACAGTCTAACTACTTTGCCGAGGCATATCAAGATGCAGTGCAATCAAGAAAGTTTGGATATTTATTGGTTGATGTATCACCATACAGTGATCCGGAATATGGACGACTACGTACGGCCATTTTACCTGACGAACTATGTACTGTATATTTCCCTAAAGACTAGTATAAAGCATGTGTTGTGTACGTGAATGGTTATATGTGCGATAGCATTTGACATGAGCAAACAGTATTCTTGCATCATCGCTGCATACCCACGTGGTGAACTACAGAGTGGTATAACAGCAAGTCCGGTGCGATTGACTCTCTCAAACGTGTTTTAGCACGTGGCGTCGACGTTCCAGATTGTTGGGGTGGAGCGTCATATTTCATACTAAGGAGATCTGTTTACGTTGTAAATTATGACAGACTTAATTAACGAACATTTGAATTATCTTTCTCTTCTCAAGAATGAAACTGTGAAACAAAGACGGGCTCTGTTGATTCATGCATCACTCGAACAGTTCAAAGCATTGATAGAAGTGATTTACAACATTTTACGTGGTAATATTACAGTCTCGGCAAATGTTCAAAAACGACTGTATCGTTACAGAGTGGTCATTAGAAAACTTGTCGACAGAGCAGTTAGCAAGAAGGACAAGCACAGGTTACTACGAACTAATCATTTCATAATACCTATTTGTGTTGAAGCACTCTTATACTACTTGAAAGTGACCGACACTGACAACTTACAAGGGACGAACAATGGCGAAAGCGCATATTCTACTGAGTCGGGAGACCTACAACAACCTATTGAAGGGAAGACACACGGCAACTCGAATGAGTGATTCTACAACTGCGAAGAGTGAATGTGAAAATCGTGGGCTATGAAGGAGTTGCACCAACTGTTTATGGCGACACAGAAAGGAAGCGGTAAACAAAGAAAACAAACACAGACTCGAGTAAACAAGAATAAGCAGTTTTATTTGAAAAGAAAAGCTAACGCGGGCATTCCCGGTGTAAAGAAATTAAAGATGTTAGAAATCTATTAGATGTAAGAATAATAATAATAATTTTAAATGTAATAAAGTTTTCTTTCTATAGTATAGTTTCTAGTTATTTGTACTGTAGTTTTATTGTTGACAAATGTCATTCAGCCATCTGCACACGTAACATCATCTTCAGCACATTGTTTTGAAGGTTAGCATGACACCAATGACAGTGGGACATTGTTTGTTTTCTCCATATTTAGAAGAAAGGCAAGGAAGTAAATGTTTTATTTAACGACGCACTCAACACATTTTATTTACGGTTATATGGCGTCGGACATGTGGTTAAGGACCACACATATATAGAGAGAGGAAACTCGCTGTCGCCACTTCATGGGCTATACTTTTCGATTAGCAGCAAGGAGTATTTTATATGCACCATCCCACAGACATGATAGTACATACCACGGCCTTTGTTACTCCAGTTGTGGAGCACTGGCTGGAACGAGAAATAGCCCAATGGGCTCACCAACGGGGATCGATCCTAGGTAGATCACGCATCGAGCGAGCGCTTTCACACTGGGCTACGTCTCGCAGCGTCCATATTTAGTGTGTTCACGTATTTCAACTTGTGTTTGTGGATGTTCATTTCACGCATGCACGGACACGGATGACGGATGAATGGATGACTAGCTTAAAAACTGTTCTGTACGTACGAAATTAGTTGGGATACCAAATCATGTTTGAACTACTTCGAATTATTAAGACGATCACAAACACACTGATATTCTAAGGAAACTATATTTAATATGTAATTTTAATTGTTAAAATATTGTGTTAGTCACAAACATCTCACAATGCAGCAAATTCAGCAAAATCCCTTTAAATGTTTGAAGTTGGTGCTGAGAGTGAATATGCTTGAACAAGATGTGCGTAGATTCACTGATGGAAATAGTCCATCCATATATGACTGAGCAATAAACAAACAACGTTTTTTTTAATGTTTGTCACAAAATAATGCTAGGGTTAGACTGTCAACTGTCACGACAATGTTGGCCAACCCGACAGTTGTGTTGCAATTTCCCCAAATCCCGACTTATGATGGGTGCGCTCAGATTAACAAATTTAATGATCTGTCGTATAAGTCGTATACGATGATAATAGAGTTGTAGGAACGATCAGACTAGCAAATAGACAGTCGTAAAATTTGTGACAGCAGAAAGTTGACCAACTTTGTCGTGGCAGTTGGCAGTCTGAAATTATCATAATACGACTATATTGGTGCGAGTGGAAATACAGTTTACCAGCTGGACAATGGACGATTGAAAAACTGAAATGTAAACAAACTACATGTTTTCATGTTGACTGTGAAATGAAAATTAGTTGTAAAGTGGGAAGCACATCTATTATAATGCATGTTGACTATTAAAATAAATTAGTGCTTTATGCCGAATATGCATTATAAGCTGTAGAAGCATCACGATGGGTTTATGTTTCTGCATACATAGGGAATAAAAATTAATAAACCCCTAGTGATGCTTCTACAACAAAGTTATCTTGCCGACATGTTTAATTACAATATTTTCTTCAAACACATCTAGGTGTACCCAGTTTAGTGTTATTGTAAGGAGATGTAAAGTGACTTCATCGGAATACTGACGTCATTCAAATTCAAAATTAGCTATATTATTACAATGCTTCGCCACATTAAAGGGGCATTCCTGAGTTTGCTGCATTGTAATATGTTTCCGACTAATAAAATATTTCTACGATTAAACTTACAAATTAAATATATTTTCTTGTTTAGAATGTCAGTGTCTGTATATTCAGTGTGTTTCTGATCGTCTTAATATTTGTAAGACGCTCAAACTGGATTTTGTCTTCAAATAATTTCGTACGTACGATAAAAAATTATTTTAGGAAATAAAATCAAATTTAACATAGTACAAATATTAGAAAGATCAGAAACACGTTTAACATACAGACACTAATATTTTATGCAGAAAAAATATATTTTATATGCAATTACAATCGTTAAAATGTCTCTATTAGTCGATAAAATCTTAAACATTGCAGCGAACTCAGGAATGTATCTTTAAAATGTTCGCTTTTCTTCAATTTCATTTTCCGAGTGGACCGGCCTCGGTGGCGTCGTAGCAGGCCATCGGTCTACAGGCTGGTAGGTACTGGGTTCGGATCCCAGTCGAGGCATGGGATTTTTAATCGAGATACCGACTCCAAACCCTGAGTGAGTGCCCCGCAAGGCTCAATGGGTAGGTGTAAACCACTTGCACCGACCAGTGATCCATAACTGGTTCAACAAAGGCCATGGTTTGTGCTATCCTGCCTGTGGGAAGCGCAAATAAAAGATCCATTGCTGCCTGTCGTAAAAGAGTAGCCTATGTGGCGACAGCGGGTTTCCTCTAAAAAACAGTGTCAGAATGACCATATGTTTGACGTCCAATAGCCGATGATAAGATAAAAAAATCAATGTGCTCTAGCGGCGTCGTTAAATAAAACAAACTTTACTTTTTCCGAGTGGTTGGCAAATGGTTTGACAGCCATGTTTTATTTACGTTGGCAACAGACGAATTTATTATATGGCGCATTAATACAATAACAACAGTCCGATGTTACAGGTGGGGTATAAGAAATTTGACTCCGCCCACGCGGGGTATAAGGATTTGTTTCCAAGGCTAAATAACCAATGAAATTAGACTATGTATGTCCCGACCATTTAATGTCCTAAATCTCCCCAACACAATTTGATTTTCTGTTCAGTGAGGATCCGGTCTTTAGGGATTTCACTGTATGTATCTATAATGTAGTGTCCGGACTATTAAATGTCCTAAATCTCCCCAAAACATTGTCTGCAGTGGATGCATTGTTGACTTATGTTGGTTCTTCGTGCGTTTAAAACCTCTAAATATGATATTTAACATTCTAGCGCTTATATGTGTCATTTTTTTGTCTAATTAGCCGAGGAGAAGGTATGTTAGACGTAAATGAAACGCTCTCGCTATTATGTTATAATAATGTTGTTTTGATTTGTTTGTTTTATTTGAACGGCCTGGGTGGTGTCGTGGTTAGGCCATCAGTCAACAGGCTGATAGGTACTGGGTTCGGATCCCAGTGGAGGCATGGGATTTTTAATCCAGATACAGACTCCAAACCGTGAGTGATTGCTCCGCAAGGCTCAGTGGGTAGGTGTAAACCACTTGCGCCGACCAGTGATCCATAACGGGTTCAACAAAGGCCATGGTTTGTGCTATCCTGCCTGTGGGTAGCGCAAATAAAAGACACCTTGCTGCTTTCCGTCTACAGGGTCACAACTGTTTACTTGGGAATACTCTACCTGTGGGGCAGGGTATGCTCACTTTTCTCGAACATCTGACACCATCACTGTTTTGACAGTGATTCATGAGTGCATGTCATCGCAGCTATTTGTTTTACAGTGAGCTCGGGCGGGACGTAGCTCAGTGATACAGCGATCTAGGATCGATCCCTGTCGGTGGGCCAATTTTACTGTTTCTCGCTCCAGCCAGTGCTACACAACTGGTTTAACACAGGCCGTGGTATGTACTATCCTGTATGTGGGATAGTGTATATAAAAGATTCGTTGCTGCTAATAGACAAAAGGGGCCCATGAAGTGGTGACAGCGGGTTTCCTCTCTCATATATGTGTGACCTTTAGCCATATATGTCTGACGTCATATAACTGTAAATAAAATGTGTTGAGTGCGTCATTAAATAAAGCATTCCCTTCCTTCCATCACTGTTTTGACAGAGATTCATGAGCGCATGTCATCACAGCTATCTGTTTTCCAGTGAGCTCGGGCGCGACGTAACTCAGTGGTACAGCGCTCGCTGGTGTCTGACGTCATATAACTGTAAATACAATGTGTTGAGTGCGTCATTAAATAACACATTTCCTTCCTTTCCTTTCCTTCCAATGAGCTCTGTCCTGTGTTAGTTTTATTTAGTAAACTAGTCTGCGAGTGGTAGTCCTCTTTTGGACGATGCAGGAAGGATGTATTGTCCAGTAAAGGAGTGACTGTTCTCCTATAGACGAGACACTAACTAGAGATGTATGCAATCAACTATTATTTCACCAAATGGTCATTCGACTGTGCAGAGATACGGTTCTGTTCGCGGATGACGGTTTTGTCGTTCAGATTTATAATAAATTGTCATGCTTCCGAAAACAATCTGAACTTCCAAACACTACATATGGGTTAGTAGACATACGACAGACACGTATGTGTGTGGAAAAAAAGCGCAGAAAAACAAATTACTGTTAATGATTTGTTTCTTTAAAAACTGAATTAACAGGACTCTTCTAAATATTACATCTCACAATGACCAAATGTTTGGCACACGACAGCTGATAATTAACAAATCAATGTTCAAACAGAAAATGTTTACATATACAATAAAACATAATAGCGAGTGGCTGAGTAATGTATTGTTATAACGGACTTTATTTTCGTTATTTACCAACATGATTGTTTGCTAACAATATGACTCCAAAATACACATTTATGTCAGATATAACTTTATTGTGACGTCAACAAGCATGCCACACTTTATTTATTATGTAGTTACAATTAATAAATAATGTTTTGGTTTCTGTTCGCTATGTATTGACCTTATTTAGCTAATAATATGGCACAAAAGGACAGTGAATGCCAACGGTATTTTAGTTCGATGAGAGAAAAAAAAAACGTGACAAAAATCATTTACCTTTTCATATAGTTGAATGACCTAAATTTTACTGTCAATTGATTTACGCGCCACCAGTAATGTATCTTTTTTATGTTGTGTGGCAGGTGAACATTATAATTATCTACCCTTGTCATAATTAATTTGAAGATAACAATAAAGACAAACATGACAGGACTTTTCAACATGGTGATAGAAACATACATAATATGATTATAATCACTGTTTTCGAAATGATTCTTCAAAGACTATACCAGGCTGTTCGCTTTCATTTCTAAATTCCTACGAAAATACACCTTGTCCCTTGTTAATAACAGAACAGAACAAAACAAAACTGTATTACCCCGTGATCACCTAAGTTAAGCACATTGTCACGATAAATACACAAGTGTATTAATAAAACATTGTAATCAATTACCTATATAATTGGACTGGCATCCATTCATATATTTAAACTTAGTTTCGTGGTTATATCCAATTAAGTTCCAATCACGCTGTCCTGGGCACACACACCTCAGCTAGCTGTCCAAGACAGCGGGTTTGTCGTTAGTGGTTAGTGAGAGAGGAGAGGGTGTAGTGGTCTTACACCTACCGACGGTGTCCATAAAACTCGCTCTGTGATGGAGCCGGTACAGGGCGGCTGCGAACCCAGTACCTACCAGCCTTGTCCGATGGGTTAACCGCGACACCATCGAGGCCGGTATTGGACTGTCTATCTAATCCTGACATCAAGTGTGTAGTGGTTAAGCCACTGTTTTGATGTGAGTCATAGTTTAGAGCAGGGATTCACATGACGCAGAAATCCTGCGTATTTGACGCAAGATTTGCCTAAAATACTCCTAATTAAAATCCGTGTTGGCCATGGTTGACGCAAAATATGTCCGATGTCAATCGAGTTTACATTCATTTTTTTAATATATAAAAATGTAACAACTAATTCAATTAAATTTCAATTTAATTTATTGCACAATAACAAACACGCTGGTATAAGGAAACAGATAGAAAAAAGAAAGAAAGCATACAACATCAACGAAGTTCAATATGAAAATAGCCGAGCGGTTTAACTGGTTCCCAACCATAGCAATACGTTTAACGTAACTTAATTGTTAAAACCAGTGTGGCTCATGTAGTATGCCAGTCCATTTGTCTAAATTTAGATCATCGCGACAATGTCGAATACGCTGTCTTTATGCGAATATCAGTCGCGAGGTTTTTGTGCGGGTTTTTTCCCCCAGTTATTTTCGGCGAATACATCCTTTACAAATCTTTAGTTTTCATTAAAGCATAATGTCTAACATGTTTTAAAAGAAATAATTATACAACTAGCGAGAAATCTAACCCATGTGCGCGTTACGGCATCAATTACGTTTACACAAATTTAGACCGTTTTTGTTTTCTTTTCGATATTGCGATAATAACTTAAATACGAATATCAGTTAACAAAATGCACTCAAGGTTTTTAATATACCAGTTACATACCACGGTGTGTAATATACCAGTCACATGCCACAGTTTTTAATATACCAGCCACATACCATGGTTTTTAATATGTCACTCACATATCACAATTTATTAATATACCAGTCACATACCACGGTTTTTAATATACCAGTCATATACCACGGTTTGTAATATACCCATCACATACCACGGTTATTAATATACCAGTCACATACCACAGTTTTTAATATATCAGTCGCATACCACGGTTTTTAGTATACCGGTCACATACCACAGTTTGTAATATACCAGTCACATACCACGGTTATTAATATACCAGTGACATATCACGGCTTTTAGTATACCAGTCACATACCACGGTTTGTAATATACCAGTCACATACCACGGTTTGTAATATACCAGTCACATATCTCGGTTTGTAATATACCAGTCAGATACCACGGTTTGTAATATAGCAGTTACATACCACGGTTTGTAATATACCAGTGATATACCACGGTGTGCAATATAGCAGTCACATACCACGGTTTGTAATATACCAGTCACATACGACAGGTTTGTAATATACCCGTCACATACCACGGTTATTAATATACCAGTCACATACCACAGTTTTTAATATATCAGTCACATACCACGGTTTGTAATATACCAGTCACATACCACGGTTTGTAATATACCAGTCACATACCTCGGTTTTTAATATACCAGTCACATACCACGGTTTGTAATAAGCAGTCACATACCACGGTTTGTAATATACCAGTCACATACCACGGTGTGCAATATACCAGTCACATACCACGGTTTGTAATATAGCAGTCACATACCACGGTTTGTAATATACCAGTCACATACCACTGTGTGCAATGTAGCAGTCACATACCACGGTTATTAATATACCAGTCACATACCACAGTTGTTAATATATCAGTCACATACCACGGTTTTTAGTATACCGGTCGCATACCACGGTTTGTAATATACCAGTCAAATACCACGGCTATTAATATACAAGTAACATATCACGATTTTTAGTATACCAGTGACATACCACGGTTTGTAATATACCAGTCACATACCACGGTTTGTAATATACCAGTCACATACCTCGGTTTGTAATATACCAGTCACATACCACATGTTGTTGTAATATAGCAGTCACATACCACGGTTTGTAATATACCAGTCACATACCACAGTGTGCAATATACCAGTCACATACCACGGTTTGTAATACAGCTGTCACATACCACGGTTTGTAATATACCAGTCACATACCACTGTGTGCAATATAGCAGTCACATACCACGGTTATTAATATACCAGTCACATACCACAGTTTTTAATATATCAGTCACATACCACGGTTTTTAGTATACTGGTCGCATACCACGGTTTGTAATATACCAGTCAAATACCACGGCTATTAATATACCAGTGACATATCACGGCTTTTAGTATACCAGTGATATACCACGGTTTATAATATACCAGTCATATACCAAAGTTTGTCATATACCAGTCACATACCACGGTTTATAATATAGCAGTCGCATACCACGGTTTGTAATATACCAGTCACATACCACGGTTTGTAATATACCAGTCACATACCACTGTTTGTAATATAGCAGTCACATAGCACGGTTTTTAATATACCAGTCACATACCACGGGTTGTATTATACCAATCGCATACCACAGTGTGTCATATACCAGTCGGTCACTACGGTTTGTTGTAGTAGTTTATTTATGTTTAGCTGTGTGGCTCATAAGCATACAAGTATATACAATATTATAAGTCATATATAAATAATCATCAACATAAACATAAACAAGTGGATGTGTATTTGGATGATGGACTGTTATACATGTTGCGATGTTAAATGTAATGCATATTTAAAAAAAAGAAATCCAAGGTTACAAAATTATTTTCTATTCTGAACACACAGTAATTGTATTAATTTAAAAACAGACGGTTTTAACCAGTAGTATTTCTTTGCATACAGTATGCGAATATGCATATACCATGGACATATTAAAATAAAATGAAATTCATCTTCAATGTTATCTTGATTACACATACGACATTTTCTCTGTGATCGTTCAGTTCCACAATACCTTCCTTGTTCAATGAGTAATTGGTGCGATCAAACACAAGATTTTGTGATAAGAGATGTATAACAAATAGGTAATGATATCCTCAGATAATATTGTAAACAAAAAGTATCTGTTTAAAATATTACCTTTTGGTGAAGTGTTCAACAAGTTGTCTATTTCCTGAATACAGTGATCTGACAGACGCATGTTTGTTTTTTTTTTTTTTTTTAAATATTACATGATTATCAACTTCCTAATTAAACCGTACATCTACAAATCCTAAAGAAAATAATAAATATGTTACATGGTGTAGCAAGTTAAAAGATTCCTGACTTTCTAACATATCATCATATATTGATTTCAAGATACAATTGTTCGTTTCTAAACGCTTCAGCCAAGATTTAACAAGTCTTACTTTACCTACTATATGTAGAGGCAATCTTCCTAATTATGTTAACATAGCTGCATTCATTATACCTTTTTTTCACATTCAATACCATTTTACAAAAATCCATATGAACCTTTTCTACATCATGAGCTGGGTTGAAACCTCGCACTTCAGAACCATAACACTGGGGAACACAATTTTTGCTGACTTGCATCTGTGGCTTGTTTTAAGGTAACTCGGGTCTGCTGAGTCCAAAAATGAAATTAGTTTTTTCCTATCACGTCAAGTTTTTGAGATACAGCATATCCCTATTTTATTGCAACTCTCACACGAGACACCTGAAAACAAACAGTTAAAAACACACAAACAATGAATTAAGCTGATTTAAAAATGAAACCATGTTTAATACACTTAATTAAAGTCTTTAGCAGTCTTAGGAGTGTTAAATATAATACAGATCATTTGAACCAAAGTATTTGAAGGTGGTTAACATGGTAATAAAGCAGGCGGCTTACTACTGAAACGGCGCGGAAGGAAGGTCCCGATTTCACCACACAAGAAATTAGGGGTGCAGTAAGTCCAGTGCGTTAGTTACATGTTCAGAACACATACAATATCATATTTGTAAAAGCAGACCAAGAAACAGCAAGCTATAGTCTGTGTATTAGTCTTGTCACGACACTAACGATTGCAAGGTCAGTTCGAAAGTCCAAATCCAAAGTTGCAATGGTCATGGCAGAAATTTACGCTTGTAGCTCCTCCTTGAGTGCTCCGCCTGTGGACAATCTCGTTTTATTGTCCAGCAATAGTCAGCCAGCATGGATACATCCCATCTTCCTTGATACCGTTCCTCCATCACCTTCAAATCCTGATGAAACCTTTCACCTTGTTCGTCGCTAACTGCACCAAGGTTTTCAGGGAAGTCAGCAAGATGGCTGTGCAAGAAATGCACTTTAATGCTCATATTACACCCTAGTGCCTTGTAGTTGTCCAAAAGATTCTGTACAAGTTGTTCATAGTTGTGGGCGCGATGGTTTCCAAGGAAGTTCTTAACAATGTCCTTGAAAGACAGCCAAGCATTTTTCTCAAGTTCAGTCATCGTACCGATGAAGTGGTCATCTTTAATCAGCTGCCGGATTTGAGGACCATCAAAAACGCCAGCCCGGATCTTTTCAGTAGACAACTTGGGAAAAGCAACAAGTAGGTGCTTAAAGCAGTCACCTTCTGTGGACAAGGCTTTGACAAACTGTTTCATGAGGCCCAGTTTTATGTGAAGAGGAGGAAAGACAATGTTCTGCCTATCGACCAGTGGCTGATGAAGAATGTTTGGATCGCCTTGATGAAGCTCTCTTCTCGGAGGCCAATTTTTAACAACCCAATGTTGATATTTGGCTCTGCTGTCCCAGAGACATAAGAAGCAAGGGTATTTTGTGTAACCTTTCTGCTGCCCAAGAAGAAACCCTACCATCTTGAGATCGACACAGATGATCCAGTTGTGCTGGTGATAATTCAACAGCTCAATGACATTTTTAATGTCCCCATGATCTTCCTTAAGGCGAACAGAGTGCCCGATTGGGACTGCACCATACAGGTTTCCATTGTGCAGAAGAACACACTTTAGACTGCGCTTTGCACTGTCTATAAACAATCTCCAGTCTGTTGGAATGTAAGATTGAACTCCAAGTTCCAGAAGTAGACCTGAAATATTATTACAAAAGACAAAGCCGCTACTACATTGGAAAAACTTGAGATAATTGCCTTCTCTTGCTCGAAAATAAGAGACTTTAGCGCCTTGTTCAAGCAGTTTTTTTTCCCTCAGCCTTGAGGCTAAGACTTCTGCAGCTTTTTTTGACAAACCCAAGTCTCTCACAAGATCGTTCAACTCGAGCTGATTAAATCCTTGGCGTGAGTCCTCGTCCATTTCAAATTCTGAATCATCATTGTCACTCTTGTCCTGAATCTCAGCTGGATCAAGCAGATCAATATCCTGATCTTCAACATTTGGAAGTCCATCAAAAACTGGAACTGGAATTTCATCTGAATGTGGTACTGGGCGAATAGCTGAGGGTAAGCTGGGGTACTGGATCTTATGTTTGTTCTTCTTATTATACCCTGCCGTTTTGACTAAACAGAAGTAACAATCTGTAATGTGCTCTCTTGGTTCTCTCCATATCATAGGAATTCCGAACTTCAGCTCACGCTTGCCTTTCGTCCACAGCCGCAAATTTTCCACACAATGCTTGCATACCTTATGGGGAGCCCAAGACTTGTCTTGATCCCCTAGTTTGACTTTAAAATATGCAAGATATGCTTGCTTTACAAATTCATTTATGTCGGTTTTTTGACTTGGGATGGTAAAATTTCCACAGATATAACAAAATGAATCAGGACTATTTAAACACTGGCGTCGGCTCATTTTGGAGGCTGCCATTTGCATTCTGAGCTATCCCGCACTAAATCAATTAGAGTTGTTATGATTGGACAAAAATAAGTCTGTGTCTATTCTCCCAGTCATTCCTGGTCAACCTGGAGTTAGAAGAAAAACAATAGTTATACATGGCACAGAGTGTATGGGCATCTACTCGGTTTTCCCTATTTGTTTTTTTTGGTATGGTTTTTTTTTTTTTTTTTTTGGGGGGGGGGGGGGCAGATTAAAAACTTGACGTGATAGAGGAAATCTGATTGCATTTTTGAAATCAGCACACCTGATTTAGCTTAAATCAATTGAAAAATTTCAGTCAGCAAAAAACAAGTATAAAATTGTTCACCAGTGTAATTTAACACACTAAATATAAAAGTATCAAACACATGTTTCCTCATTAAGTGATAGATTATTACAATGTCTGATAATATGACCCATGATTTTTCTGCCTTGTAAAGCAGTAAATTTTTTAATTTTTTTATAAATTTACCATTGTAATTTAACGTTTGTAATATGTCAGTCTCATATCACGATTTATTAATATCATCATGGGAATTGCACTGCATTTCCAACAACGTTACATCGGCTGTCCCTCACAGACTTATGAAAAAGTACGACAAACGTAGGAATGAAAATATATACAAAGTAGGAAGATAGAAAGAAAACGTAGGACAAAGTTAGGACTGAAACAGTATGTAACAACATTATCCATGCTCATACTGGGAAAACGAATGTGTTATATCCAAAAAGTGGTATTACCGAGAACACACTTTTAACAAATATTTGTGGTGCTAAGTTTGTACCTATATTTTGTATTCTATCTAAAAGTACGTGAATCTAAAGTAATGGTAACGTTATACAGTTGTTTGAAATATTTCAAGGCATTGAGAAAAAACCCATACCGAAAACGATATATATATCTATATCTATCTATATATATATATATATATATATATATATATATATATATATATATATATATATATATATATATATATATATATATATTAATCGGACGGACGGACGGACAGACAGAAGGATGAAGCTTAAACAGAAATAAAATCTCATCTCAAGTTGACTTTCAAAGTGTAAATTTAATATGTTGAAATTATATGGTGCCCCAAATTTGGACATATTATCTTGTTGCGCAAAAAAACCCAAACAAAACAACAACAAAAATCCCATAACTGTTACCTTTTGTAGTAACAGACGCAATATGTACACTTGAAAGCAATTCGCGATATTTTTAAACAAAAAGGTAGGGAAAACTAGGCATTTTGAATAAAAAGTAGAAAAAAATAGCACAAAGTCCAAAAAGTAAGAAAAATAGGATCGCTGGACAGCTTGGCTACACCGATTGTTATATTCCATTTTGTTGAATATTGTGTTCAACGTTATTTTAATTGCTAAGAACGTTACGCTGATTGTTGTGTTTAACGTTATATTAATTGTTAAGAACGTTATGACGTTAATTGATTTGTTAACAACTGTATGATGATTGTTGTGTTCAACGGTATGTAATTGAATTGTTAAGACCGTTACACTGATTGTTGTGTTCAACGCTATTTGAATTAAATTGTGTATAACCCTACTATCATTATTGTGTTCAAAATTATGTTAACTGAATTGTAAATAATGTTACGCCGATTGTGATTTGTTGTAATCAACATTATGCGAATTGAATCAATACGACGACGATAACTTGAGTTGTTCATCACAAGAAATGATTCAATGGATGTTCAATAACCACGTCAGCACGAACAATACATCGACCGAGATACAGTTAGTTGGTTTTGTTTGACAACACCACTAGAGCGCAATTATTTATTAATCATAGGCTACTGGATGTCAAACATTTGGTGGAAACTCGTTACATTTTATCCATTAGTAGCAAGGGACATTTTATAAGCACCATCCCATAGACCAGGATATCTCATAATACGGCATTTGATATACGAGTCGTGGTGCACTGGCTGGAACGAGAAATAGCCCAACGGGCCCACCGACGGTGATCGATCCTAGACTGACCGCGCTACCACTAGGCTACATTGGCCTGGATATGTCGGAAGCCAGTTTAGAACCTCAGTGTTATTCCTATGAAGAAGTCCAGTCATTAATCTGGATATGTTGGAAGCCACTTTAGAACCTCAATGTTATTCCTCTGAAAGAGTCCAGTCATTAATCTGGCCAAATGCTGGCGTTCATTGTCCTGGATATGTTGGAAGCCAGTTTAGTACCTCAGTGTTATTCCTCTGAAAGAGTCCAGTCATTAACCTGGCTAAATGCTGGCGTGCATTGTCTTGGATATGTTGGAAGCCAGTTTAGTACCTCAGTGATATTCCTCTGAAGAAGTCCAGTCATTAATCTGGCTAAAAAAAAAGAGAAATGTTTTATTTAACGACGCACTCAACACATTTTATTTACGGTTATATGGCGTCAGACATATGGTTAAGGACCACACAGATTTGGAGAGGAACCCCGCTGTCGCCACTACATGGGCTACTCTTTCGATTGGCAGCAAGGGATCTTTTATTTGCGCTTCCCACAGGCAGGATAGCACAAACCATGGCCTTTCTTGAACCAGTTATGGATCACTGGTCGGTGCAAGTGGTTTACACCTACCCATTGAGCCTTGCGGAGCACTCACTCAGGGTTTGAAGTCGGTATCTGGATTAAAAATCCCATGCCTCGACTGGGATCCGAACCCAGTACCTACCAGCCTGTAGACCGATGGCCTACCACGACGCCACCGACGCCAGTTTAATCTGGCTAAATGCTGGCGTGGATTGTCCTGCTGAAATGGTGTGATGATTTCGTCACTGTAATGCTGAGCATTCAGGTTCCCATGAAAATGAGGAGTCCCTACCCCCGCCCCCGTTGTCATGAATTCCTTCCCACACTATGACGCTAACACCACCACCGCATCGGTCACGTTCAATACACGAGGCGACGTTGTACCACTGTCGATGTCCAAATGTTCTCAGGAACGTTACACCTAATATTCAATGGTTTGACAGTTATGCATTTCAGTGTCTGAATTCACTTTGAATTCACTCGGTTTTCTGTTATTTAAGCACATTAACCAAATTGCTAAACATTATTTAATTTTATAATTTAGAAATTATACCTATACCCATATGGTACACAATAAACGGTTGCATAATGTCGTATTTTCCCCACGTTATCTTTATTGCTTGGAACATAAGAATACCTTAAAAACTGTTATTGTACACGACTGACGTCACGAATCGTTATAGCAACTTCACGCTTGCGACAGCCGCGGATTCTGAAATTGACTTCGATCCACGTCACTGTATTTGACATCGCTGGATGTTATTAAAGGGACACACCCTAGTTACGGCTAGTTGTTAACCATTACGGCGTTGTTTTTCGCTATTAAACCCATTTTTTCACAAATAAAATTGCACTTTACTTACCGTTTATTATTTAGAATATACATTTCCATTCACCTGAAGTGGGTTTTTTGGTAATCCTGGTAATCCTGGTGTTTGTAATACCACAAACTGCATTTTTCGTATTTCTGAAAAACGGACGCACGTTTGAGAAAAAACCATTGAGCAGACAAGGTCTAATCTATTTTTAGACGGGATATTTCCATTTCAATGTCACAGACGTTGGTATACCACGTGACCATTATCATTTTGATTCGGTTTGTTTTCTCGTGCACAGTTCGCGCAATCAACATCCGATTTGTTGTTCATTTTTTTCACAGTTCGTGAACATTTTCAGTAACAATAAAGTTCAGACAAGTAAGTATCTCAATACAAAACGTTACAAACCCTTAAAACCAATAATTTGGCTAAGTCCTACGATATCTGGAGAGGGGATACAACCAGGACAGAACAGTTGGAACATGTCCAGGAGAGGGGAAAAGAACGCACCCCAAGTCTGAGAAATTTGTCGTGACGTAGGCATTGTTGTGCTTCGAGCGACATCTACCGGTGACATCAGAATACAAACTTTCAAAATTATTTCAAGCAAATGGGACATGGGGATTCCCATGGTATTTATCGATATAAAACCTGCTTTTTCACTCCATTTGATAAAAAACGTGATCTAAGTGTGTTACGGGTTTGTAGATTAACCAAATTATAATTTATTTTCGCTGGATGGAACTAGGGTGTGCGGCTTTAAACGGACATTTCAGAGTTTGCTGCATTGTAAGATGTTTCCGACTAATACAATATTTCCACGATTAAACTTACATATTAAATATATTTTCTTGTTTAGAATATCAGTGTATGTATATACAATGCGTTTCTAGTCGTCTTAATGTTTGTAAGAAGCCCAAACTTGATTTTGTCTTCAAATGATTTCGTACGTACGAAAAAAAAGAGGAAATAAAATTAAATTTAACCCAGTACAAATATTAGAACGATCAGAAACACGTTTAATATACAGCCACTAATATTTTATGCATAAAAAATATATAACTGTGACGGGCCAAACAATCTGCAAAAAATATTGCAGCCGGAAATAGTGAAACTGGGATAGCACACACGATTAAGTTGTCCATGTTTGTTTGTTTTTTTGTTGTTGTTTTTTTCAGCCAGAGACATTCTTACTAGATGACAATATTATTGATACAGTAATCCCACACAGAAGCTGGGATGGGCTCTGGCGTTGCTGGGGAATGAGGACTCGGCAAAGGAAACCGGTTCCACTGACGAGAAATTGCATCATATATTTCAATCATGTTCCCACTAACATTATCTGCTTTTATAAGAATGTTGTACTGCAGTGTTAACGAGACTAAACGTCTAACTAATCGCCTTACAAACTATTGCCGGAGTATCTATATGAAACAAAACCTTGTTTTGCTTTAGCTGAGATCACCAGCGTAGTTTTTAAGCCATCGGACTACAGGCTGGTAGGTACAGGGTTTGCAGCCCGATACCGGCTCCAACCCAGAGCTAGTTCTTAACGACTCAATGGGTAGGAGTAAGGCCACTACACGTTCTTCTCTCTCCTAACAACAAACA
This sequence comes from Gigantopelta aegis, assembly GCF_016097555.1. Lineage (NCBI taxonomy): Eukaryota > Metazoa > Mollusca > Gastropoda > Neomphalida > Peltospiridae > Gigantopelta > Gigantopelta aegis. The sequence goes on from NC_054703.1 coordinate 9,744,644, forward strand.
ACTAACCTACTGTCCTGGACAGACAGCCCAGAACGTTGAGGTGTGTGCCCAGGACAGCGTGTTTGAACCTTAATTAGATATAAGCACGAAAAATAAGTTGAAATGAAATAAGATCAGCAAAGTGTTAAAACAACGACCATTGGGAATAATTCCCAAAAGGTGATATCTGTGGTAGCGTTGATTAGGCGCCTACAAAAGGATCTGCCTGGAGATACGACTTCACAGGCAAAATATAAACGGCCCAACAATGACTGTAGCAGTCTTGGAGTAACTGTTTTCTTTCCAAGTATCGGCGCGGGGGGGATGTTGGAGACGTAGCCCAGTGGTAAAGCACTCGCTTAATGCTTGGTCGGTTGGGATTGATCCCCGTCGATGGGTCCATTGGGCTATTTCTCGCTCCAGCCAGTGCACCACGACTGGTACATCAACTGCCGTGGTATGTGCTATCCTGTCTATGGGATGGTGCACATAAATGACCCCTTACTGCTAATCGAAAAGAGTAGCCCATGAATTGGCGACAGCAGGTTTCCTCTTTCAATATCTGGGTGGTCCTTAACCATATGTCCGACGTCATATAACCGTAAATAAAATGTGTTGAATGCGTCGTTAAATAATGTCCTTACTTCCAAGTATCAGCTTTGCATTTTCTTTGAAAAACCTTCGAGTTTATCTAACACGGCGATCTCAATCGTGTCAAAATCAACTGCCGGGAAGGACAGAACTGAAGTTGGACCCTCTGTTTTGTCTTCAGCGAGGGGGGCCCCGATATTTTTGTAATAAAATGTGAAGGTCTGAAGAAGGTTATAACAATAATTTGACGCTATTCGACCATCAAACAAGAAATCATCCAAGCAATGTAGGACATTTTTTATCAATTAGTTCTCTCTGAAATAAGCCAATTGCTACATGTGGAAAACATTTCAAACACCAGACAACTAACAGAATCCCCCATGGGAATATTTTTTGTCAAAGTAATACTTCCCCTCAAATTTTAATCCTAGCAATTCGAAATTGGCGATACCTTTCAATTTTATTAAAGGGATATTCCTGAGTTTGCTGCGCTTTTTACGATGTCATCGACTGAAAGAGAGACTTTCTAACGATTGTATGTACATATTAAATATATTTTTCTCATAAAATATTAGTGGCTGTATATTAAACGTGTTTCTGGTCGTTCTAATATTTGACTAGGTTAACTTTCATTTTAGTTCCTAAAATATATATTTTCATACGTACGACGTTATTTGAAGACAAAATCCAGTTTGGGCCTCTATTAAGACGATCAGAAACACCACGTTGAATATACAGACACTGATATTCTAAACAAGAAAATGTATTGAACATGTAAGTTTAAAGGGACATTCCTGAGTCTGCTGCATTGTAAGATGTTTCCGAAAAATAAAATATTTCTACGATTAAACTTACATATTAAATATATTTTCTTGTTTAGAATATCAGTGTCTGTCGGTCTCTTACTAATATTAAGACGACCAGAAACACATTGAATATACAGACACTGATATTATTAACAAGGAAATATATTTGATATGTAAATTTAATCGTAAACTATTTTATTAGTCGGATATATCTTACAATGCAGCAAACTCAGGAATGTCTCTTTAATAGCCGTTGCACGACTCCGATATGAGGACATCTGGCTGATACCATTGTTAGCAGTAAAAGAGCTCGCCTCATGTTTTATTCCCGTCAGCACCTACATTGCCCTCTTTTCACAGTCATGAAGAATTTGAATAACTTAAGACGAAACTGTGCGTCATACGTAACCCAATCAGTTGACTTACTAGTTGCAAAACGGACATCTTTGCAATATTTCAAAGGTTCTTGCGACTTATTTGAAAACATTTGTATATCATATATATATATATATATATATATATATATATATATATATATATATATATATATATAAAGCCGTTGTCGAAGGGTGAATGTTTTGAATGGGTTTGTTGTGAGAGTTGATAATTGCGAGATGGCCTTCATTAAACACTATTTTGCCCTTTGAAGTTGTGCTATCAAACTCCGTTGCAGGCTTGAGAAGCATGGGCATTTCGATATACTCTCCTCTCCAAATTTTCTCCTTTAATTGTAGTGGAACAATGGCCTCCTACTATCAAAACTACTCACCTCTAGTACAGCAATGGTATCATTTACAACACGAGGAGACGAAGACGTCGGTGTGGATTCATAACGTTTATGAAGTTTATTGTTAACCCATTGCTACTATCTGAAAATATATTCCAAAACAAATTCGGCAGTATTATGCAAATCATAAGAAAAACAAAACAAATAAAACAATATACACCATGTAGCTTAAAAATTAGTATAAACAAAAGAATAGCAGAATATTATCAATACACAAACCAAATTTCCAAACACGTCTATCTGACACAAGCTACAGATACAGCGAGGAAGTGACGTATTTCTAAATAACTAATTTCATTGTGTTACGCTGTACCACATACAATTAATTATTTTATGCTATACAATACAACGGATCCTAAAGCAAAATATATCTCAATAAAATACATCATAAAACTTCATTAAATACAATTATCGTGTATGATTATTATATAACAATTAAAACATATATTTTCCAAATTACCATACCCAAATAAATAAAATGATATCCCATATAATAAAAAGTTGACTGTCAAACATAATTGCACATTTTGGAAACAACCTAATTCCGCTTGCACTACACTTTTAGACATTTATTTCATCTAGCTCTTCTATCATACAAAGCAAATTTTCAATTTTCTTTTACGATGTTAACATCAATCGGCAATGCGAACCCACCTAAGTCAAAAGAACCACTAATATACTTCACCAAAGACTATTGTTCATTATGATGCAGGGGCGTAGCGTGATCTGGACCTGGGGTGGGGGGTGAGGGGGTCGAATATGAACCAAGTGGACCTTTTTCTATTTTGTTTTTGCACCACCAGAAACTCCATATGTATAAACCTGTATGTTTTAGTTCTGAAAGTGGACCATTTGCTTCAGCGGAGGGGGTGGGGGTGGGGTGGGGTTCGTCCGAACCCCCCCCCCCCCGAATCCCCCAGCCTACGCCCCTGTGATGGAACAAGCAGCTTATTTGATTGGTTTCTTTGTGGTTACGGGTAGAGATTTATCAAAGTGAACAATCTCTGAACGACTTGTTCTGTGGTTGGCTCTTACGTCGCTGGACAATTTAAGTGGACTTCCATAAAACAGCAGCTTTCCCAATTGGTTCTACTGCGTCTTGTGTTCTATTAAATATCGAACACAGATCGCAATCGCGTGTTACTGTTCAAACACGCATGGGCTTCATCGATTTAACGCCACGGTCTATCAGACTGTTAATACTCTGGAGAAAAGCAGTTGGAACATGGTGCGTGGAACATAATTGGGTATTTTGGTTAAGTTTACTGTTATCTGCGGTCATGGACCGAGGATTCGTGTTTTAATTCAGGTTTAGACTGCTTACAGGTATGTGTCAATTGTGTGGCGTTTACTTTATTCTTATAAAAAAAAAATATGTGAAAATCACCAAATGTGTTGACATCCAATAATTAATAAATCAATGTGCTCTAGTGGTGTCGTTAAACAAAAGAAATTAATTTTATTCCTAAAAGGCACTTCGCCGACATAATTAAATGCTTAATTTTTCAAACACAAAAAAAAAAAAAACTCCTGAAGGTATTTACTGTCATGTGGGTGTGTGTGCTCAGGTGTATATGTAGATACAGCAATGGTAGTCGAAGTACCTGAACTCCCATTAAAACAAATGTACATGACTGACCCATAGGTTATGAAGACCTTAACAGGCATATCAGAGAAATACCAGTATTACAAAAATAGACGGTCTGAGGAAGGAAACATCAACATGACTGGGAGTGTAACTGTATGACGTAATGACATATAATGTTCTGAAAATCAGTATTGGGGGGAATCCTGTATATTGGGTGTGGGTGTCTTCAAGGCACCGGTGTGCGAATTTCAAATCCATCGGACATGCTGATTTTCAAAACCATTGGCAGCCACCAGTATTTATGACTATATTTTATTCATAGCCTACTGTAGTTGGAAGCTTTAAATATTTGTGATATCTGTAATTATGATCCAGTTTTCACATATTTATTTTTAATTCATTACTAAATAAACGCTGTTTTTTAAATGACATAATTACCCGAACATTTATTTTATTGCATTATTATTAAAAATTTTTTACAACAAACACTCACATTTATCACTAATGGCAGGATTTTTGGTGCTAATGTCTCTATCAAAAGTTGGCTGCACCTCGAACTTTGACCCAGCCGGAAGGTATATAGTTTAGTGCTACCTAAACTATTTAACAGACAGAAGTACAGAAAATGGTATGGATAATAATGATGAAGTAAATATTTACTAGGGGAAACAACGCAGGGACATAAGTAATTGAAGTATATACATTCTCTTTATTATATACACTCTTTATTATATTGACAATTTGTGTTAGATTTTGTATTGAATATTTCGTCATTTTCCATACAATAATATTAAAAACAAATTCCCCTTTTAATTATATATGTATTATATTTGCATGTTTGTAATCTCTATGAACTGTATGCTTATGGCAAATAAAGTATGTAATAGGAACTTAGTTCATACTGTTTAAACAAATGTTGACTGTGAACGATTTAATAGACAGAAGTTCGGAAAATGGCAATGCTAAATGATGATGGTGTAAATATTTACTACGGGAAACCACGCTGAGATATGGTAATATGTAAGTGGAGGATATACACTCTTTATTATATTCATAATTATTGTTAGGTTTTCCATACATTGTAAATTGTTTTTCCCTTTTAATGATATATCTATTGTATTTTAACGTTTGCGATGCCCATGAGAACTGTATGTTTACGGCTAATAAAATATGTTAATCGAGATTGTGTAAACAAGTGTAGACTGTGAACGATTTAATAGACAGAAGTATGGAAACTGGTGTGGATAATGATGATGATGTTGATGATTCGTGTTTTGATGACAGAAGTGATGAATAGAAACATAACATGCCTCGGTGGTGTCGTGAAGACTGGTAGACACAGGGTTCGCAGCCCGGTACAGGCTCCCACCCAGAGCGAGTGTTAACGATTCAATGGGTAGGTGTACGACAACTGCACACCCTTTTTTTCTAAGTCTCACTAACCACTAACAACTAACAACTAACAACTAACCCACTGTTCTGGACAGATGGTAAAATGTATATTATGGTATGGAGAAATGGCTGTTTTTGTATTTTGAATTAAAGTAGTGTCGGAAATAGAATAAAACAGATTTCCGTCGATTATTTCTTTCATATTAAACAGGCAAGTAAACTTATTGAAAATATCGATTTAATGATACTCTACCTAATTTAGCATTAACTTGTTTGGGTTCTCATCGATGTACAAGGTGGTGTTTACTCTTAAAATTAATAGAAAGATGTCAGTAAACAGATGAATTGTGTACTTTATTGAAACAGACTATAAAACATTTTGATCAATATACATGTCAATTTGATTTACCCTTAAACATACTTTTAATTTAAAACAGCAAGTTAAATGAGTATTTTGAATTGCAGCATAAATTATTAACTATGATCATCATATTTAGTGATCATAATTAAATATAAATACATTAGAAAGTTACACAATCGTGCAGCCACTTAAAGGTGATATATCATAGTTATATGTGACCATTTGTTTGTGATAAGGATTCTCCAATAAAAATTTATTTTCTACAAGTAGATACAATTATTTTGTTAGAATCATTTATGGGCATATAGGTTAAGGTGTAGTCTTTAAATTTTAAAGCCATTATTTGCAATAGCTGTCATTGTGCAACTTGGAGAAAGCGCCTTTAATACATAGCAACTTTAATATCGGTAAAATAGATCACACACTCAGAATGGTTTTTGACAGTTTTGCTCAAAAGTTACTTAGAAATGTCTACGAATATTTTTTTTTGGAGAGGGATGGGGTAGACCGTCATCAGAGACGGTCCCTCGCATTTTTCAACAGCAATTAATTTGACACATGTCGATCAACATTGGTTATAGTCTGTTCCAATAAAGTGCACAAATCACCTGTTTACTAACACCTTTCTTTTAATTTCAAGAGTAATCACCACCTTGTACATCCACGAGAGCCCAACCAAGTAAATGCTAAATTAGGTAGAGTATCATTAAATAAATATTTACAAAATATGTACTTGCCAGTTTAATTTGAAAGACATAATCGACGAAAATAATTTCTATTCTATTTCCGACATTACTATAGTAAATGCTATTGTAATATGTTGTGGAGAGCTTGTATCTTTAGAAATACATATTTTGGTTTATAGATCATACTCTGGGACAGCTACATCTGAAGAATGTCAACACCGTCACCATTTACGTCAAACCAGACATCCAAATTTACCGAGAATGTTAAAGATTTCGACTATGTTAGCGATGGAGACTATGTTGTTAACGGAAAAACATTTTTACGACGGTGTGTCACAAGTCAAATGAGTATATTATTTATAAGGTATATTTGTTTTTTAATGAGCTACACTGCCACTGTGTTTTGGTATTTATTTATAATATGACATTAGGACAGTGACAATGAGTAATGAACAATATTAGCTTGGATAATGATTACAGTTGGTGAATGTGGAAGACGGTCGTGAAGTGTGATGTAGTGCATGCATTGTGAGCTTGGGATGTGAGTAGTTTTGATGAATAAAAGCAGTGTACTCGGATGGGTTGGTCACTCTGACAATAATGTTTGGAAGTGTGTTTTAAGCTGGTACAAGAGCGTGAGTAGATGAATCTATTTATTTTGAATGTTAAATAATTCATTATAGATGTTATAATTAATGTGGATTTGTGGAATTTTATATATTTACCCTGTGTAAATAAAGAAATTAACCCAAGTAGAAACTGAATTGGAGAAAGTTTTACATATAGATGAAAGGAATGTATTAGTTGGACACGTAAGCATTTGAAACCTATGAATGTAAAATATATATGCATATAGAAGGTTAATATGCAGATGATATGAATGTGTGATGTTTAAATCTTTTATTGTAGTTTTAATCCACATGGGATAGGAGATGTAGTCGGGTTTCTCCTCTGTCTCAGCGAAGCACTCTTAGTATTGTAAGAGGAACTGTTGTGGATTGCTGGTTGGAACGGGACAAATGGTGTCTATAAGAAGTACTTAGTATCGTAAGAAGAAATGATGTGCTTGCTGGTTGGAACGGGACAAATCAGTACTGGATGACGGTAGTTGACTCAACGGTTGGAGAAACTCATCCAACATGGTGATGGGTGGTGGTGTGTGCATCCAATAGATGGGGGTGCCTGGTAATGAGGAACATTGGATTGGTTTATGTGGTTCTATTTGGAGAAATCTGTGAACATTTAGTTTAAACTTTGTGTTCTTTATTGAACTGTAGAAACAGGAATAGTACATGCACAATGGAAACGAACTATATTGTAGGGTATAACAGTACATTTTTTATTGTTATTTGATATATATATATATATATATATATGTGTAAATAGTGTGTTGAAATGATTGGAATGCAATGAATGGTGGGATGAAAGATGGTGTGAAAGGGTATCGTATGGTTATGTGCATATATATTTAATATTGTTTACTTTCATTAAATTTATTGTTTCAACATTGTGTCTTGTTGTTCATCCTAGTTACGAGTACGTGACACGGTGACATCAACACAATTTATAATAATTCGACTCTAGGCGATTGGCCATATTTCGATTTTCACGGCTATAGTCACTGGACCATTATTCTGTCTATAGCCACAATAAGTACCATTGGCAACATCCTGCAGTTCATAATGATGAGCGATTCCAAGCTGTCTTCCCTCTCCTACAGCGTGTACCTGAAATTCCTTGCTGTTTCTGACACCTTGGTCCTCATCTCGAATCTGTTGACGGAAACCGAAAAGCAGTTTCGTTTCCCGATGGTTGCTGACATCAACAACACTTTCTGTAAAATGTTCGTCACCTACCAGTTATGCACAATGTTGTTATCACCATGGTTGGTTATAGGACTTAGTCTCGACAGATTCGTATGCGTCTGTTTTCCGCTGACACGGCGAAGATTTTGTACTAGGAAGACAAGCATTGCCGTCTGTTCGTGCATGGTTGCTGCAACCATTTTGCTAGTTCTACCCAGTTTCATTCTAACGAATAATGGCTGCTGTAATCAGTTAGATGAACTTGTCTACTACTTGCTGCAACTTCGTCTGATGATATCGGCCATGCTACCCTGCGTTGTAATCCTCCTCCTCAACATCGTTATGATCGTTCGCATCAAACGTAGCAACGAGTTTCGAAACACGTTCATAAGGAACAGAGCAAATTCTTCGAACGACAGTTCAACACGCCCGTTGGTGTTAGTCTCGGTGTTGGCCTCTGTAACCTTGTTGCCGGTAACGACTTCAGAAACTATATCTCTGTCGCTGTATTATCTGCGATACTAAGCGGCATATTGTGGCCAGTGTTCCACATAATCTACTCGCTAAATTTCGGTCAGAAATGTTTCATCTTGATGGCAAGTTCACAGAACTATCGACAGATTATGAAGAGAAAAATAGGATGTGTCTGTGTGAAGAGAAGTCAAACAGGTGATAACCCACCACCACCACCACCACCACCACCACCACCTGCCGTTGGTTCCACAGTCAGTACGGATTCAGTTACATTATCAGTGGTTACCTTTAACGCCACATGTTCAGGAATACCAGTTCCATAGTTATAATCATTAAAGGGTGTCCTACCAAAAGTCAGACGTCCAATAAAACAGACGCCTTAAAACAACACAATGACCTGCCTTTTACCTTGAATAATACTTGTAGTATACAGTGTAATAGTCTGATACAACTAAATACAGAACACAAAACGTAATTATTTAAAATTAGATTTAGTTATACATTTAAAAAATGCCCAACGGCATTCAATAACTGAATGGGTGTTTTCTAGCTAGTGTTTAAAGGTATGACCAATGGAATACAAGACATTGGCCGTTAGAGACATAATAATCATTGATATAAAAACAATGTCTACCTGAAGTGAAGTGAAATGAATTTAATGGAGATATTGCAGTGGAAAAGCCACCGAGTTTATCTCTAAAAAACATGCACCTCAAAAAGCACAGTATCTTTGCATGTATTGATTCCATTTAACAGATTACCATTAAGCTCTCGCTATTGCTTGTTTGGAATCAGTATGTATATATATATATATATATATATATATATATATATATATATATATATATATATATATATATATATATATATAAACTAATTATTGATTAACACTGCTGACCAACTGCTGGGGGTAGCTTGCTTGACAGACAGGAGCAGTATCACCAGGGGTGAACAGCATACATTACATAACCCAATAAAGAGATTTGTATATCAAATGGCATGTCTGTGTTATGAGACGTCTGACGTTTGGGAGGTAACTAATTAAAGTGACAGACCCTACTTTTTAAACACTACGGCATATTTTGTGTTTTCACTATTGGAACCTGTTTTGACAATTGAAGTAAGACATGCGTCTACATTATATTGTTTTGACTATCAGTTTCAGTACGTTCGAAGTGCCTCTGGTCATCCTGGTGTTTGTAATGCGACACAATACGGTTTTCATAATTCTAAAAACGCACGTATGTCTGAGAAGTAACCGTTATGGAGAAGAGTTCTAATTTATTTTTAGAGATTGTTTCCCAGCGTCAGACTCTTGTTTTTCTCTACTATAACATTATCCAGATGTGTTACATGTGTGTAGAAATAACCAAACTTTCACAGCTTCAAACTAGAGTCTGCGGCTATAAAGGGACAGACCCTAGATGTTAAACACTACAGCATAGTGTTCACTATTAGAGTCGTTTATGATATCTGAAATCAAACATTACGTATATTATATTCTTTACATTATCCATTCCCGTACAACCAAAATATTTTTGGCCATCCTGGTGTTTCTAATACCAACAAAAAACTTGTTTCATGTTTTTGTGTTTTTCTAAAACGCACATACGTCTGCGAAGTAGCGGTTGATTGATTTGAGTTCTAGTCTATTGTTAATGATATTTCCCGTTTTAACGTCACAGACTCTTCTTTCACTCTATTGTTACTGTATCCATATGAGTTTCAGGTTCGTAAATTAACACAATTTAGTGTCCATTTGTTACTGGTTAAAATTAGGGTCAGCGCCTTTAACTTTATCACATATTTACGGGAATGTTAAATGAATAGCAGAAGTCGTAAGTTGGCTTGTAGACTGTGTTTTCCTTTCCAACATGAAACATTATTTACAAATAGTTTTAACATACATATATCTGTTGGTACATAATTGCAATGGTTTATACTCCTTCGGTGTTACGCTGTGGCTAAGAATAAAACCAATGTTCATTTCAACTTATGTCCGTGCTTATATCCAATTAAGTTTCAGGAACGCTATCCTGAGTACACCTCAGCTGTCTGGGCTGCCCAGATTAGTTATTAGTTGGTTAGTGAGAGAGAAGTAGCGGTTGATTTGAGATTTAGTCTATTGTTAATGACATTTCCCTTTTGACGTCACCTACCCGTTGAGCCCTTAATATCTCACTCTGGGTAAGAACCGGGCTGCGAACCCTGTACCTACCAGCTTGTAGTCACAGAAGCCGGATATTAAAATCCAGTTTTTTTGTTGGTGTAATTTAGTTCGACGCTAATTGGTCTGATTGCTAGCGCCTAATTAACTAAAGACTACGTTATTGCATAAAAGACAGGTTAGAGAATGACAATTAATTGAATCGTACAGAGCTAAATATATAAATGACAGGTTAGAGAATGACAATTAATTGAATCGTACAGAGCAAAATATATAAATGGCAGGTTAGAGAATGACAATTAATTGAATCGTACAGAGCTAAATATATAAATGGCAGGTTAGAGAATGACAATTAATTGAATCGTACAGAGCTAAATATATAAATGACAGGTTAGAGAATGACAATTAATTGAATCGTACAGAGCTAAATATATAAATTGCATTTGAATAAAGTTGTAAATGTTGTACTGTGACCATACGTACGAAAATACACTGTACTCATTTGAATAGTGAAGAACGTTACAATTTGAATAGTGAAGAACGTTACGCTTATTGTTGTGTTCAACGGTCACTGACATTAAAGCCTATTGTTTGTTTCCAGTAGACCGGCCTCGGTGGTGTCGTGGTTCAGCTATCGGACATAAGGCTGGTAGGTAGGGGGTTCGCAGCCCGTTATCGGCTCCCACCAATCACGAGTTTTAAGGACCCAGTGGGTAGATGTATGACCACTGCACCCTCATCTATATCACTAACCACTAACACCCTGTCGTGAGGCGTGTGCCCATGACAGCGTGCTTGAATCTTAATTGGATATAAGGAAATGTTTTATTTAACGACGCACTCATCACATTTTATTTACGGATATATGGCGTCGGACATATGGATAAGGACCACACAGATATTGAGAGAGAGAACCCGCTGTCGCCACTTCATGGGCTATTCTTTTCGATTAGCAGCAAGGAATCTTTTATGCACCATCCCACAAACAGGATAATACATACCACGGCCTTTGTTACACCAGTCGTGGGGCACTGGCTGGAACGAGAAACAGCTCAATGGGCCCACCTACGGGGATCTGTGAAACCAGTATTATCCGGCCACCCAAGGGAGTAAATATTATGGCCTTCTAAGACATGTGGCTGCTTCATACAGGTCAGTTTGTTCTATATTAGACGATTTAGGAGTACAATAAGGTGGCCATTAGGACAAGTGGCTGCTTCATACAGGTCAGTTTATTCTATATCAGACGATTTGGGAGTACAATAAGGTCGCCATTTAGGACAAATGACTGTTCAGCAGAGGTTTGACTGTTATCTCTCTGGGTTGTGCTCGGCAGGGAATCCCTTACCAACTATTCAACCGTTACAACTCGGCACCGTTGCCCATCGCCAGACCTTTACTTCTAAGGTGCGCGAGTGCGATCGCGCTCGTACATCGCACCTAATTTCAATCTGGCGAGTGTGAAAAATAACGCACGTTGCACTTAACAAAGATCGCACGTAAAATAATTGTGTATACCTATTGATTGCCACTATATACTTCTTTAAAGATCCATTTAATAATACCAGAAGAAAAAAAAATAGTGACGTGAACAATAGCGTCCATGCAAGCTTTTAATATATGTCTGGTACTTATCTGTGCTATACAAATCGGAAAACACTGATTTAATATACATCTTCGAAGACGTACCAATCCGATCAAAACTCTTTTGCTTATTTAATGTATTATTAATTCGAAACAGTCCACATGCGTAAGGTAATAGGTGACTCATACAATGGATAACCTGAGTAACGATGTCGTTAAATGCATACGATGACTGCAATGAAGATGTGTAGTAGCTTCTTTTTTTTTTTTGCTTTTTTTTTTTTTAAATAAAATGTATTGACCCCAGAAAACAAATATAGTAGTGCCAGGGTTGGGGCCCTGGTATCGCTACTTTACAATCATATAATATGTTAAACATTGTGCATATATAGATATATATATATATATATATATATATATATATATGTATATGTATATGTATATGTATATGTATATGTATATATGTATATGTGTGTATATATATATATATATATATATATATATATATATATATATATATATATATATATATATATATATATATATATATATATATATATATATATAGATATATATATATGTATATGTATATAGCACATTAATCAAACAGTAATAATGGACATAGATACATGTAAACCATAGTCATAGTTTTATGGGGTTAACAGAGAAGCTAGAAATAATAGAAATAAAGAGAAGGAAGGAGATAAAGAGAGAAGATTGAAAGATTGAAGGAAAGGACAAATTAAATTAATTTAAAGGATAAATTGCAATAGAAAATAGTACATGTATCATTATTATTATTATCATCACCACTACCGTCATTACCATTACCATTACTACTACTGTATTATTATTTCACATTTATAGGGATAATGTATAAGTTATAATTTAAATTAAAATCAAAACAGAATAGCCAAAGAAGATAGAAAAACAAGAAGAAAAAAGAGGGCTTGGTAGGGTAAGAAACGTGTTGTGTATGGAAGAGAAGAAAAAACATTGAAAGAAGGCAGTATTGTAAAAAAAACAATTAAGAAGGTTTGCTTTGGACGAAATCTATTTACAGATAAGCTAAATTTCTGCTTTTTTTTCTGTTGGTAAAAAGTGTTATTGTTAAGTTTCATTCAATAAAAAGGTCAAGCCAAGGATTCCATTTTTTATGGAAAGTTTCATAGCTACAATTTTTTAAAAGAATATTTTTTTCGATAGCAAATTTAGTGTTTAACATAATTTTAACGCTATTTAGATATATTTTCATACTGTAGATACAATACTTGATATTTATAGTTGAAATTTATTTCGTGTCCTGTTTTACATAAAATCCATGATTTTACTTCTTTCCATAAATTATGAACTTTGTCACACTTACAAAATAAATGTATTAGTATTTCTGGATAATTGCTACAAAAGCTAGAAGCATTAGAATCAATACAATGAATCATATGCAAGAATTTGTTAGTCGCCAGGATTCTGTGCAGAATTCTATATTGAAACCATGCTAAGGATGTATCTTTCACGCCATGGAAAGGGAGAGTAGAGACTATAGAAATGCATGCTCAGTTGTATCGTGAGTTATATCTTGTCATAAGGCGAGCGTGGCCGTTTTGTTACACTCAAATGGACCAAACTTGGGCCCTATATAGATTTGACTGGGATTTTGTATGAGTTAAATGGGAAAGTGTTTGGTGTTAGTATTACAAACTGTTTAACTGTAAGTGGTAAACTTTATTATGTAAACTTTACCCCGACTTATTTTGGTAAAACAATATTCAAAAATTAGACAGTCACCGCTACGCTATTTCGTATAAACAGGAAACAGTATTTTTTCACATTTTACCGTGAAGTTGTATACTCATTTTTCCAAAAAATATAATATCATGTTTTTCAGTGTAGACAATACCAAACGTCTGGCATCATTTTAATTTTTCCGACTTAAGTCAGATAGGAAAAAGTTAAGTCTGGTCCCGTGCTTATAAACCTTAAAGTCCAGACTTTAAAGGCATACTGTCACGGATTTAAGGACCTTATTTCTTTTAAAAATGGATAATAAATGAAAATTACATTAATTTTTAAAACCCAACTCTAAACACCAAATTTACCATGAAGTGAAAATGCGTTCAGTATTGTATAAATCCCCCTCTGTTTGCGAGACAAGCACGAATTCGACGTGGCATACTCCTTATCAATAATCCAAGGTCGGCTTGGTTCAGGTTATTCCACTCATCCTGCAGAGCAATGCCGGTTCATGGCGAGTGGTCGGCGGCTGCTGACGTTGACGTAAGCGTCTACCAAGCATGTCTAAGAAATGCTCAATAGGGGAAAGGCCAGGACTGAGTGCTGGCCATTGTAAAGTGGTGATGTTTTGTGCCTAGGGGTAGTTGGTAACAATTCTGGCTATGTGTGTCCTGGCGTTGTCATCTTGAAAGCGAAAACGACGGCCATGGCGACGTGCAAATGGTACAACGTGTGCTGCCAAGATGTTGTCACGGTAGAACAATGTGCAAAGCTGTTCGTCCCGTAACTGTGATGCCACCCCAAACCATAACGGACCCACCTCCAAAACGGTCATGCTGTCTAACGTTTACATCATGGAATCGTTCATTACGTCGATGCCACACTCTGCTGCGTCTGTGATGGAAGTCCAATGTGAACTTGGATTCATCAGACAATATAACATTACTCCATCGCCGATTGTCCCAAAGCTGCTGCTCCTGACACCAACGACGTCTTTCAGTAATGTGACGGTCGGTCAAACGTGGAATGACACGAGGGCGCCGTGCATGCAAATGTCACCTGTGTAGCCGATTTCTAATTGTCTGACCACTCACTCTCACCTGTAGCTGTGTGAAGCTGGTCTCTGATCTGAGTGGCACTTTGAGCACTGTTTCGTAAGGCTGACATACGGATGAAACGGTCCTCTTGAGCTGTTGTCGCCCTTGGTCGAACTGAGCGACGTCTGTCGTCCACATTATGTGTCTGACGGTATCGTGCCCATAAGCTGCTTCTCACCGATTGTCACCCGTTCAACGTTCGTGCCACAGCGGCCTGTCTCGTGCCAATCTATAATATGCCAATGACACGTGAACGCTCGTCGTGTGACAGTCGACGCATGTCACGAGTGTGTAATTGCAATACAGAACAATACAATCTAAAGTTTGAGTCCAAAAGAGTATCAATGAAATGGCTAGGAATTTCCTGTTCACTTTAATGCATATCTCGCAGTGAACCCCTATGACGTTCATATGGACCACGTGCAAAACGCCTGCACGTGATTGTTCTGTTTTTGCTTTTTTTATGACAGGTATTGAATAGTCTAACGTGGTTCATACTTCTTTTCAGCTTACGCAATCGCATTCTCCAGAATTATAAACGGAAATGGAATATCCACTTCTTTTTTGTGGATAGTATATATTAATTTTTAACATTTACTTCATAAAATGCCATCAATGTGATTATGGGATTTTTTTATGGAAACATAGCAAACAATGATGGCAATGGACTGTCTATATCGATTGAATGATGTAACATCCTCGTCAACATTTTTTCCCTTGATAACACTCTTGTTAACAGAGCGATCAACGTATGTGTCATTTCCTTTCAAGATATTGTAGCAAATAAGTTTAAAAGAATAATTATCATCAGCGATATCATGGAAAGCTTATTTGACTTGGCGAATGTGTTAATGATTTGACCACGAAATGAACTGTTCGGGAATCGCTGTAATTGCGCAACACACGTCGATAGCAATACGACCGACTGCCACCATAGACTCGTTCATGCAGTGACCTATAATCATGTGGTTCACAGCACATACCAAATATCTTAGGGCAATTATTACTTGAAAAAGTGGAGGAAGAGACACATATGTAGAAGTCGAACGATGCAACGGTACCAATAACAGAGAAGTGATGTACACTATTGTTTACCGGTAAAAAAAAAACCCTGAATCTTCGAAACACGTTTTCTGGTGACATCTCTTCTAATGGGTTCAAACGATCTTTAAAAACCATAAAAGGCCTTGAAACTCTCTCGTAGACGCCGGCGTCGTCTGATGTCAGCCATTTCAGATGATGCATTGTGAGGTAAATTGTTTCAGACTTTACGTTAAAATCTAGTGGGGTACTACACTTTAAATTTAAAGTTACACTTTCAATCCTTGGCTTTTGAAAAACTATGGCGATCGAAAAATCGCACATCTCAAAAGGCTTAGGCAAGTAAAAAATTACACACATGAAAATGCTAAGGTGAGTGAAAACCAAACATTTTTAATTTATGAAGTAATTAGTACATGTAAATGTAGAGACATATGTTGCAAAAATAAACCAACTAATTTTATGTTGTTTGATTCATTAGTGTAGCCTTGACTTCTGTTCCCTTTGAGGAATGGAGTTATTAAAAAATGTCACGAGGTATGCCATAGAAATATAATTATGACATACACTGATGCAGACATATAATGTGATACACACAAGTATAGATACCTTTTGAGTGTCAGGTGGTTTGATTAACGTGCAGCTAAACATGTGTAGGTATCGACTTCTCTCTGATTCCATTATTAATTACATAGAACATGATTAAGACAGCTGAGATGAACAAAAGCCCACTGGCTTTGAGGAGGTCTGTTTAATTAGAAGAATACGACCCAAGCATCTCAGGTGTGCACTGCCGACTGAACTAGATCCATCTAACACTAAAACAAATAACTCGTTTAACGTAGGCCTACAGTTGGTTAAACTGATAGTGTTGGTTGGGGCATTGCTATTCACGTGGCATTTTTAATTCAACAATTACGCAACTAGTCTCGCTCCCTCATCAGTTTGTAACACGTAATTTGACCTACCACTTCCAACTACGAACGGCTACGACATATATGTCGTCACCGTTTCGTTATTTTTCTAGAACGGTCCCAATGTTATTGATAAAAAAATACACAAACTCAGACAAAATCATAATTTTAGACACCATCAGAAATGCGTAACAAGTTGTCAAGTAGACCAGCGTGTGCGTGCAGCCAGAGTTCCGAGAGTAAAACATAATCTGACCCCCATAGCTCTGATTGGTCAATATGCCACAGAGTACTGTGCATCAAATCATGTTCCAGTCACATGGTCTGTGATCTTCTAACAAACGTATTGAAACAAACAAAAATGAAATAGTCGGCTATGATCATTGATTACTGTTACTATATTGTGTACATATATACATACATAAATAACAAATGCAATTCATTAACCTCTGGTTGATATACAACTATTTAAATGAAGTTTTATTTGATTTTTGTTAAAGATAAAGCAAAAGAAAAATAATAGACGTAAAAACAATACAGTTTTGTAAACGAGACCTAGGCCTATTCCTACATACCTATTATAATTTAGTTTCCTTATTTTTATTATTCCGTCTACTTTTGAACTGTCTTTGTCTGTATTTCATTTATAAAAACAAACAAAAAAACCCAACTAGAACGTTACACGCTTGTCATTTTCGGGACCTCACGTAAGTTCTGTAGGCTAACAGTTATGTAAGCTAACAGTTCATTTGTGTAGACTACAGAAGCCGCTATTTAATTCAATTCCTTTTTTCATAACTATATGAACAGTATTGTCACAAGTGATTGAATAACTAAAAGAAACAACACTAATCCAAATAAATTATATTACATTTATTTACAGCACACAAATAACAATCACATTCATTCTCCACTCCTACTTACTAACCCTAATTATATCCCTCTCACATACCACTAATCACCAGCACTCCCTCAACACTCACACTTCTCATATATAATAAACATACATTATCACCACTTTACACATAATTTCATATAAAAATATCACGTATCACAACACACAAAATAATATACTAAAACCACACAGTTCAATATAAAATGTTTCAGTTCATACCACAATCCTTATGATTCACTTCCTCGTGATCAACTTTTATATACATATTTTGTTCTAACTAAATTATGTACTAACATTAGTTAGCACCCTCCATTACAAATCAGCTCTAAATACTACAGCCATATTTACACAATATGTTTCTGCTGCACAATAACAATACACTTGTTATTCACCGAGATGCTGCACGATAACAATATACTTGTTATTCACCACCACAACATCATGGCTAATAAGTAGCCCACATGTGGAACTTCAATCTCCACTTCAGCTGTACCCAACTTCCATGAATTAACATCAACGTCAGTTTCCTCGTCCCTTCTTCACATAATTCCGCAGCCCAATCACCTGGTCAAACTCTAACATTGCCCCTCGCTGCTCATCCCGTTGTTGGTCTCAACAGATACCACACAAGCTGCTGTAAACAATATACACTCCATTACTATCATGCAAAACCTCAATATTAAATACCCTTCATACATCAATCATTTTCATCATTTCACACATGTCCACATTATACAGGTTTCACAACGTATACGTTAATAACACGTACAACTTACTTCATGTGCATAATTCAATTCACATTATACATTTAATAAACACATAAATACATATAGCAAACAATTTCATTACTTTACACAATGTCCGCATTTCACAAGTTACACTGAGCATTTGCTAAATATATATACATTTAATATAGCAAACTAAATACAGACCAAAATAACATTCAAATGTCACACCTCTGTAACACAATACATGTGTAAAATATTTAATTTGCTTACGGTTAAACAATAACCCGAACTTCCTCAAAGTCTCTTACACTTCTGCCAAGTCTTTCCCAAACTGAATGTTCAATGATTCTCTCTCAGCGATTAATGACAAATCATCCACTCAATAGCCCAGTTCCACACTATATTCACCCAGTCAGCTTATCACTCATCTATCACTCACCCATACCACAAGCTACAATAATACAAATTGCTACCTTGCTAATTAAAGACAGCTTCACGTGTGAGATACAAGCTATGACTCATACTTCATGCTTCTCTCATTCGTATAAATTAAAATACCGTATAAATGATAAAAAATGTTATAAAAATATATAAAGGTAATCCACATATTTTAGACACCATCAGAATTTTGTCAAGTAGACCACAAGTGTACAATTATTAAAATCAGATTACCCTTGACTTGTGACAAGTATACATGATTCCTTAGTCTTATCAGACGTTGTCACCCATTACCGTACAAAGGTGTACTGTTTTGAAGCCGAATACTAACTATATGAACAGTATAAATGAGTTAGTCTTATCAGACGTTGTCACCCATTACCGTACAAAGGTGTACTGTTTTGAATGAATAATAAATGAAATAGGCAAAGGAATTTTGATCGGATTGGTACGTCTTGGAAGATGTCTGTTAAACCAGTGTTTTCCGATTTGTATAGCACCTTAAAGGACAAGGTCTGCACTTTAGTTAAAGTCTGAAGTAGAGACTTTAAGAGTTTTATAAGCACCACTTTCTTGATATAGTCTAGACTTTAGTTAAAGTCTTGTCTGGACTTTGAAATGTTTATAAGCACGGCGCCAGGTCCCTTACCACAAAATGTCTAAAATTAAAAACATTTTGCTAATTGATATACATCATTTTGGGTTTTTTTCATCAGTGAAAAGTCAGTTTTCTCTAATACCAAATATAAGGGTCCAGAGACTGAAATTGCCGAACAAGTAAATAGTAAATAGAATGGAGTTCGCGACTATTCGTTACGTTTTACTGGGTACGCCAAAAGTTAGTTCTATTTAAAAATGTGCTATGGCAAATGAATTCGGCAGTAAATATTAAAAACAAATAGTGTTATATACGGTAAAGGACCAACTATTTAAGTAAATAAAATTTGTTTTATTTCTTTTCGGTTACACATGTTTACGTTACTGATTTGTTTTTGTTTTCTTGGGTGCGCAACTATTGATTACTTCAGGATACAGAAATTGTTGTAGATACGATATTAATTCATTTTAAGTTTAGTTTTTAAATATTACGGCAGCAATATCTACTAAAATGGTACACTTAATGCAGTCGGGTCTATGCACTTGCACGTCACACACGCGCGCGCGCGCACACACCCCCCCCCCCCTCTCTCTCATCACCCCCCACCCCCCACGAGTGGATTGAAGTGTATCAGTGGATGGCCACGTGACCTACCTGACCTTTTGCCCAGTGCATGTCGACAAATCGAAAGTAGCAACGCCTGCTGGATGTATTTTGTTTATTATGTAGTTATATGTCTTGTCATATTAACAAATAGCATTGCACTACTTTCATAGTTTACACGTTAATGAAGCAGTAAATTATTAATTATAACATATACATTTTATAACTGTCACATTAAAATATTTAAAGATACAATCTCCTCAAATATGTATCATTTTCATTATCAAAATCTATGTGAAAAATTCAAACATGTAAATCTACCGTTTATTACGCTCTAAAGAGTAGATTACAACAGTGAAAATAAAATTTGTGTAACTTCAAAACTTCTAGACTTACACTTATTCTCGGGTTTTAAAGATGAAAAAAATGCCTGAAAAGGGACGTACTTAACATAAAAAAAACAACAATTCCCCCGGAAGCTAGCAGCGGATTAATTCAATATATTTTACACGTTTATGTAGATATACAGTAGGAATTGAATCTAAAATTTCAAGAGTTTTCACTTGTAAATTTCATAGAAACTGACATACAGTACGAAATTCGCGATACAGACCAATACACAACAATTTAATACAATCAATTCCCCTGGTGGGCCCAACTAACTACCACATTTCAGCTATATATGCATAGAACATTTTTCACAAAATTACAAAACAAACGTCTGAAGACGTTTTTTGATGATAAAAAAAATTCACATAATTCGCGATATTTGCCAGTACACATAACCAATATACACACTTTGTTAATACGCCACCACCCCCTTCCCATTCCGATGCACCAAACTACCCCAAAACTTTTAGGTAAATCTGCCAAGAACATTTTTTTTCTCTCAGAAAAATGACATAATAATAATAATAATAATAATAATAATAATAATAGTAATAATAATCCTACCAAAAACAATAGGTTCCCAAACCTTGGCTTGGGAACCTGATAATAATCCCACCAAAAACAATAGGTTCCCCAACCTTGGCTTGGGAACCTAATAAAAATCCCACCAAAAACAATAGGTTTCCCAGTGGAAAACATAATAATAATAATAATAATAATAATAATAATAATAATAATAATCAATTCAATCTTTAGAAATAGTTTATTAACTCTTTCACCACGACAGGCCGGTATACCGGCTAGCGATATCCAGTGCCTCTCTGCACGACAGGCCGGTTTAGCGGCTTGTAACACCTGTTCATATTTGGCGCCGAGTAACGCGTCAATATTATAATTAGACAAAATCTCGCGCGACCATAGCTGCCATGTGACACATCATTTCAATAATATCAACACAAGCGAAATGCTAACAATTAGGGTTTTGTAGCAGAATTAGTCTTAGGACACGTTTGGCAGCCATTTTTGATAAATTTTGTCACGCTGCATGGTTCTCGAGATTTTTTTTTTTTTTTTTTTTTTTTTTTTTTTTTAGAAATGAAAACAAAAATGTCTGAATGAAAATCTCAATCACACCAAAAGCAAGTAGCAGATAGATTTAGTCATATACTTGAGTTTACGTGCAAAACTAGGTTTACATTTTTGTATTTATGTTGTTGTTTTTTGTGTTTTTTTGACGATTATCGATTATCGTAGTTCATAGTTCATCGTTTTTTATTCCGGAACACAAACAACATGCAGAGCTCTCGTCTGGAGTAGGCGCCGGTGATACTTTAGAGGAAGAAGTGTAAAATATGCCTTGCTGCTAATTGAACAAAATGTAGCGGGTTTCCTCTGATGACTACGTGTTAGAATTACCAACTGTTTGACATCCAATAGCCGATGATAAATTAATCAATGTGCTCTAGTGGTGCCGTTAAACTT
Organism: Gigantopelta aegis; assembly: GCF_016097555.1. NCBI lineage: Eukaryota > Metazoa > Mollusca > Gastropoda > Neomphalida > Peltospiridae > Gigantopelta > Gigantopelta aegis. Next base: position 9,766,781 of record NC_054703.1, read on the forward strand.
ATTTCTTCTTCTTCTTCTTCTTCTGGTGTCATTAAACAAAACAAACGTTTGTTTCAGGTCGTGGGGATTCGGAACGATTATTCATTATGAATAATATTTCATTCCGATTATCGTCTTTTGTTCCAGAACACAAACAGCGTGCACAGCTCGCGTCTAAAGTAGGCGCCGGTGATGCTGTAGAGGAAGAAGTTGACGCAGTAGTTCATGTAGAAGATGACGCGGGTCACGAGCAGGGCGTCATGCAGACCCGTGATGTTGTGTACGACATGCGAGGTGGAGACCGTCTCCGACAGCAGGAATAGCTTGATCCAGACGCAGAAGAAAGGAAGGTTGAGCATGACGAACACGAAGGAGACGACGAGAGGGATGATGGTGAACTCCAGACGGATGACGCTGTCCACGCTGACGGAGCTGCGCTGAGAACGGCGATGGACGCGATAGCGCTGGCAGAGCTTGCGGATGATCATCGTGTTCAGCACGGAGATGATGACGATGGGCACGAGGGTGATGAACACGGCGAAGATGTTGTCGAGCACGAACGACAGGAACCTGAAGTCCGGGTCGAACGTGCAGCGAGAGATCCTCGTCGGACCCACATGGTAGACCCCACTGATGATCGGCTTGTAGACCATCAGACACAGACCGATCACCGCGATGCTTCCTATCGCCTTTTGCGCCGACCGGCTCCCGCACAGGTCCTTCCGCCGCAACGGGTGGCACACTCCGATGTATCTCTCGACGGTGAACGTGACGACGAACCAGGCGGAGAGGAACCGGCTGATGTAAGACAGGTACAGGGACAGCTGACAGATGCCGCGAGTCTCCAGGAAGTGCGGCAGAAATCCCTCCGATATGGACGGCATCCCTCGTCGCAGCCACTCCAGTACGACGTAGAACAGCAGAGCGAAAATGTCCGACAGCGACAGGGCGGCGAGGTAGATACTGGCCGACAGCTTCCTCATGTTTCGAGTCATGAACACCCGCAGGGAGAGCAGGTTGCCCGTCAGACCTATGACGAGGATGAATGGGGTGAAGTATGCGTAGAACTCCTGACAGAGGCTCACACCAGTCGAGTTCGCCTTTGTCTCACAGTTGCTCGCGTTGTGTTCGGTGAAGTTGATCTCGAGCACCGCCATCATCATCCCATCCTCTTGACATAGTCCTTCCATCTAGCTGCGGTAGTCCTGAAAATATGTAATAATAAGAGATTGTTATACCACCATCATCATCCCATCATTTTGATACAGTCCTTCCGCCTAGTTGTGGTAGTCCTGAAACTATGTAACAATTAGAGATTGTTATACCACCATCATCATCCCATCATTTTGATAGTCCTTCCGCCTAGTTGTGGTAGTCCTGAAACTATGTAACAATTAGAGATTGTTATACCGCCATCGTCATCCCATCATTTTGATACATTCCTTCCGCCTAGTTGTGGTAGTCCTAAAACTATGTAACAATTAGAGATTGTTATATCACCATCGTCATCCCATCATTTTGATACAGTCCTTCCGCCTAGTTGTGGTAGTCCTGAAACTATGTAACAATTGGAGATTGTTATATCACCATCGTCATCCCATCATTTTGATACAGTCCTTCCGCCTAGTTGTGGTAGTCCTAAAACTATGTAACAATTAGAGATTAGTATAACATCATCATCCCATCATTTTGATACAGTCCTTCCACCTAGTTGTGGTAGTCCTAAAACTATGTAACAATTAGAGATTGTTATATCACCATCGTCATACCATCATTTTGATACAGTCCTTCCGCCTAGTTGTGGTAGTCCTAAAACTATGTAACAATTAGAGATTGTTATATCACCATCGTCATCCCATCCTCTTGACATAGTCCTTCCATCTAGACGTGTTAGTCCTGAAACATGTAACAATTAGAGATTAGTATAACATCATCATTCCATCATTTTGATACAGTCCTTCCGCCTAGTTGTGGTAGTCCTAAAACTATGTAACAATTAGAGATTGTTATACCACCATCGTCATCCCATCATTTTGATACAGTCCTTCCGCCTAGTTGTGGTAGTCCTAAAACTATGTAACAATTAGAGATTGTTATACCACCATCGTCATCCCATCATTTTGATGCAGTCCTTTCATCTAGATGTGATAGTCCTAAAACTATGTAATAATTAGAGATTGTTATACCACCATCATCATCCCATCATTTTGATACAGTCCTTCCGCCTAGTTGTGGTAGTCCTAAAACTATGTAACAATTAGAGATTGTTATACCACCATCGTCATCCCATCATTTTGATGCAGTCCTTTCATCTAGATGTGATAGTTCTAAAACTATGTAATAATTAGAGATTGTTATACAACCATCATCATCCCATCCTCTTGACAGAGTCCTTCCATCTAGACGTGTTAGTCCTGAAACTATGTAATAGTTAGAGATTGTGATACAACCATCATCATCCCTTGTTTTAATTCATGCCTTCCATCTAGAAGTGGTCGTCCTGAAAATGTATAATAATTATAGATTATTATACCACCACCATCATCCCATCCTTTTGACACATGCCTTCCATCTGGAAGTGGTAGTCCTGAAATATGTAACAATTAGAGATTGTTATACCACCATCATCATCCCATCATTTTGATACAGTCCTTCCATGTAGAAGCGATAGTCCTGAAAATATGTAAAAACAAGAGATTGTTACTGATACTGATTAATGCCACAACCCGAAGTTAAGCGTGTGATGCTTTCATTGCTGTCTGATAGCAATATCATACTCTTGGTCAACACTGCAGTTCATTGTTGTCTGATAGCAATATGATACTCTTGGTCAACACTGCAGTTCATTGTTGTCTGATAGCAATATGATACTCTTGGTCAACCCTGCAGTTCATTGCTGTCTGATAGCAACATGATACTCATGGTCAACACTGCAGTTCATTGTTTTCTGATAGCAACATGATACTCTTGGTCAACACTGCAGTTCATTGCTGTCTGATAGCAAATGATACTCTTGGTCAACACTGCAGTTCATTGCTGTCTGATAGCAACATGATACTCATGGTCAACACTGCAGTTCATTGTTGTCTGATAGCAACATGATACTCTTGGTCAACACTGCAGTTCATTGCTGTCTGATAGCAATATGATACTCTTGGTCTACACTGCAGTTCATTGCTGTCTGATAGCAATATGATACTCTTGGTCAACACTGCAGTTCATTGCAGTCTGATAGCAATATGATATTCTTGGACAACACTGCAGTTCATTGTTAACACGTTTTCTGTAAGTCCCACTGTTTTTATTTACATCTAATGAGAAATCGTCTTGTAAATAATCGACAACGCTTCGAGATTTTTCAAACAGTTTAACTTATTGCCTATTGCCATGCAAATTAAGAATAGAACATATCAGCATTATTAAATTACTTATGAACTTAGTAGTCAGATAACGCACTGACTCATGTATGATTTTAAATTAATAATTAATTGTTATAATACTACACGAAATGCATGTTTGTTTGGGTGTTTTGGTTTTTTTTGTTGTTGTGTTTTTGTTGTTTTTTGTTGGTTGGGTTCTTGTAGCCGGTAATTTTCATAAAGGAAATAATTCAACAGGACCAGGTCTATACTATTCAGATGGCAGTAGACGTAGCGTTAAGGTATCCTGCACCTTCATATACCTACAATAATATTTAACTGTCAAACTCACGTCAAAGTTGAGTCAGTATGTATCATCATTTCCTTTATTATTACAAAACACTGAATAACCAGTCGCTATAGAAGAAACTATTTAGGGGATGGATATTTATTATCTATTTACCAAAGAAATACCGTTTATCGATTAAAATAATGTTCACAGACGGGGAGGGGGTGGGGGAATAATATAAACAATGCATAGAATAATACAATGTGTAATTTACAAATTCAAATTTGTTTTGTTTTGTTTACCGACACCACTAGAGCAGATGCATTTATTAATCATCGGCTATTGAATGTGAAACGTGGTAATTTTTGGCATAAAGTCTTAGAGAGGAAATCCGCTACATGTTTCCATTAGTAGCAAGACATACTTTATATGCACCGTCCCACAGACAAGAAAACACATACCGCGGCCTTTGGTAAACCAGTCGTGGTGCATTAGCTAGAGCGAGATATCGCCTAATGAGATGGTAATCGTATAGTAATTGAATACCAAACCATTTATGTTACTAGCGCAACGAGAGCGATATATATATATATATATATATATATATATATAGAGAGAGAGAGAGAGAGAGAGAGAGAGAGAGAGAGAGAGAGAGAGAGAGAGACAGAGAGACAGAAAGCGAGAGGCAGAGAAAGAAAGAAAGAAAGAAGTGTTTTATTTAACGACGCACTCAACACATTTTATTTACGGTTATATGGCGTCAGACATATGGTTAAGGACCACACAGATTTTGAGAGGAAACCCACAGGCAGGATAGCACAAACCATGGCCTTTCTTGAACCAGTTATGGATCACTGGTCGGTGCAAGTGGTTTACACCTACCCACTGAGCCTTGCGGAGCACTCACTCAGGGTTTGGAGTCGGTATCTGGATTTAAAATCCCATGCCTCGACTGGGATCCGAACCCAGTACCTACCAGCCTGTAGACCGATGTCCTGCCACGACGCCACCGAGGCCGGTCAGAGAGGCAGAGAGGCAGACATATAGAGACACACAAAAAGAGAGGAAGGAAATGCTTTATGTAACGACGCACTCAACATATTTTATTTACGGTTATATGTCGCCACTTCATGTGCTACTCTATTCGATTAGCGGCAAGGGATCTTTTGTATGCACCATCCCACCGACAGGATAGTACATAACACGGCCTTTGTTACACCAGTTGTAGAGTACTGGCTGGAAGGAGAAATAGCCCAGCGGGTCCACTGGCAGGGATCCATCCTAAACCGACCGCGCATCAGGCGAACGCTTTACCAGTAGAGAGAGAGATAGAGAGAGAGAGAGAGAGAGAGAGAGAGAGAGAGAGAGAGAGAGAGAGAGAGAGAGAGAGAGAGAGAGATGCAAAGAGAGAGAGAGAGAGAGAGAGAGAGATGCAAACAGACAGATATACACACAAAGTGAGAGACACGCACACACAGAGAAACACACATATATAGAGATAGAGAGTGAGATAAATAGAGAGAGAGAGAGAGAGAGAGAGAGAGAGAGAGAGAGGTGGGCGACCATAGAGAACAAGACAAGAGAGAGAGAGAGAGAGAGAGAGAGACCCCACAATGAGATGCAAACAGACAGATATACACCAAAAAGTGAGGTAGACAGCTTTCAATGTAAAGTTGTTTTTTTTTTCTGAAATGTTTTCAATGTAAAGTTGTTTTTGAAATGTTTTTGTTTGATGACTATGAATGCATACGTCAATTGTGTTTTATTAAATGTGAAAATACGTAGTGATTTACATCTAATTATCAAATGTGGAAAGTACATGTATGTGATCTGACAAATATCACATAGTTTGATTACAGTGGATATGTATACATATAGAGAGGGGGGGGGGGGGACAGAGGCAGGGAGTGAGTGAGAAAGATACATATATACATACATGCAATACAATATGCATACATATGCATACACACATACATTATTATACACATACATACATACATACTATACAGACATTATTTTATTATATGGATGGAAAAACAGGTGGAGAGAATGAGAGGCGGACACAAACTAACAATAGTTATGTTACTGAACAACGACTCGATATTTATATTTATATATATATATATATATATATATATATATATATATATATATATATATATATATATATATATATATAAATGTTTACCTGACTGAACAACGACTTAATAAACAGATAACACGAAACGATCGAAAAATATGAAAGTGTACCTGAATAATAACTGGTGAGACAATAATATATATAAATGTTTACCTGATTGAAAAACGTCTCGACACCGAAAACTATTCCACCATTGATTTGCGGTGATCTAAATTGAAAATCTCCATCTGTATATCAGTATTACCTAGCGATCGTCGATGCATCCAGAAAATCATTCGGCTTGCGAATGCTTATACGTTAAAAGACCGCAAAGGAAGCGACACCTGGCTAATGGAAAAGTAGTACTGTGACGTCACTGGATACCGTTAGCGCAGGTGGTGGTGCAAATCTAGAGATACTAGTATCAGTCACCGGCCTCGGTGGCGCAGTCGTTAAGCCGTCGGACTATAGGCTGGTAGGTACAGGGTTCGCAGCCCAGTACCATCGCTAAACCAGAGCGAGTTGTTAAAGGCTCAATCAGTAGGTGTGAGGCCACTACACCATCTTCTCTCTCACTAATCAACTAACCCACTGTCCTGGATAGCCAGCCCATATACCTGAGGTGTGTGCCCAGGACAACATGCTTGAACCTTCATTGGATATAAGCACGGAAATTCAGTTGAAATAAAAAAAGTATCAGTCATGAAATCTGTTTTCCAGATGCCAAAAGCGGGACGTTGTCCAGTGGTAAAGCGCTCGCTTGATACGAGGCCGGTTTCCACCCCGAAACTATACCTTATCATTATTTCTATCCATATTATGTATTCTTTGAATATTTTAAGATTTCCTCATCAAGTCTTATGATTGCAATCATATATACTATAGACTATTACAAAAATACAATGTGGGACACGCACGCACACACAGACACACACGCACGCACACCCACACCCACACTCGCGCGCACAAACACAGATACACACACACGCACACAAACATACATGCGAGCGCTCGCTCGCACACATTATCTCTCTCTCTCTCTCTCTCTCTCTCTCTCTCTCTCTCTCTCTCTCTCATTGGAAGTCGTTATACGTTTGTAAGAACAGGCGGTTCATAAATCGATTCACTCCGACTGTTTCTTCCGCTATACATCTTTGTCCCAAATCGTCAATGCACAATATTGCAAAATAACATGAGCCAAATCTAGCGCACTGAGGACTGTCTGTTTAAGGACACGCCAACAAATATACACAACACGTGCGTCAATGCAGATTTCTTTCTCAGGGGCAGGACGTAGCCCAGTGGTAAAGCACTTGCTTGGTGCGCGGTCTGTCTGGGATTGATCCCCGTCAGTGGCCCATTGAGATCAATTCCCTACATTCCACAAGTAAAATTCATCTCAAAATCATTAATGTGCTATATATATATATATATATGTGTGTGTGTGTGTGTGTGTGTGTGTGTGTAATTGAATGAATGCATGAATGTTTAACGACACCCCAGCACAAAAATACACATCGGGTGTCACAAATGGTAAGTATATGAAAACATTATTTATATATATGTATGTAAAACGGCAGTGTAAGGAGCTGGGGGGGGGGGGGGGGGGGGGGGAGTACAACACAATATACAAAATCAAGTTAAGTATATGTCAAAATTGTGTATAGAAGTCAAAGTGTTTTAAAAACTTTACAATTAATTCTGGATGAAATTTAAAAGATTCCAGAACATTTCTGTTGCCAAATATACCATTTCTCGTCACACTTCACCAACATGTGGCGCACAGTCAGTGTACACTGACAATGTTCACACTGAGGAGGATGGTCCTTCTTTAAAATAAATGAATGCGTCAAATATATATGGGCGATGTGGGCACGGGACAAGGCTACTTCATCCTTCCTGCACCGCCTGTAGGATGATTGCCACTCTCCAGGACTGGCAACCGCACCGTCCCAATAATATTGCCAAGTCGAAAGGATATAAAGGGACATTCCTGAGTTTGCTGCAATTTTTAAGATGTTATCGACTAACAGAGACTTTTTAACGATTGTAATTACATATCAAATTTATGTTTATGCATAACATATTAGTGGCTGTATATTAAACGTGTTTCTCATCGTTCTAATATTTCTATTGGGTTAAATTTCATTTTATTTCCTAAAATATTATATTTTCGAACGTACGAAATTATTTGAAGACAAAATCCAGTTTGAGCTTCTTACAAATATTAAAACGACCAGAAACACACTGAATATACAGACACTGATATTATAAACAAGAAAATATATTTAATATGTAAGTTTAATCATAGAAATATTGTATTAGTTAGAAACACCTTACAATGCATCAAACTCAGGAATGTCCCTTTAATATGAAATTTAAAAGCACTGTACTGTAGAGCTTGGAGACACGAAAGTGAGACTGTGAAAATAATATATTTGGATGCACATGAATCCTTAATGTGTTCCAGGGCTTTAATGATTGCCTAGGTTTCAGCAGTAAACATCGATGCTGCATCGAGCAATCTCATGGAAATTATTGCGTCTGATGGAAAAACTGTAGCACAAACCACATACTTTCCATCCCATATATATATATATATATATATATATATATATATATATATATATATATATATATATATATATATATATATATATATACATTCTTGTTTAGAATATCAGTGTCTGTGTATTTAATGTGTTTCTGGTCGTCTTAATATTTGTAAGAAGCTCAAACTGGATTTTGTTTTTAATTAATTTCGTACGTACGAAAAAATTATATTTTAGGACATGAAATAAAATTCAACCGAGTACAAATATTAGGACGATCAGAAACACGTTTAGAATACAGCCATTTATTTTATGCAGAAAAACATATATTTGATATGTAATTACAATCGTTAAAAAGCCTCTGTTAGTCGATAACTTATTTAAAAGTGCAGCAAACTCGGAAATGTCCCTTTAAGCTTGACGTGGTAAACAAATGTGTACTTTTATCGTGAAACATGCATCACTTGACTCTATAGGCGAACTCGCCGGATGTCACTCTGTACCACCGTGTTGTCTTGGCATCACTTTATTGATTATCTTCAGACAGTGTTAGTCATCATATGTATAGGTATTCACGGTATATGAAATGTACCCCGACATTTTCATTTCAGAAGAAACAAATATTTGCTGGCATTTTGCGTAACTCTTCACCATTTCAACATTTGATCTTTATAATAACAATATTTAAATAAATGCAGTCAACACAAGTAGTTTAAGTAGCCTGCAGTTAGCCACACACACACACACACACACACACACACACATTGTTGGTACGTTTAGGTCCATGGGGAATACTTATTATAAGTATCATTACTGATAGGAAGACTATTAATAGTTAATTCGTTTACATAATTTATTCATGTGCAGGCCACAAGAGTCGCCCATGACAAAGTTTATTTCTCAATTGTGATAAGGGAGGGACTCCTAGCTCTGCTTTTATAGTTTTATTAGGTGTTGGTACATAAGCTTTGGAAGTCATTTTAAAAACTTAACTTTAAACAACATCCAATAATTATTAAATGTAGCAGAGCTAACAACAGCAGGCTCCGTATTGTAATTTAGAAACAATAAACGCATTATATATCATAATGCTTTTTTTTCTGTCCGCAGACCGAATTCTGCCTGACAAAAGTCTAAACAAGTTAATATAAGAGCCCCTTTGAGCTACTATATTATCTATATGATTTTTAAACGTAAGTGTCTGGTCAAAGATCATCCCTAAAAATCTTACTTCATTTACTTGCATTAATGGTTTATTACTAAAAGTTAAGTTAAGCTTGTAAGTAGAACCTCTAGGTTTATGCTTGAAAAAAATACTTATGTTTGTGCTTGTGAAATGTTTATATCACAAGATTCGGACCATGTTTCTAATTTGTCCAAATCAGATTGGATAGCTTTTTGAGTAAGTTACTAGTAATACCTGTTCGCCAAACTGCTGTGCCATCTGTGTCATAGTCCGATACTAAATTAGTACTTTTGTATTTTAAATTATCAGTCATAGTTTCTGCCAAATCATTAATAAAGATACTAAATAAAGTAGAGACTATAACTGATCCCTGTGGTATTCCATTCTCCAATTTTGTACGGGGTGAACACCCCCCCCCCCCCCCCCCCAAAAAAAAAAAAAAAAAAAAAAAAAAAAAAACAACAACAAAAAAACAAAAAACAACAAAAACACAACAACACAAAACCACAAAAAAAAAAACAACAAAACCCAACAACATTAACATCTACATTTGTTCTTTAAATGTTCTGTTAGGAATACATTTTATAATATTGTTTTCCTTGAATGTGTTTGATCCTCGACCAGACTTTCTTACTATTACTATCCTGTGACAGAGTAGAACAGATCTTCCTAAGGTGTTTCTATTTGTCTTGTTTTGTTTTGTTGGGGTTTTTTTTTTTTTTTGGGGGGGGGGGGGGGGGTGGTATTAAAACTGCTTGAGTTATAGCATAATAAAATGCTATTTTTAAATGGTTTAATGCTTTTTTATGGCTTTATTTTTTTTTTCATCAAGGTTCTGTCTTTACTACGTTTTTAATAAGGATATCTATTTCATTAGACCACCAGTGGTCTGCTTCCTGGTACCAATGGTTGAGATAGGTATAGCTGTATCTGCAATGTTGATTATACAATTTATTAAAACATTATATTTATCTCTATTTATAGATTTAATATTCTTTACATTAATTTGTTTACACAAATTATAAAATAATTGTCATATGGATTTACTATAATTCCATTTTTTATGTTTAGGTAGCTCTTTCCATTCCCCATTTTGGTCATATTGAATTAAAATTGGAAGGTGATCACTTCCTTGATTATTCAGGACTTCCCATTCACAATGTGGAAGGAAGGAAAGAAATGTTTTATTTAACGATGCACTCGACACATGTTATTTACGGTTATATGGCGTCAGACATATGGTTAAGGACCATATAGAATGATGTTGAAAGAGGAAACCCGCTGTCGCCACTTCATGGGCTACTCTTGTCGATTAGCTGCAAGGGATCTTGTTATGCACCATCCCACACAGGATAGCACATACCACGGCCATTGTTACACCAGTTGTGGAGCACTGACTAGACCTAAAAATAGCCAAATGGGTCCAACGACGTGGAACAATCCTAAACCAACCGTGCATCAAGCGAACGCTATACCACTGGGCTACGTCCCGCCCTCACAATTTGGAGCTACATGATTGGAGGCTAGTGTGAGATCTAAACATCTACTTAAAATAAAATGTGTGGTACAGTCATTTAAACAGACTATATTACATGTATCCCGAATTCTGCATGCGCCTTGTTCACACGTTGTATCTGAGCCCCAGCGGATATTTCTACTATTAAAGTCACCAACTATAATAGGGTTTTTTTCATTATTATTAATTAGTTTATTAAAATGATTATCAGTTATATATTTTTGTTTACCTCGTGGGTGTATATAAATGTTGTATAAGTTAGTTTTATCATTTTCTCCATGAATAGTTATCCCATCTAAAATTAGTGCTTGAATAAATCACTGAATAGCCTTTTATTATTGTACTGAAGTAGTATAAATGACTGTACAGCGTCCGTGACCTTGACCTTGGTGCACTTAGTAGGTGTCTGGCCTTGGTGTGAGTCATAGTGGTGTGGTCTACTAGGGTGAACGCTCGCCCGTGTCCCTGACCGACTTAGGTTGGTACTGATGTCCTTGGACTGGCCATGACCGATTTGTTTAGCATTCACCGACTTAGAAGGCAGTGACTGGTATACCTGGGCAGGTGTGCGACCTTGGTGTAAGTCATAGCCTTGACGTACTTGGTGTGTGACTCATCACCTAGCCTTGACCTATCTAGAGGGTAGTGAGTGGCATAACTGGTGCAGGTAAGCAGCCGTGACTCATATTTTACCATTGGCATACTTGGGCCTGTACTGACGTCCTTAGGCTGGCCTTGGCCAGGTTCTGACGTCCTTGGACCGTCCCCCGACTACTGTCCTTGGCCTACTTACGACTGGCCCCTTGACCTATGTAGGCTCGTATTTGGATATAAAAAGGGGTGTTTTGTTAGTAGCGTCATACGCTTGCCGAACGTTCTGTGAACGAGATCTATTTTTGCTTTGGAGTTTGAAGATATTCTGGTACGAAGAAAATGACATCGGAATATTCGAGAAGTGTTAGTAGCAGCAGCAGTAGCGACGAGGACGACGTCTTGGTCTGCAAATGTTCAGAAAGACATACAATCAAATGTAAAAGAGTGACTACCAAACAAGATGAGAAGAAGAAGAGTATTCATTATACGGATCAAACGGATGCTACACGTGAAATTGGGGTTGGAACTGAAGATGGCGAACTCGTGGACTCCAACCCCAATTTCACGTGTAGCATCCGTTTGATCTGTATCACAGATCAGACGGATGCTGCCTGTGAAACAGATGCTGCCTGTGAAGAAGATTGCTATTCAAGACGTTACGTGTTCTGTCATCGTCCCGAAATGAGACATTTCTATGCCCGGATGCTGACGTATGCTCGGTGGCCCATACAATTACATCAAAAACCAAAAGAACTTGCCAAGGCCGGTTTCTACTACACGGGAGACCACGATGCCATCACATGTTACTGTTGCGGACTTCGCGTCTACCGATGGAAGAAGACAGACGACCCAGTGATGGAACATTACAGACTCCCTCCAAGATGTCCTTATGTGAACAACATGTTCAGACATTAATTTTTTTAGACACTAGTGTGCTATGTTTTCATGTTGTATGTTGTGAATAAAACCGTGAATAACAGGTTTTGCTTCCTTATTTATGTCCTGCGTCCATGAGTGTGTCTCTGGACGTGTCCCTATGGTAGTGACACTGTTAAAGGGTAAAGGGTAATATTTTGGTAACGATGTTTTTTGGGAGCTCGCACGATGAGATTTGTGCTTGGGAGGAGGGGCACTGGCCATACGTATCACACACATTCAAACATTCCTGTACCATATCTTTATGCGTCATAAGGTATATAAGAAAAATAGTTTTGGAAAACTCGTAATTTGAGGTAGAACCTTCAGAGGAGCAACATGTCAGACCAGTACAAGTTATATGTACCCGACGTGGATAAGTGGACCCGTTTCTATAAACTGCAGGCACAAGGTAAACTTCAATCTCACTTCGAAATTCAACGTGGTGGGGAAAGTCAGATCATGTACAGTGTGGATCGATGTCTAGAACTCTACGATCCCACGTGGGAAAAAGAAAAAGAGGAACAGAACAAGCCCTCGACACCCCAAGTCGTCATGGTCTCCCCAACACAACAGGTGGTAGAGCAAGCCAAAGCCGATCTGAAACGGAAACAACAACAACAACAACAAAGTGGTACGGGTTGGAAAGCCCCGAAACTGCAGAAGCATTTCTAAATAAACTATAAAAGGAACTATGTGGGTCAGATATCGTCATTTTATTTAGAGTCGTCATGCAGAGCACATGTTCAGAATGTGGTTTCACATTCTCGAGGAGAGACATTTTCAGACAAAAACATGCTAAACGTCTACCACCACCACCACCACCACATCAACCACCACCACCACCACAGCAGCAGCCACCACCACCACCACCACCACCACCACAAACACCACCACCACCACAGCAGGTTCCACCACCACCACCACCACAGCAGCAGCAGCATCCCCTAAGATTGCTACATCCCTTCACCATGATCGTGTCGGGACCCACGTCGTGTGGAAAGACATTTTTGGTATACAAATTGTTGAGGGATGGTAAAATCCAGCCGCCTCCCCAGAGTCAGAAATCTCATCGTGTTGAACGACCTGATGTGTATGGCTAATAAAGACCCAAGGATCACCGACCTGTTCACAGAAGGAAGTCATCACAGAAACTTGTCCGTCATCGCTATCAACCAGAACCTGTATCACAGCATGGACCCGACACAGAGAAGAAACTGCCACTATCTAGCGCTGTTCAACAACCCCATCGACAAGCAGCAAGTTCTGACTTTGGCACGGCAGATGAATCCGGAAAACACTAGTCATTTCATGCATCAGTTTGAGGAAGCTACCCACAGGCCCTACGGACATCTCTTGGTGGACTTGAAACCGACCACGCCCGAACATTGACGTCTTCGGCCTAATGGTTTAGAGACGGGGCCGTCCGAATGGTATAAAAGCACGAGTGTAACGGCGAATGTCTCAGAAGACGTGCAACCACCGTCGAAGAAAGAGCTCTACCTGCAAATTATGCAAAGGGACGCATTCAAGAGAAAACTACCAGGCATACCCGCCTACAAAAGTGACGACGAAGAAGATGATGAGGTAGAACCCTATCTGAAAAAAGTCAAGAGGATGCAGTCTTGCGATACGTGTGGTCTGGTCTTTAAAGACGGAAGCGACTTGCAGCGACACGTGAAAACGTGCGAAGAGGGAAATGGAGAGCTGTCGCCCGACCTGGAAAACGAAGGCATTCGTCGCATGGTGGAACGTGAATTCGACATCAACCATGACTATCTCCAAAGCAAGAGGAAACGCTACGAAGAAAAAAACATGTCCCAAGATGCCATTGAAAGAAACATGAAGACATTGCAATAGAAGTTATTTAAAGACACGTACTCTCGCTTTCTGACATGTATGCATTACTTTGACAAAGGTCCCAACACCAGGAAAATTTTACAGTTTGTGAATCCAGACAAAAATGTGAGACCACGGATTCGTTCTAAATTAAATCAGTATCGTTCATGGATTGGCGAATATTTGGATGAACAAAACGACGACGATACCGACGATGAGGAGGACGACAGTGATGAAGAGAAATGAACACTCATATTATTCACATGTCGCCCTTAAGGCCTCTCGATGTAACCCAGTGTGTATCCATTTCATGTGTAGTTGTCTCTAGAGAGACCAGTAATTGTAATTTAGAAATAAAAAAAATAAAAACCAAACCATTGCGTTTGTTTTTTGTGTTTTTTTTACTCTATGACTAGATTTGTGATTGGATATTTCTACCGCTACATTATAGTAGCAAGAGCTGTGTACAAGACAGAACATACCACGATCTTTGATATACCAGACATAGTACACTAGTTGGCTATAGCGTAATGGGCCACCGACGGGGATCGATCCTAGATCGACCACTGTATTTACCCATTTGGTAATTAAAAAGCCTTTAAAAAGGCTTGTACTCTAGGGAAATACTTGTGTTTAAAATGCAGCTAAAAGCTCATAGGTTAGGTTGGAGGGTTGAGTTGCAGTCACGCGTTCTTTCTTCAAAGCAATGGGCTGGGGATGTTTCACACACACACACACACACACACACACACACACACACACACACACACACACAGTCCTTTCTTCCCTTAACAAACATTCCTTTCTTCTCCTTGACAAATATTCCTTTCTTCTCCTTAACGCATATGCCTTTCTTATTAAAGGAGAGGACAATTAAGGCATTTGGCCTGGTATGCATATTCAACGATATATAATGCACATTATTGTTAATATCAACACGTATAATCGTATAGTTAATTAATAAAACGGTTAAATGTGACGACTATTATATATACATTGCAATGTTCTGTAATAATACACATCCCAGTAAGCCAGCAATAAGTATATCTAGCACTATATATATTATTTTTCAATACAAAATAAAATACCATTGTCAAAGTGGCTACACAACAAGACGAAACAATTAACAATGTTTTGCCCATGCGTTAACCTACGCACTGAAATGATACACGGAGTGTTTTTAATTGGTCTATGCTGTTAGTTTCTTCTACCTGTGATTCCTGAATGGCAGGTGTGTACTTGACTGGTAACCAGACGAGCCAATTAATTGACGCTGTCTAGACACAAAAATACATACCGGTATTGTGGAATATTACCTGCCGCCTCTAAAATTACGCGTTTTGCATTTGCTAAAGTGTCAGTATGTGTTGCTGGTCCAGGTATGCATCTTTCCAACACATAAGGCTCTTGTTTGAGTTGACCCTACCTTTAACAAACATTCCTTTCTTCGAGACAAATGTGTCTTTCTTTCCCTATGACTAAAACAAAATACTAAAACTAAATATTTGTATTCAATTAATCTTTATTTTACGAGGAAGGAAATGTTTTATTTACTCAACACATTTTGTTTACGGTTATACGGACATATGGTTAAGGACCACTGTGACGGAACATGCTCTTAATTTTGTTTTCGCCTGTGGCGATATTAATTGTTTTAGAAGGCCGTGTGCAGTTCCAAATGCACTTAGCCAGATGGGCAAGTTGTTACGTAATACTTCTGCGCGACGGTCCTCGAGCTGTACTTTCTAATACACATCCAGCCAGGTACGGAGGCCATGTGGCGAGTAGTTACGTAATACCTCCGCGAGTGCGGTTTTTACAACCGTGATTTGGCGACGATGGCGACAGACAGTCTGACGATCAGAGAAAAATATACCGACTCTGGGAGAGGTGGAATATCAGATGATAGGTGAGGTACCGCGTTGTACCCCCAGGCGATATTCGCTGTCTCTGAGAGTTTGAATAAATAGCTAGGGTTTAGAGATATCGAGGAGAACCATAGGAAGGTATCCCGGGGGAACGTTGTCCGTTTGGACTTTGGTAAATATATTATTTCTGCTCTGTTGTATAACCTTGATGTGATTGATGTGACTTTTAAATATTTTAATACTGTATTATACCAATATTCTTTAGACAGTGTCTTCGGTCATCTGACGAAGTAAATCGTAGACTTATTGTTCTAACATTATACGAGTATTTGGTAATATAAAGCTTAGCCAGTCATCCTAGAGGACCTAGGTAAACTGTAGGTTATTGTCTTTATTGTGATAGGTACCAGTATTAATTCTGTGTTACAAGGTTACTGAATGAGTAGTTAGGGTTAATTAAAAATTAACCAGTTAGGAATAGTGTTGTAATTCCTTTATTAATTAAGTTCCCCTGGAAGCGTTTCTCTATTATCGCACGTGTGTGTTAGCGTTTCTCAATTATCACACGTGTGGGTGTTGTGTCACGGTGAAGTGATTAGCATATTGTGTAAACTAGACACCTAGAGATTAACTAATTAAGTGATCAGTTCTGGGTTGTTATTATTGTTGTTATTAATTAACTACTGCGGCAGTACATTTGTCAGCGTAGGTTAATACAGATTCCAAAGTGTATTGTGTTTTCTAGTGAACTAAACGTGCTATAATAATATATACTTTATATAAGATCTTATCTCTGATCATACCTAGACGAGCCAAAGCGGTTTTGAACTGCCCGTTACAGAGATATCTAATAGATATACAGTTAGGAGAGATATTTGGACAATCGTGTTTTATTCAGTTACGGGTATTATAGAATCCCCGTGACAACCACACATATATTGATTGAGGAAACCCGCTGTCGCCACTTTATGGGCTACTTTTTTTTTATTAGCAGTAAGGGATCCTACACTATCCCACAGACAGGATAGTACATACCACGGTCGTTGTCCATTTGTGGAGCACTGGCTGGATATAGCCCAATGGGCGAACCGACGGGGATCGATCCCAGACCAACCGCACATCAAGGGAACACTGAGCTACGTCACGTCCCCACGGTTATTAGAGGATGCTTGTATTGGGTTCTGCTTGAACATAATAAATAAATAAATAAATAAATAAATAAATAAATAAATAAATAAATAAATAAATAAAATAAAAACAAACAAAATAAATAAATAAATAAATAAATAAATAAATAAATAAATAAATAAATAAATAAATAAAATAAAAACAAATAAATAAATAAATAAATAAACTAATTAAAAAAATTATAATAGAAAAAAAAATACCCTACCACATAAAATACGAACGACGAACCTTTCACGCTTAAGTCGACTACGCTAACGACTGAGCATTTTATTAGTCGAAAACATCTTATAATGGAGCAAACTCAGGAATGTCCCTTTAAGAGTCCTATCAACAACAAACTGGTGAGTTCACAGACAATCTTTTCTAACATGAACTATAACTTCCAGATACAAATAAACTACCTGGTATAATATAAAAGAAGCGTTTGTAGCGAACTGTGAGAACTACTCACTAGAAAGAAACATGGCGACAAGCGATGAACTGTCTACAGTTCTCCATAACACACGAGAGGTGATATATGGAAGTAGCGCCAAGATTGAGACACTACCACTAGATCTGTTGATAGATTTAATGTCAAAAATGAACACCAGACTTTCTAACATTGAAACGTATGCGAAAAAAATTGAAGATGTTGAAACGTATGCTAAAAAAATTGAAGATGTCCAGTCGTCTATCTTGTCACTTGCTAACAAAGTTTATTCGTTGGAAGCTGACGTTAAGAACGTTATCACCGATAAACGAAACATGGAATCCAATTTCCAAGGTCTGAGTAATTTGTACGATTGTGTGAAGGAAACAGGTGACAAAAATAAAGCGGAAATAGAAGCGATAAAGCGGACAATTAAAAACAACTGGTAATGACAACGCGGAATACAAAAAAGAAATAGAGTCGCTGAAAAAGGGACAATTATGAAATGAGAGATTTGATAACCGATCTACAATGCCGATCTATGAAATGTAACCTCATCTTCACCGGTCTTGCCGAAAAAAACCCTAAACGAAATTACAGAGTACGTAATAAGAGAATTTCTTGGAAATGAACTTGGCTTGGATTACGATTTTGAGTTTGGTAAATGGAGTACATCGTTTTGGCAAAAGACGACTTGGTTCATCTCGCCCCATTGTTGCTCGCTTTCTGTACCACAAGGATATCGTACTGATAAAGTCGAAACGCGTACCAGCTCAAGGGAAAAACCTTACGGTATCAGTGAGCAGTTTCCCCGGCGATCGAGGAACGCCGTAAGAAACTGTATCCCATAGCCAAACGCCTGAGACAAGTGGACACAGGACGAAACTGTTACGGGACAAGTTATTTGTAGATGGGAAACCTTACGAGGAGGCAAATTACACCGATTATCGGTCGTTCCCGAGATGTAGTACAAAAACAAGCCAAGCCAACAGCGACCAAGTCCTACACACGCGAGGGATACCAGACCGGCACAGAAACGACCGCGCGTTTGTTCATCGCCAACGGTAACAACCGACCCCCCCTCACCTATCTGGCGCAGACCCCCATCACTTATCTGGCGCAGACCCCCCTCACGTATTCGCCGCAGACCCCAATCACCCATCCGCCGCAAACGGAGCGATGTTGGCTACATAGGACGGGCTGGAGGGTGAACATGTGATCAAAATTATGACATGGAATGTTCAAAGGAGACTAGCTTTTAAACTTTGCGACAGCGAATTTGTTAATATTATTTCAGGATGTGATTTGCTCTTTTTAAATGAATGTTGGATTGATAACACTGATGATCTCAATGTAAACGAATTTATCTTAGCCGCCCGCATAGTACGATCGAAGTGTAAGGGTGGTGGCTGTGTTTTGTATTACAAAAATTGGTTACATAAATATATATCTATTGTCAAGATATGTGCCGATACATACTGCTGGGTTAAACTTGACAAATCCCTGTTTGTAAATAAATTTTCACGTATTTATATTTATGTGTGTACATACCTCCTGAAAATAATGTGTTTTTATGTTAATATGACTGTGACATTTTGATTATGATATACAATGACATTTTGAACTTTCAAACCCAGGGCGAGGTATTGTGTATAGGTGACTTTAACGCGCGCACTGGAGCGGAACCGGATTATATCCCACTGGATCGGCTTGATGATCAAGTGTTGCGTAACATCGGTGAACTGTTTGAATATGTCTCTGACGAGTGTTCAACGCCAAGAGTGTCTCAAGACAAAACTGTGTATAAACTTGGGTCGTAACTTGTTACGCTTGTGTAAAAGCTACTGGTATCCGTATTTTGAATGGCAGATCACCTGGTGATAATATTGGTCGTTTTACTTTTTATCATAGAAATGGATCAAGCTGTATTTGACTACGCTATATGCTCCAACGACATACTTCATATCGTTAGCGACTTTACAGTGTGCGATTTTAATATGTTTTCTGACCACGCGCCCTGTTTGATCGAGGTTGTTTGCTCATTGAAATTTTTTAACAAAGTTGTAGTTAATAAAGGTAATCCTTTATATATGACTTTAAACTATCTGGAATGAGGAATGCAAGGTTGATATTTTAAACAGTTTAAGCGGAAAAAGTCCGAACAATTACAGATTCTCTTTCAAAATATTTGTCCCACCAAAGAAAGTATTGATAAATCAGTTACTGATTTAACTCATCTGATAAATGACTCGACCAAACAATACTGTTCCCACACTGTTAAATGTAAAAACTGTTGGAGGTCATTGTCTAAAATCAGTCCGTGACAAACCATGGTTTGATGATAAGTGCCGTGAGTTATATTCGCAGTTACAAGGAGGCTCTATGTTTGTTTTAACAAGCATTCTTCATTCGAGAACAGGTATAATTTAGCTGTAAAAAAGAAAACATATAAACAGCATATAGGTAAAGCAAAACGAATGTATTTATATCAGGAAGGTAACCTGTTGCATTATTTGAAAAACATAACCCAAAGCAATTCTTCAAGCGTTTTAAGAACAAACGTAAGCAAGTTAATACGTCATTAACAATCAACGATTTTTTTATACATTTTAAAAATTTAACAAACAACCGATCATGTTGAACAGGTTAATATTACCCAAATGATAGATGAATTTGACGATACCTCAGTTAATACCCATAATGAAAGTGTTTTGAAGAATTGGATAAAATAATAACACCTGCTGAGATTGAACATGTTATTTCAAATCTTAAACGAGACAAAACCCCTGGCCATGATCTTCTGTTAACTGAATATTTCATAGAATTTAAAGACATTTTATTACCCGTTTTAAGCAAGCTATTCAATAGCATTATTGATTGTGGTTATTTCCCCAATTCTTGGTCAAACGGGATCATCCTACCCTTATACAAAAAGAACGACCCTAACGATGTAGGCAACTATAGAGGTATAACTTTATTAAGTGTTATATCCAAAATATTTACTTCTCTTATTAACAATAGACTTCTACAATGGAGCAGTAATCACAATATTATATCTGATGCCCAGTTCGGATTTAAGCCTGGCTATGGAACTTGTGATGCAATTTTTTCCATACATAGTCTGCTATCATCCACTTTAGCGCATAAAAAACGTTTATATTGTTGTTTCATTGATTACAAAAAGGCCTTTGATAGTATTAATAGAAATAGTCTTTGGTATAAACTAATCGGATACGGTGTCACAGGAAAAACTATTAACTATAATTAGATCAATGTATAATGATGTTAAATCATGTGTTAAACACCACGGGTCCTTCTCTGATTCTTTTTCAACTAGTGTGGGTTTAATGCAGGGAGACGCACTATCGCCTATGCTCTTTTCTCTTTTTGTCAACGATATTGAACTTGACCTGTTAAACCACTGCAATAACTCTTACGAATTGAAATATTTGAACTTATTATTGCTAATGTATGCTGATGACACAGTTATTTTTTCAGAAAGTATAGAAGGCTTGCAAGAAATGTTAAATTGTCTAAATATATATTGTTATAAGTGGAATTTATGTATTAATACCGATAAGACCAAGGTTCTTATATTTCGTAACGGAGGTATTATACGAGATAATGAAAAGTGGTATCTAGGGGATAACGAATTGGAAATAGTAAATGAATTCAATTATCTGGGATTGGTATTAAAATTCAATGGAAAGTTTGTTGAGACACAAAAATGCATTGCTAATCAAGGTCGCAAAGCTTTATTTGGTTTGCTGAGAAAATTAATGATTGTAACCTTAATGTAGAAACTAAAGTTATATTTGTTTGATACTTATGTTAGCAGCATATTAAGCTATGCTGCGAGATTTGGGGATACCATAGCGCTACAGATATTGAAAAGGTACACATCGATTTCTGCAAAAGAATACTTGGTGTAAGTAAAAAATGTACTAATATGATGGTATTCGCAGAACTTGGTCGCTTTCTTAACCACTTCTCGAAAATTCAGAATTATTAAATATTGGCTGAAAATATTAAATACTAACAACGTATTTTAAAGAGCTGCTACGATTATTATTAGATGATATCAATCTTTTCCTAGATTTAATTGGGCAAATTCTGTGAAAAATATTCTACTAGAAGTAGGCCTTCCTCACATATGGGATAGCCAACAGGTCGAAAATAAAAATTCTTTCTTATTCAATTAAACAACGTTTAGAGGATCACTTCATCCAGGATTGTAACAGAATAATTGATTCGTCATCTAAAGGATTCTTATATCAACATCTAAATCCTACTCATAATGTCAAGAACTATCTAAAAAAACGCCTTGAATTGTTACAGCAAACTGATTACCAAAATTACGATTATCTGACCATGCCTTTGTATTGAAGTCGGGAGACGCCAAAATACCCCAAAGAGAAAACAGATTATGTACACTATGTGATATGAAAACAATCAAGACGAATTCCATTTTATTCTGAGTTGCCTTTTTACCATGATCTAAGAATAAATTACATAAAGAAATACTTCTACGTCAGACCTTCCGTGTTTAAGTTAATCAAACTATTGAACTCGGAAAATATAAAAACTTTAAACAATCTTGGAAAATATTTATACAAGGCTTTTCTAAGAAGGGAAATGTTCATTAAAAATTAATATATTATGTTTACCCTCCTATTGACATTTTATATACTCTATTCATGTAATTTTGATTGTTAAATATCACACTATGTATATATGCACAACTGTTACTATGATAATAATATTGATGTTTATGTCGCGCCTATAGCCAGGATGGCTTTGGATAATAAAGATTTAATGATTTCTGAAGGGTTAATCGTTTCCAGGCTACAGTATGGACCCCGCGCCTTTAGTACCAGCTTAACCGACTTGACATAATCTATAAGACACTAAGGATAATGTCTAACGATTCCCCGGGCACCCCATCTGACAGCCTGTATGTCGAATTAAATACAAACCCCCCCCCCCCCCCCCCTTTAGAATACGGCGTACAAAACAGTCCATAAAACATTGGCGTAAAATTAAACATTTATTACCAAAACATCCCATATGCCTAATGAAACCAAATAATTGATAATACGTTAAATGATCTAAATTCTTCTATTAGTTTTACTCACAAAATGGCTATTAATTTGGAACTGTTGGATCTGAACCTAGAAACTAACCCGACCCCCTCGGAGCCTGCCTGGAATATTAAACATATTAACATCTCTTTAGTATATTTTTTTCAGTTTGACACCCAATAGCCGATGTAGTTTTCGTGCTGGGGTGTCGTTAAGCATTCATTCATTCATTCATTCATTCGCTTTAATTTTAATGCAGGAAACCCTAAAAAGTGAGTTTCGCCCTTTAAATCATAATATTTAAAACAGCTTTAAATGACTATTATCATGATTTTATTCAAATTTACAATGATGACTCCAAAGACATATTTGGACAAAACCGTCATGACATTTCGTGTTATCCCGGAATTGCCCGATCAGCCATTTAGTTGTAGAGGTCGCTTAACTAACAATCTCTCAGTTTTTACCTCTGAATTATCTAGATAGCTTAAATCGATTATAACAAAAATACACTAATCTAACGTCCTGTCTAAATTTCTCATTCTATCAGATTCACTCAGCTCACTGCGAGCTCTACATAACTTGAAATCTCAACAGTTCACACTCAGTTAAACAAATTATTAATCTCGCTAATTTTATTACAAATAAAGGTCACTTACCGTAATTTCGCGTGTATAGCCAGCATCATGCATTATTATCTGTATTTTAACTACACAATCTAAACTTAAGTTGTATTCTAAAGCTGTATCCTAACTGGACGCGAGCGATCGAGCGATTGTTTTAAATCATTGAATCCAATTGCCACATCCTAACCGCACGCGTGCGACGGGACAGATTTATATGTCGCACCGTACGCGTGCGGTTAGGATACGGTGATGGAAATCAATGATTACATCTTAACCGGACGCGAGCGATGCGAGCGATTATTTTAGACAGATAATTATGTCTTGTCGCACGCCTTCGGTTAGGATGCGGCAATTGAAATCAACGATTTCTAAAATAATCGCTCGCATCGCTCAAGTTTCTCGCGGCCATTGAAGACACAACTTTACGAATAATTGGTTCTTGGACTGAACTGGACTAGTGATTAACGTGCACATTCAGAGCAAGCTGTTGTAGCGCACACCTATCTTGGGCACAGGGACCGGTTCTCTGTCTAAGACAGGAAATGTGTGGGGAGGGTGGGTAAGGGACCGCCTGCACTGGTAGGTGCAAGAGAGCACCAGCAGCCCGACCGTGGTCGGTAGCAGGCGGGGAGGGGGGGGGGGGGGGGGGGGGGTGATGCTATGGAATTTGGAATGTCCAAAGAGAAAGGGTGCGTGTTTTTGATGTGCCGTCTGAGTTGTATATAGCCATGACGGTTGTCATTCGTATAGGTGACGCATCATGTAATACATACGAATTCTCGCTGGAGATCTTTTGTGGACACCTCGGGTTATCAGAAAAGAGGTTCCAGCCAGTGCACCACGACTGGTATATCAAAGGCCGTGGTATGTGCTATCCTGTATGTGGGATGGTACATATAAAAGATCCCTTGCTGCTAATCGAAAAGAGTAGCCCATGAAAGTGACGACAACGGGTTTTGTCTCTCAATATCTGTGTTGTCCTTAAAAATATGTCCGACGCCATATAACCGTAAATAAAATGTGTTGAGTGCGTCGTTAAATAAAACAGAAAAAAAATCCTATACCAACTACAACAACAGCTTTTAACCGTCCTTCTTCATAATCATATCATATCCCTTCCTATCATTTCTTGCCTTTTAACCGTCCTTCTTCATAATCATATCATACCCCTTCCTATCATGTCTTGCCTCTTAACTGTCCTTCTTCATAATCATCTTAAATGTTTACGTGTCTCCATAACTGCTGGTATGGATAACTTGGGGACGGGCGGGATGTGGGAGGGACGCCGTGACAGGGGGCGTAGGGTGCGGTAGGGTGTGTGCGATTTCGACCGATAGGGTGCCTGGTAGGTTGGCCTCCCACCACCATCCCCCGCCACTGGTATATCAGAGGCCGTGGTATGTGTTATCCTGTCTGTGGGATGGTGCATATAAAAGATCCCTAGCTGCTAATCGAAAATAGTAGCCCATGAAGTGGCGACAGCGGGTTTCCTCTCTCAATATCTGTGCGGTCCTTAACCATATGTCCGACGCCATATAACCGTAAATAAAATGTGTTCAGTGCGTCGTTAAAAACCCATTTCCTTCCTTCCTTGTCTTGTTAAATAAAACATTTATTTATGTTTAAAATATCCTTCCATCCCAGGTCGGCCAGCCATGAATGGCACAAGTACAGGCTGGATCTCTTCATTTCAAGTTGCTTCCGTGCTAATATCCCATTAAGGTTCAAGCACGCTGTCCTGGGTACACACCTCAGATACTGGGCTGTCTGTCCAGAACAGTGGGTTAGTTGTTAGTGGTTAGTGAGAGAGAAAAAGGTGTAGTAGTCTTACGCCTTCCCATTGTGTCGTTAAAACTCGCTCTGGGTGGGAGCCGGTACCGGGCTGCGAAGAACAAAATGTTTTGTTATTTTACGAATAAGATAAATAGATTTAATGTTCAAAACGGAGGAAATATACAAAATAATGAAGTGTGTTTTTATAACGGAAATCAATTAGAAGTCGTTAGTGAGTTTAATTATCTCCATTTATTATTTTCCTATAACCACAAAAACAAATATGTAGATCAAGGTCCGACAACAGTTTATTCTATTTTATTTATTTTGTTGCAACATTAGGTATATATAATAAGAATTATTTGAATGTTAAAAATACGTTATCAGGCCCGTAGCCTGGATTGTGAGAGAGTTGGGGGTCGTTTAGGCTTATGGTGAGGCACGAAGTGCTCAGGGGGGTCCGGGGGCATATAACAAAAAGAACATCACCTGTAGGCGGGGTCGACCGACACCCCAAAACGACCCCCCCCCCCCCCCCCCCCCCCCCCCCCCCCCCCACACACACACCATTTGATACGGGCCTGGTTATCTGTATTCGATGTATGTAATGGGGAGTAAATATTTGCGTAATTAGTGTATTTTAATATTTACTGTTTGCTGTTTTAATATTTTATTTCATTTTTTTTGAGTCAAAATATTCTGTTTGGAATATAGTACTTTATTGCGACAATGCCCTTGCTTGTTACCGGCGTGATAGTCAATTTTATCCTCATAATGTCCATGTTATAAACCCATTTGATATTTACCACTATTAACTCGGTTAATGATGTTTTGATGTCAATGGGTCATTTGTTTACAGTCAATAAGACTTGTATACCTGAGCGTAACGTTTTTATGAGATTTAGTTAAAGTATGTGACGTCATATTACTGGTGAGGCGACATCAGAACTTAGATATACTAAATATCGATTTAAAATGTTGTTTTGGAAGTGTTATATGACAAACAGAATTCGCTACTCGAAAAGTATTCATTAACGTAGACTCTGTTGATATTTTCCATATTAAAACACGCTGGTGACGAATCCTTTATATATGTATCACGTCTAGAGTACACTGCTGTCTTTACAATTATTCGTATATAATAATTATACCCGGTTATGTATTATTGCTATAAATATATACCATAATTAATTATTATATAAATTAATCTGTTAATAGTACAATGCTGCTGTCTGTAAGCCAACGTTTGGTGATCGGAGATGTGTTCTGTTCTGTTCTGTTCTGTTCTGCTAAACACAAATAGGAACACAAACTGTAGTAGTAGATCCCGTGAATAGGTCCTGCTGCTCAGACATCTTACGACACTAAGAGTTACCTGTTACCTGTCTTGGACAGAACTCCCACTCAGACATCTTACCACACTAAGAGTTACCTGTTACCTGTCTTGGACATAACTCCCGCTCAGACATCTTACCACACTAAGAGTTACCTGTTACCTGTCTTGGACAAAACTCCCGCTCAGACATCTTACGACACTAAGAGTTAACTGTTACCTGTCTTTGACAGAACTCCCGCTCAGACATCTTACGAAACTAAGAGTTAACTGTTACCTGTCTTGGACAGAACTCCCGCTCAGACATCTTACGACACTAAGAGTTAACTGATACCTGTCTTGCACAGAAATCCCGCTCACACATCTTACGAAACTAAGAGTTACCTGTTACCTGTCTTGGACAGAACTTCTGCTCAGACATCTTACGACACTAAGAGTTAACCGTTACCTGTCTTGGACAGAACTCCTGCTCAGACATCTTACGACACTAAGAGTTGCCTGTTACCTGTCTTGGACAGAACTCCTGCTCAGACATCTTACGACACTAAGAGTTGCCTGCTACCTGTCTTGGACAGAACTCCTGCTCAGACATCTTACGACACTAAGAGTTACCTGTTACCTGTCTTGGACAGAACTCCTGCTCAGACATCTTACGAAACTAAGAGTTGCCTGTTACCTGTCTTGGACAGAACTCCTGCGAAGTCAGATGTTGTGTCCACGAGAGGCATGCTTGAACAGTTTTCTGGTGGAAGCATATACGTACGACACGGGGGAGGGGTCAGGCAACGGCTTATAAACAAAATCCCCCCCCCCCCCCCCCCCCCCCCCCCGCGCGCCCAGTGCTGGAGCAAATCCTCAAATTCAGGCAAAAACGAATTAAGATATTCGGGGAAAATGTGCAAATTTGAGGCCTTTGACCAAGTATTACCATCATTTTATCCTCAAAATGAGTTGTAATCCATGCAAAAATAGGTAGTGATTAGTTTGCAACCCTATATAGCTGTTTGGTAGTAATGCTAATATGAAAACAAAAGTTATCCAGATGCGGGCATTTTCGTTTAATTCGGGCAAAAAGCAACCTAGCACCCTACAAAAAATAGGAGCCCGTACGTCTATGTGTGGAAACATGCCAGAATTTACCTTCATCACAGTTACGGAGTCTCGGTGGTGCAATGGATATATTATGGCGCTGTAGACTGGTATGGATGGCCTGTGTTCGAATTCGACTTTGCGACTTGGATTTTTTTTCAGGGTATCGGTTCCAACAATTGGTGCTATCTATTTTAAGGTCTAAAGTGCAGTGGAATAAAAATACTTTTTTTTTTTTTTTTCTCTCAAATTAGAAAAATCTAAACGAGAATCAAATTAATTTAAAGAACTTAAGGGCACATTTCTAAGTTTGCTGCAATGATTAAGATGTTATCGACTAACAGAGACTTTGTAACAAGTGTAATTGCATATCAATATATTAAACATGTTTCAGGTCGTTCTGATATTTGTACTAGATTAAATTCCATTTTATTTCCTTTTTTTTTTTTTTTTTTCATACGTTGTAAATTATTTGAAGACAAAATCCAGTTTGGGCTTCTCTCAAATATTAAGACGAGCAGAAATGCATTCACTATACAGACACTGATATTCTAAACAAGAACATATATTTAATATGTAAGTTTAATCGCAGACATATTTTATTAGTCGGAAACATCTTACAATGGGGCAAACTCAGGAATGTCCCTTTAATACAATTAATTGATTATCTAAGAAAACAGAAGACATACTAGCATGTGCACACGACTTCCATTTCAAATTATATACCAAAGAAGAGATAGATGTTGTTAAAAAGGAGAAATTAAAATTTAATTTCGAATAAAATAACTGAATTTGAAAGTGAAAAACGTGATAATGATATATCGAGTGACGGATTAACAAATGCATTGAAAGGTATGAATAGGAATAAATCATCAGGTATGGATGGCCTTACTGCTTGGTTTTATTTTCTAAAGTTGTTATGTCAATTCAAAATGTAGAACATTTATCACGTGATATGAAAAAAGGGATTATCAGTGGGGTTTTTGTATAAGAAAAAAAAGAAGATAAAACTAATCTTAAACATTTTAGGCCAGTAAGTCTTTTACATGTTAATTATATAGAGGATACTCCTCGAGTGTCTGGTGATATTATAATTTATCAGTACTTGTTGACAAAAGTATGAAACCCGAGGTTTGCCGAGTGCTGACAAATTATCATATTACGAGACACCAGGGGGTATTCGTTTTATCATCCATTATTATCATTCTTTTCATTTGCGACAATTGTAAACAATGTCAGTAATGTGTGTTAAATGTCACTATATTTATGGCAGCGGTAGACTCGTTAATGATAGGTTTAGCGCTGAAACACACAGAGACGTAACAAAAGAAGCGATAACTCCTAGAAGAATATCGCAGGATATATCGCAAATTATAATACCAGCGATATTTCCTACAAAAGCCTTGGATGATAAAACATTATATCCCAAGTGCTAGCAAATCGGTTAAAATTCGTTACATCATCTATTATGTCTCCCGAACAAACGTGTTGTGATCAGTGTAGATGTATAGCTGATAACATTATGTCAGTGTGTGATGTTATTGATTTGTAGGTGTTAATAACCAGGAATGTTTTTTGGTTAAAATATATCAAAAGATGGCATTTGAGAGGTGAAAGGCAGATATTTCCGATTTCGATTCTGCTATATGTAATTGTTGCTGAACCTTTAAATAACTTGTTAAAATGTCAACATTATTAAAGGAATAAATATAAACAATACATTTAATTCTTTATTATTTCAACATGGTGATGGTACTACTATCACTGTTCAAGATGCTCAGTCTGTTGAGGTAATTTTCACACAATCAATTCTTGTTGTCTTGAATTGGAATCCAAAAACTGAACAAACAAGTTAATACATTGATTAATATTTGGAAACAAAGAAACTTTAATTTAAATGGAAAGGCGACAGTGTGGAATACCGTATTAACTTCTAGATTATGGTATACAATTAGCGTAATTCATGTTCCTAGCTGGGTTGGACATGAAATTAAGAAGTTGTTTTGTACATTTATATGGGATGATAAAATACCTATAATAAAATATTCTACTATTATTGGGAATAAAAGATCAGGTGGGCTTACTATTCAAGATAGCTAATAAAAGATCATTCATTTTCGTATTACATTATTAAACAAATATTTTAATAATGATTTCAGTTCTGTTTGAAAACACACAATGTCAGAATCTATTGGTAAATGTATGAATATGAACTTATCTTTTAATATCTTTAATATGTTTTTTTATGAACCCGCTTTAGCTATTATTAACCCTTTTTATGCTGATGTTTTGGTTTTTTTTTAGTATGGGATAATATTTCAAAGCGTGAACGTTTTTTTTCGTTAGATGTAGATCTAACAATCAGCCAATATTTCGTAATCCATCTATTAATTACAAAAATAAATTATTATGCTTTAATACTGTTATTGAACGTGTTATTATAATTGTAGATCATATAGCATATGACGTTGGACTGTTCACTGTTAAATTAATATATTCTATATTCATTTCACAAAATTTTAAAGTACCATATTGTTTAGAAAAATTACATGATTTGGGTTTAGTTATGAATTGGAAGCCAGTTTTAAAATATATACATTACTATGATAACACTTCGGAATTTGTTGACTTGGATCTTAAGATTGCTCATAACATTATTTTGACATATTTTAAATTATTTAAATATGGGAAGGTATCATCTAGCAATGTAATGTTTGTTTTAAAGACAAATATATGTGTCATTTAGTGTTCTATTGCGATGAACTTTATGATTTAATTTCTATTTTTTCAAGAAATGTGTTTATATGTTTATGGATACTGGCTTTTCTGTAGAATTGTTAAACAAAATGTGTTATTTCAAAATACAAAACTGCTAAAATGAATTCATCAATGATTTACTCTCAATATTTAGAATATCAGTTTTCCCGAGGCGTTTAATAGCGGAATCAAGGGATGTAAATATTAATATTGTAAAGTTTGTAATCATTATATGCGTCAGTACTTCTTAATATACTCTTCAAAAAAAGAAACGCAAAAGGGTACAAATGGGTTATAACTCCGATTTTATGTTTCCTACCGGTTCATGCTTTGTGAATATAAGGTCATTGCATGTCCCAAACACATTCCCACGGTTACATTCGATAAAACGCAGCTACTGTACATTAAAGTTCCAAAATGTGAATATTCGCAAAAACGCAGCCACGTGCAAACCATGTCACCACTGCACGTGCGTTGTCTGCACGTGCAACATGAACACCGACAGTATAAAAGTGCAGGGTGTTCGCTTGCCTGGCCTCTGTATCTGGCCGACAGTTGACAATCCAGGACATGCCACGTCTCAGTGAACCGCAGAGAAACAATGCCATCGGCCGACTAGACGCAGGCGAATTCAGAACGGCCGTTGCCAGGGCATTCCATGTGTCCCCAAGCACCATCTCCAGACTGTGGGACCGTTACCAGCAACATGGATCAACACGTGACCTCCCTAGATCTGGTCGACCACGGGTCACTACCCCCGGGCAGGACCGCTACATCCGGGTACGCCACCTTCGGGAACGATTGACTACTGCCACCTCCACAGCCGCAGCAATACCAGGTTTGCGCAGGATATCCGACCAGACCGTACGGAACCACCTACGTGAGGTAGGAATTCGTGCCAGACGTCCAGTTCGAGGTGTCATCTTAACACCACAACACCGTCGACTCCGACTGCAGTGGTGCCAGATTCATCGACAATGGCCTCAACTGCGATGGAGACAGGTGTGGTTCAGTGACGAGTCCCGATTTCTGCTCCGACGTCATGATGGAAGATGTCGCGTGTATAGGCGTCGTGGTGAACGTTATGCGGCAAACTGCGTGCAGGAAGTGGACAGATTCGGCGGGGGTAGTGTCATGGTGTGGGCAGCCATCTCACACACTGGCAGAACTGACCTGGTCCACGTGCAGGGCAACCTGAATGCACAGGGCTACATTGACCAG
The DNA here is from genome assembly GCF_016097555.1 of Gigantopelta aegis. Classification (NCBI taxonomy): domain Eukaryota; kingdom Metazoa; phylum Mollusca; class Gastropoda; order Neomphalida; family Peltospiridae; genus Gigantopelta; species Gigantopelta aegis. Next base: position 9,798,474 of record NC_054703.1, read on the forward strand.
ATCCTCCGGCCACACATCGTTCCAGTTATGGCCAACGCCAACGCAGTGTTCCAACATGACAACGCCAGGCCTCACACAGCACGTCTCACAACGGCTTTCCTACAGAACAACAACATTAATGTCCTTCCTTGGCCATCGATATCACCGGATTTGAACCCAATTGACCATCTATGGGACGAGTTGGATCGACGCCTCCGACAGCGACAACCACAGCCCCAGACCCTGCCCGAGCTGGCAGCAGCCTTGCAGGCCGAGTGGGCCACCATCCCCCGGGACGTCATCCGTACTCTGGTTGCTTCAATGGGCAGGCGGTGCCAGGCAGTTGTCAACGCACGCGGAGGCCACACCCGGTATTGACTCCAGATGACCTTGACCTTGGTGGTGTGTCCTATCACTTACTCACAATGGACTAGAGTGAATTGTGAACAATCCTGCAACATTTGGTAATTATCGGACTCACCATTCAATAATTAAATCAATTCTCCAAATGTTACGACAATGTGGTTTTGCGTTTCTTCTTTTGAAGAGTATATTTTAAAATCATGTGTGTAGAAACCGACCGATGAGTGCACATGACATGGATCGACACACCATCGATAGAGATGAGTAAATTAAATCTACAGTTGTAATATAATAAAAACATTTCGCACGATGCCAAAGAAGTATTCACTTGGCGGAGAGTAATGGGGGGGGGGGGGGGGGGGGGGGGGGTGAGGGTTTGAGAAGCAAATCTCCCCATAGCATCCCAACATAATGACGTAGTTCTTTATGAAACTGTAAATTACTAATACACACGTTTTACAATTTGTAACACAAATCATATTGTCGTCTAGTCTAAATATGTTTATTAGATACGCAAAACATTTTAATATATGCAACTAAAATAAACTATTACTTTATTCTACAAAACTCCAGAAAAATAAAATACTAAATAAAATGCACAATCATTTTAATAATACTACTGCTGCTAATAATTAAACTGACCTCAGCAATAAAACAAAATGATATGAACAAGGATAACAAAGTGCTAAAGTGCTATACATCTACAAATCCTATTAAAATGGCCACGACAATATAGCTCGTCGGATATGTATTCATTTGACATTCAACATAACATAGCATAGCATAGCATAGCATAGCATAGCATAGCATAGCATAACATAACATAACATAACATAACATAACATAATATATATTATAAAAAGATCCCTTGCTGCTAATAGGAAAATGTAGCGGCATTCCAAATGTTTGACATCCAATAGCCGATGATTAATTAACATATGTGCTCTAGCGGCGTAGTTAAACAAAACAAGCGTTTTAACCATGCAGAGTACATCGTGCTTTATCCTCTTGCAAGAGGAAAATATAAAAGGTGGTGTCCCCATCTGGCTATGCCAAACTTCTGCTAGTGGTCGGTTCATGAAATAATGATTCCTGCAATTGTCATATGCCTGAAATTGGGATTAAAGTAAGAAAATCAAATTATGTTGTAGTTCATTTTACTGAGATGTTTTATTGCTCTTACTTTTCAGGAAAATCGGGACTACGACACTAAAAAAATGCAGATCGCAGACGTCAGTTCATTTGTAGCTGAGAAAATGATCATAACCGACCAACTGTCCGTCTAGCTCTCGAATGGCAGAGAACGATCATAACCATCCTAATGTCCGTCTAGATCTCGAACAGCAGATAACATTCATAACCGTCCAAATGTCTGTCTAGCACTCAACGGCAGAAAGCGATCATAACCGTCTAAATGTCTGTCTAGCTCTCGAACGGCAGAGAGCGATCATAACCGTCAAAACGTCCGTCTAGCTCTCAAACGGCAAAGAGCGATCATAACCGTTCAAATGTCCGTCTAGCTCTTCAAAGACAGAGAATGATCATAACCGTACAAACGTCCGTCTAGCTCTCCAACGGCAGACAGCGATGAAAACCGTCCAAATGTCCGTCTAGCTCTTCAAAGACAGAGAACAATCATAACCGTGCAAATTTCAGTCTAGCTCTTCAAAGACAGAGAACAATCATAGCCGTGCAAATTTCAGTCTAGTTCTCGAACGGCAGAGAGCGATCATAACCGTGCACATTTCAGTCTAGCTCTTGAACGGCAGAGATATATAGCCATCCCAATGTCCGTCTAGCTCTCGAACGGCAGAGAGCGATCATAACCGTCCAAATATCCGTCTAGCTCTTCAAAGACAGAGAGCTATCATAACCGTACAAATGTCCGTCTAGCTCTCGAATGGCAGACAGCGACGACAACCGTCCAAATTTCAGTCTAGCTCTGTCACGGCGGAGAGATATAGCCATGCAAATGTCAGTTTAGCGTTCAAACGGCAGATAGCGATCATAACCGTCCAAATGTCCGTCTAGCTCTCGAATACCAGAGAGCGATCATAACAGTCCAAATGTCCGTCTCGCTCTCGAACGGAAGAGCGCGATCATAACAGTCCAACTATCTGTCTAGCTCTCGAACGGCAGAGAGCGACCATAACTGTCCAAACGTCCGTCTAGCTCTAGAACGAACGGCAGAGAGCGGTCATAACTGCCCAAATGTCCGTCTCGCTCTCGAACGGCAGAGAGCGATCATAACCGTCCAAATGTCAGTCTAGCTCTCGAACGGCAGAGATCGATCATAACCGTCCCAATGGCTGTCTAGCTCTCGAACGGCAGAGAGTGATCATAACCGTCCAAATGTTCGTCTAGCTCTCGAAAGGCAGAGGACGATCATAACCGTCCAAATGTCCGTCTAACTATCGAACGGCAGAGAGTAATCAATACCGCCCAAATGTCCGTTTAGCTCTCGAACGGCAGAGAGCGATCATAACCATCCAACTATCTGTCTAGCTCTCGAATGGCAAAGAGCGACCACAACCGTTCAAACGTCCGTCTAGCTCTAGAACGAACGGCAGAGAGCGATCATAACCGTCCAATCGTCCGTCTAGCTCTCGAGCGGCAGAGAGCGATCATAAACTCCAAACGTCCGTCTAGCTCTCGAACGGCAGGGAGCAATCATAACCGTCCAAACGCCTGTCTAGCTCTCGAACGGCAGATCGATCATAACCGTCCAAACGTCGTCTAGCTCTCGAACGGCAGAGTGCGATCATAATTGTTCAATTGTCCGTCTAGCTCTCGAACGGCAGAGAGCGATCATAACTGTCCAAATATCCCCCTAACTCTCGAACGGCAGAGAGTGGTCGCAACAGCTTAAATGTCAGTCTAGCTCTCAAACGGCAGACAGCGATCATAACCGTCCCAATGTCTGTCTAGCTCTTGAACGGCACACAGCGATCATAACCGACCACACGTCCGTCTAGCTCTCGAACGGCAGACAGCGATCATAACCGCCCCAATGTCTGTTTAGCTCTCGAACGGCAGAGAGCGATCATAACCGTCCAAATGTCTGTCTCGCTTTCGAACGGCAGAGAGCGATCATAACCGGCCAAACGTCTGTCTAGCTCTCAAACGGCAGACAGCGATCATAACCGTCCAAATATCCGTCTAACTCTCGAACGGCAGAAAGTGATCAATACCGCCCAAGTGTCTATCTAGCTCTCGAACGGCAGGGAGCGATCATAACCGTCCAAATGTCCTCACAGCCCTCGAACGGCAGCGTGTTCGTTCTCACCGCTCGGTCACCAGGTAATCAAGAAACAAATATGGCAGGCTAATTAATTGTAGTCAGGAGAATGCACTATCAGACTTCAATTCAAAGGTAATATAACTTCTTTTTTTCTTTTCTTTTTTTTAAATTAGCGTTTACACATATTTTAATTTCCTATTGGATTATTCCCTAACAATAATACCAATTACTATGACTAGGGAACTGGCATTTCTGAACGTGCGGTATTAGAAATAACTATTGCCATTGAAACAGCATCCGTAGTTTCTGCGGATCCAACAGATTGTAGAGCTGGTAAATTATGGCGTGTTCGTTCCACCTTCTCAGAAAAGCATACAAGTTTTCTCTTCATAATATGGCGATAGTTTTGTGAACTTGCCATCAAGATGAAAAAGTTCTGTCCGAAATTTAGCAAGTAGAATATGTGGAACGCTGGCCACAACCCGAAGCCTAGGAACACAGCTGTTGTGTCTGCTTCCAGAAAGAAGGGTAGCTGAGAGATCGATTCTGAAACCGAGACGGGTAGCAAGGTCACGAAGGCCAGTACCGAGATTAACACCAGGGGGCGTGTTGAATTTTCTTTTGTAGACTCTTTTCTGTGCCTTGTGAAAGTGTTCCGAAACTCGTTGCTGCGTTTGATGCGAGAGATTATGCCGATGTTCAGGAGGAGTATGATAACACAGGGTAGCAGTGATGACATTATCAGACGCAGAAACATGGAATAATGGAGTAACAGACCGGGCGGTCTACATCCGTAATTCCCCAACTCCATGAGACCCAAACTGGGTAAACATAGCAGGATGCTTCCACCAATCATACATGAACAGACGACAATAGATTTTTTCTTCGTACAAAATCTTCCCCGTGTCAGCGGAAAACAGACGCATACGAATCTGTCGAGAGTAAGTCCTACCATTAGCCATGGCGACAGCAACATTGTGAAGACCTCGTAGCTGATGACAATTTTACAGAGGACGTTGTTGATGTCAGGAACTTTCGTCAGTTTAAAATAGTACTCAGTTTGTTGAGCTATAGCGTCGCTTAGGACGAGACTGTCAGACACAGAAAGGAATTTCAGGTACACGCTGTAGGAGAGGGGAGATAAGGGGGAGTCGCTCATCATTATGAACTGCAGGATGTTGCCAATGGTGCCTATTATGGCTATAACCAGAACTGTGGACCAGTGGCCATAGCCATGTAAATCAAAATCTAGCCCGCCGTCTAGGAACGATTGATTATCATCATATATTATGAATTCTCCATCAGAATAGTTTCTGTTACCAACAATGCCGAGATCATCAATTGACACGGTAAAGTTGGATGTTTGGTTTGGTGAAAATTGTGACGGTGTTGACATGTTTCAGATATGGCGTCCTCGGCGTATCACCTGCAAAATAAGGTAGTAAAGGTAAATAACGCAAACATACAAAGGTGCTCACAGTTTTAATAAACTCACAAGAAAGAAGGAAATGTTTTATTTAAAGACGCACTAAACACATTTTATTTACGGTTATATGCCGTCGGACATATGGCTACGGTCCACACAGATATTGAGAGAGGACACCCATTGTCGCCACTTCATGGGATGCTCCTTTCGATTAGCAGCAAGGGATCTTTTATATGCACCATCCCAAAGACAGGATAACACATACTACAGCTTTTGATATACCACTCGTGGTGCAATGGCTGGAGCGAGAAATAGCCCAATGTAATAAACTCACAAAGTAACGTCACCACAGTATAATATCATTGGAATATGTACAGCTGTGACGGCATGCAATCATGAATCACTGACAAAACAGTGATTACATCAGGTGTACTCGAATGGTGAGCACATCGTGCCCCACAGGTGTCACCTATCATGAGTACTGTCACCACAGCTCTCAAGTCCGTCACTTCATCTAAAACGTTGAAAAAATAAATGTGCAAGAGTTTCACCAAAGAGATGAACAGATTGCATCAGCCATCAAGTTGCTCAGTGATACATGGTAGTTAGCAGATATAGTCTCCAAATGTCTACCATACAACTTTGAATGCCCTCATGAGTCCCCGATGGCGTTCCGTGGAATCTGCATAATAATGAGCATGGCCTCAGATATCTTAGACATTGTGATATATAGACACCAACTGTTTCACATTTTACAGTGTTGTCAGTACCTCCCGTACCTTAATTTACCTTCGAGTTATTCAACTCGATTTAGTGCAAGGTCAAATGACTCGTGAAATATATGTATGCGCTATCTTTGTGCTAGGAGTAGAGTTGTTCATAAACCTGTTTTGTTTATGCTAAAGGGACATTCCTGAGTTTGCTGCATTGTAAGATGTTTCTGAGTAGTAAAATATTTATATGATTAAACTTACATATTAAATATGTTTTCTTGTTTAGAATATCGGTGTCTGTATATTCAATGTGTTTCTGGTCGTCTTAATATTTGCAAGAAGCCTAAACTGGATTTTTTTTTTCTTCAAGTAATTTAGTACGTATGAAATTTTTTTATTTTAGGAAGTAAACTAAATTTTAACCTAGTACAAATATTAGAACGATAAGAAACAAGTTTAATATACAACCACTAATATTGTATGCAGAAAAATATATTTGATATGTAATTGCAATTGTTAAAAAGTCTCTGTTAATCGATAACATCTTTAAAATTGCAGCAAACTCGGGAATGTCCCTTTAATATTTTGGGCGGGATATTGCCCAGTAGTAAAGCACTCGCCTGTTGAGCGATCGATCTAGGATCGACCCCCAATTCTGCGCCTTTGCGCCGTAGCATGTGCTATCCTGTCTGTGGGCTAGTGCATACAAAAGATTCCTTACTACTAATTGCAAACATGTAGCGAGTATCCTACGTAATACTACATTTCAAAATTACCAAATGTTTGACATCCAATAGCCCATGATTAATAAACCAATGTGCTCAAGTGGTGTCGTTAAACAAAACAAACATTAACTTTTAAATGTTAATATTTATTTTGTTTGTGTTAATATTGGCCCATCCTGATTATACAACTCAGCAAACAAATTATTAAAACAAAAGTTAGAGATTCTATTTTTTTTAAAACGTAATTGGATGTTGTTTTTTGGCCTTTTTCAATCTTTGTTTTTGATCTAATGAAGTTTCCGTTGCATCAAATACATCTTATGATTAGATTTATGCGTGTGTCAAAACGTTGTCAAGAAATGTATCAATTATCTTAAGAACTTCGATTTTGTTCACTAATAGGGCGAGTCCGCCTTATATCACACCCTTAAAACGATTCTAAATTACTGTACCGAAGTGTTTACGAGTATCGGGGCATTCACTGAACAGGTTTTACCACACATTTACAATTAATGATTCTGTGTATTTGATGCATCGATGTTTTTGTGGGTTTTGTTTTTAATTAATGGAATTGGCCAAAAGTCTACATCGATGCGAACTTGTAGTTCGCGCTTTAGGTCACCCGCTATGACGCAGAATGAAGATCTTGAATACACGTTCATACTGTTATTCTTTCTCTTACCGGTCTCGTTGTTACAGTGATTAAAGGGACAAACCCTAGTTTTTAAACATTGAATTTTTTTTTTTTACTATAAGATCTGTTTTTGATAACTGAAATCATACTTTACTTGGATTTTATTGTTTATATTATCCATTTCCGTACATTCGGAATGTTTTGGTCATCCTGGCGCTTTTAATATCACAGAATGCATTTTTCATATTTTGAAAAACGCACGTGCGTCTGAGCGGTAACATGTGTGGAGTCGAGGTTTTGTCTATTTGTTTTAGAGTATTTCACCATTTCAAAGTCATAGACTCATTTTCCACTCATTTGAAACTGTCCAAATGTGTTTCAGGTTTGTAGATTAACTAAACGTAATGTTAATTGTCACTGGTTGAAACTAGGGTCTGTCCCCTTAAGCCATCTAAGTGAAGACAGATGGGTATTGGGTTAGCATCCTGGAGCCTATTTCACTAAACATCGTAAATTTACGTTTACGTGTAAAACTTACACCTGTCGTCCGTCTACGTCTACGTGTACGTTTACTCCATTTCACGAAGCCGGTCGTAGAAATACTACTAACTTACTTTATACGTAACTCTACGTCTGTTTTCTTGTGCAACTCATTTATCAGAAATTGGACATCTAAAGCCGACTATTAATAAACAATGTGCTGTAGAACGGTCGTTAAACATAACAAACTTATAACGTTTAAAGAAAGAACGAATAAACTTCATAAAGTTTGGAAACCACCGTTTCCGGTATACCAACACATGGTTGTACTGTACCAAATAAAATCCTCTAGGCGACAATATTAACCTATGTAATTAAAATTAAAATTATTTTATTGACCATAAGCTTAACAGCTCATCGGTTCAGCAATACATACATTGCATCATGGTGAACAAATGAGAGAGAAAAACAAATTATACAAATATTAGGAGAATGCAAGCAACATAAGTTGATCTAAATATAAGTATTTCTCAGATTTGTGGCACTGTATAAATATTTTCCAAAATTTCGTAACTGCTTAGTGTTATTAATTTTAAACAATTTAATAAGTGTAAACACAGAAGGGTTTTTCCAATAATAAGGTTTGATATATTGTTTTCGTAGATCTGTATATAATGGGCAAACCAGTATAAAATGAATTTCATTTTCAATGTCATCAACACAAGCAACACATGTTCTTTTAGAACGGTCAGTAGTGCTATATCTACCGGTCTCGGTAGCTAAATTGTGAGAGACAAACGAAATTTAGTAATACATTTTCTAAAATGTACAGGTATAAATTTGGACAAATAATATTTAGTGAATATTCAGGTATTTGTAATAAGTACATTTTTATGATGCAAATATCTGACTTATAATCAGTTGTTGTGATTGATCTAATAATCTTTATTTGATAGCATGCAAATGTTTGTCATCCTTGTGTTGGTTAATCCACAATTCACTGAACCATAACATAAACAATTCATGCTTTATATGATAAGCCCAGTTTTGTTCGCTATATTTCTTTGCACAATCATATAAATATGAATAGCACGCTTTCAATATGCAATTATTTGTCTCAAGAAGTATGTGCTAATATCTTATATTAAATAATATGTAGACTTTTAATGGTAGACGACCAAGTTCAGCATAGATCATCGAATTATTTGTGGATCGTTTAGTACCAAGTATTTTTTTACAAAAATCAACATGAACTCTTTCGACAGTTTTTCTTTATGAGAGCCCCAGACCTAAAATGCATAACATAAAATACTAGTAATATAACAATCAAACAATGAGGGTATTGTTTCAGTATTTAAATATAATGAATTCATTTTTAACGCAAAAGCGGCTTTTCTACCTTGAACCTGCTGAATGTTTGTTTTCTTCTTCTGCAATTGTAAACTTAGTATTATAATAGAAAATAAATTCAAGATATGAAAGTTTATCAACAGTTTCTATCCTATGTATCACTATACGACTATATGGGCCAATTATCTATGTTTGGACAAGTCGATGTGCACTTTAAACAAATAATAAACAAAAATATGGCGATTTCAATTCGTGTTTTTCATCAAAGTAGTAGACATGGCATGAGTGGCCGCAACTAAACTTTTCCCACGTCATGAATGAGGTTATTAGTTGTGTAGGCAATATGCAAGATGACGTTTGGGTGTTTTGTGTGTTTGGTTTGGGGTTGTTGCTGTTTTGGTCTAGACATCTTTCACCCTTATTAAAATAAGTCAGTTGAGCAGGCATTTGTGTGTGGATATATATTACATTTCTAAATTGTAGAGATGTGTTTGTTTAACGACGTCAATAGAATACATTGATTTATTATTAATCAGCTATTGGATGCTAAACATTTGGTAATTGTGACACGTAGTTGTCAGAGGAAACCCACGACATTTTTTTCCTAATGCAGCAAGGGATCTTTTATATCCGGTTTCCCACAGACATGGAAGCTCATACCACGGAGTTTGACCAGTTGTGATGCATTGGTTGGAACCAGAAAACCCCCAAACAATCAGTTGAATGGATCCAACGAGGTGGTTCGATCATGCGACGCAGGCACCTCAAGCGAGCACTCAACCGACTCAGCTAAATCCCGCCATGAGTGGATCAAATGACACAGGTAACAAAACTGGGTGTCACTAGATTATTAAAGGGAGTTAATTTGTTAAACGCTTTACAAAAAACAAAAACTGTTACCATTTTATGAATTATCGAATTGGACGTAGCAATTTACGAGCGCCACTAGTTCTGGCCGAGGGCACTCTTAGATTTACGTCTAACTTTACTCGTAACGTACGTTTACACTTATTTGTGAAATGCTCTCCAGTCACAGATTTACGTTTACGTGCAACACGTAACTTACGATGTTTAGCGAAAGAAATTGGGTCCTGGTACTGTCTCCCGTTCTGTCCGGGTCAAGTCCTTGACTATCCAAAGACAGGACCCGGGATGGACATCTCTGAAAACTTAGTGGTATAATGCTAAAGTAGTTCATACTCAGACCCGCTCTCAACCAGAGCGAGTTTAACGACTCCGTGTTAGGTCACCCGTTATGACACAGGGTGAAGACCTTGAATATAAGTGTACATTGTTATTCTTTGTCTTACCGGCCTTTGTAGCGGGTTTCCTCTCTCAGTATATTTGTATGGTCCTTCACCATATGTCCCACGCCATATAACCGTAACTACAATGTGTTGAGTCGTTAAATAAAACATTTCCTTCCTTCCTGGCACGGGCTCTCAAGCAAAGTGAGTTTAACGACTCAATGGGTAGGTGTAAGACCGCTACACGGACTTCTCTCTCACTAATAATGATCAATTACCCACTAACCCATTGTCCTAGACGGGCTTACGAACGGTAACGTAACGTTTTATAATGCAAACGGTACCAGTCTTATACACTATGTATTAGTTAAGACAACTTTGATCTTATCTGACATTTTTGAGTCGGGAAAGTTCAGTTGTTTCTCAGATCATTCGGCAATTATATAGTTTGACACCCAATAGTCGATGTAGTTTTCGTGCTATGGTGTCTTTAAACATCTATTCTTTTCTGTTCTATTCGGCAATTATATTTAGTTAATGAATGTATTAATGATAATATATCTGACGATCATACAACAATGCAAGTTTGAATAGGGAAAATAATGCAGATATAATTCGTAACATTAGTGAACAATTTGATGAGCTCTTAAATATGTGTATTATAAATGAGAGTAGCATAGGCAGTATAAATACATCAGTTGATACATTCACTCAAACAGTAAATTGTATTATTCTACAATATTGTTCTGTTACCACACACAACACTAGGTCGAGAGGTAAATCACATCACACACTTAAAGACGACAATAAGTCGTGGTTCAACGGCATCTGTAAACAAAGATATATAGAGTACAAAAATGCAATCCAAATATTCTATACCATTTAAAAAAAGATAATCGTGCTGAGCTTATATGTGTTAAAAAATAAACATACAAATCAGAATCAATCATGTCCAAAAACAAAAACAAAGTATAAACATATTTGAGTAAACTAGCAACTAAAGAACCAACTAACAATAAACAGGTTGATCATTCTGTATCTGGTTACGATCAGATGCCAAACGACACTATTACTAATCCGCAAGATGGAAACATCACAGAACCGGGGATATCAAACCCTATATATGATTTGAAAACAGGATAAAGCCAACGGCTATGATAATATTTTAAACGAATACTTTATCAATTGCAAATATGTATTCACGCCATGCTTGATACTGTTGTTTAATACTATTTTTGAATCAGGTCATTTCCCACATGCATGGTCCACTGGCTGTATTGTTCATGGATTTAAGAAGGGAAATATTTACGATACAGTTAACTATAAATGTATCACCATAGTCAGCTGTGGGGGGTGGGGTGGGGGGTACGTAACTCAGTGGTGCAGCGCTCGCTTGATGCGCTTTCGGTCTGGGATCGATCCCTGTCGGTGGGCCCATTGGACTATTTCTCGTTCCAGCCAGTGCAACACGACTGGTAAACAAAGGCCAGGGTATGTGCTATCCTGTATGTGAAATAGTGCATATAAAAGATCCCTTGCTGCTAAGCGTAAAAGAGTAGCCCATGAAGTGGCGACAGAGAATTTCTTCTCTCAATATATATGTGGTCCTTAACCATATGTCCCGCGCCATATAACCGTAAATAAAAAGTGTTGAGTGCGTCGTTAAATAAAACATTCCGTTCGTTCCAGTCAGCTACTTAGATAAAGTGTTTTACTTCAGTCTCGAATGAAAGATTGCTCAATTATTCTGAGAAAAAAAATATTATTACGGATGCACAATTTGATTTTTTTTTTATTCTTGACGCCGAGTGGGTTTTTTTTGTTTACAAACTCTAGCTAACATACTATCGAAGAAAGGTAAACGACTGTATTGCTGTTTTGTCGATTAGAGAAAATAGTTTGATTATGTAACAATACAAAATCTATGGTATAGATTAATTAAAAAGGGTGTGGAGGGTGAAATACTTGCGACTATAAGCTCGTTGCATGTCAGTGTAAAATGGGATTTAACTGTAAATACATGTCAAACAAATATTTCTTTCTTTGAAACGGAGGGAAAATACGAAATAATGAAGTATAATTTTACAACGAAAACAGAAGTTGTTAATGACTTTAATTATCGTGATTTTTGGGGTGTTTTTTTTATAATGACCAGTTTAACGCGCCCCAAAACGAATTGCAGAGCAAGATCGAAAAGCATTTTTGCAGTATTAAATATTTGCATAATTTAAATATAGAATTTTGTACATATAAAAGTTTTGTAAAAACTAAACTAAAAGACTATGTACAGTTTGTAATTCTAATGGAATCGAAGATGAATACCGTTTTATACTGCAATTTCAACGATATAATAATCTAAGACATGACTTCTAGATTATAGTAGCCCCACTCCCATGGCTAGTGATATTCAATGTTGGGCTAGTAAATAACTACTATTGTCATGCCCGACAGGGCTTCTAGATTATAGTAGCCCCACTCCCATGGCAAGTGATATTCAATGTTGGGCTAGTAAATAACTACTATTGCCATGCCCGACATGGCTTCTAGATTATAGTAGCCCCACTCCCATGGCTAGTGATATTCAATGTTGGGCTAGTAAATAACTACTATTGTCATGCCCGACATGGCTTCTAGATTATAGTAGCCCCACTCCCATGGCTAGTGACATTCAATGTGGGCTAGTAAATAACTACTATTGCCATGCCCGACATGGCTTCTAGATTATAGTAGCCCCACTCCCATGGCTAGTGATATTCAATGTTGGGCTAGTAAATAACTACTATTGTCATGACCGACGGGGCTTCTAGATTATGATAGCCCCACTCCAGAGGCTAGTGATATTCAATGTTGGGCTAGCAAATAACTACTATTGTCATGCCTGACGGCTAGTAATTATTTTTGGTCAAATGTTGCAATTAAGTCTATTTTGTAAATGTGCGTGTCCTGCCCCACCCCAACATCCAATGTTAGTGTGTTTAAGCTCGATCTCCCTCTTTAGATGACATATCTGATTATTACAATTATTTAGTAAAAGTGTATTAACTTAAATTAAAGTAGGGCTAGTGAATTTTTAATCGTGGCTAGAGACTTTTTTAATCACTGATCCCAAGCCTAGTGGGTTTTATAAAAAAAATCTAGAAGCCCTGTTAGACAAACAATTATTAAAGCGTTTTATTACAGACGATGTAGTGTGTTTAAGCTAATCATATTACTAACTACACGTTGACTTGTCTTAATATGAAGGAAATTCACAAATTTTATAATTTGTATAAGTTAATACGGGTTTACTCTTTTAATCATCGACGAAACATAATGTATTATATCGGCGGTCTCATCGCAGAGGTCAATCCCTACTTTGGGACGTTTTTTGTTTTCTGTTGGTGGGTTCGATGCAGGATCCGTACGGAACCTAGTGTCACGGTCGCTCATGTCCGGCGTATCGGAATTAATCTATGTGATTGGCCAAAATACCTCACCGCGTCATTGGATTACCAACAGAGTGCAAGATATGCCCCAAGTTCAGCAAACTAACATTTCGCTAACGTTCGTGAACTATTTGACTGGTTCCCGACGTGCCCATTTGTTTTACCGTGAAGCGCATAAAACCAGTCTACCGGATGTTTTCCTGGCCACAGAGCACAATTAATTACGCTATATGTTTTTGTATAGCGTTAGTGGCTATATCATTTTTATTAATATCAGCAGGCCCATGCATTTTTGTGTGTACCTTTGCCTGCCTGGGTGACTCATACCCTGAAAAGGAGAACCCTGTTGTCCAGCTCTTTCTCCCAGGATATTGGTTTAAACAAACACACCCACTAAACCTGGCCGGAGTATAAAAAACACTACTTCATGTAAAAACACCACTTTTGCATGTGCCGGAATTACCATAAACAAGTCTTCAATGTCAACAAGTTATACATGTTTACAAACTACATCCTCTCTCCTGTCAACTTCAGTAAAATAGTTGCCACTTCAAAGCTGTCTGCCATGGAATAATCACAGTCAAACAGCAGACTACTTACACGGACAAATTTCTGGGAAGATAACTGTGATCTGTAAGCCATGTCTGGATGCACTTTGCTATGGAAACGCTGATGCATGTACCCTTTAAAAATACATATCGAAATAAATCGCGGTATGCAAATTGAAAAACGGTGCATGGAATTTTGGACCTAAAACCTTGACTTTCGTGAACAGCGATTCATCGCCCCATCCTTATATACTAGCCGGAACCCTTAAAGATTCGCTTCAACGTAAACATTTTATGTATATTAAATACATTCAGTATTCAATTACGAAACTTACTATCGTATCAAATACACTGTGTTTAGAACCGTCTGGACCCGTTACTGAGGTTACTGCGAAAGAAAACAAAAGAGAACCAAAATACAACAATAATATCAAAACCTCTCAAAACCGGACCCATTGTAACAGGAATTCTCTCAAAACCGGACGTTTTTGTGTGCCGTCTTTTAACTGTCAATACCCCTTAAACCACATTTTTACTTGGTTCCGATGGTGTCCGGTTTAGAGGAGTTCCACTGCATGTGTATATGTATAAACAATCCACCAATATATATATATATATATATATCTTACCTGTATCGAGCTGTATTTCTTCTGAGTAATTCTGAATTCTTGTTCAGTCACGTGACGTCAAACTGTTTAACACAAACCTTCAGAACTAGCTGTGCGAGTCTTGGTAACGTGTCAGTATATATAGTGGCTTACAGACACAGTGTAACCACATGGAAAAAAACTCTCACTGAGTATTTGTCCAGTTAAAGAACATGGCGACTGACGAACCAATCACAATAGTAGCTTTTGTGCGTCTGTGCAGTTGCATTATACTCAAGCCTGCAGCCACTAAGAAATCAATTGGATAAACTGCATTTCTGATTTTTGTCGAATTAAAATCCATGTTGCATCACTCACACAGAAGACCGGTCTCTGGAGAGATATTAGTAATGGGGACGAAGGTCCAGGGATTTTGTTATGCAAAGTCAATACGCAGTCGCCCGTAATGCTAGAATTTAAACACGAATCGTGCAGGTAATGCATTACGACACCCAGTAAGATAATGAATAAGATGTGTGACAGTTTACATTGTATCCGTCAGTAAGATAATGAATAAGATGTGTGACAGTTTACATTGTATCCGCCAGTAAGATAATGAATAAGATGTGTGACAGTTTACATTGTATCCGCCAGGCAGATAATGAATAAGATGTGTGACAGTTTACATTGTATCCACCAGTAAGATAATGAAACATTGTTCTAATGACTCAGCTTCTTTACTGCAAAAAATACATATATCATCATTTTGTATGTCACATTTTTGTAGGTAAGTATTGTTTGTCAGAATGCGATGCGTAAGTTTGAATTGAAAATTCACAAAAACAACACGCAAACGACACACAAAACAAAATAAACCAACAAAACAACAACAAAACATGGGGTTTATCGTCCCGGAAAATAATTGCGATAATGCCAGAGTGGGGGTGGGGGCTAGTATCATTACCTTGCATTAATGATATAGGATACACAATATACACGAATACGAATGTCACGGGGATTCTATAATTCCCGTAACTGAATAAAACACGATTATCAAAATATCTCTCCTAACTGTATATCTATTAGATATCTCTGTAACAGGCTGTTAAACCCTAGTATGGCTCGTCTCTAGGTATGATCAGAGATACGATCTTATATAAAGTATATATTATTATAGCACGTTAGTTCTCTAGAAACACAACAAAAACACAATACACTTTGGAATCTGTATTAATCTACGCTGACAAATGTACAGCCGTAGTAGTTAATTAATAACAGCAATAATAACAACCCAGAACTGATCACTTAATTAGTTAATCTCTAGGTGTCTAGTTACACAACATGTGGATCACTTCACCGTTACACCACACCCACACGTGTGATAATTGAGAAACGCTTCCAGGAGAAGTTAATTAATAAAGGAATTACAACACCATTCCTAACTGGTTAATTTTTAATTAACCCTAACTACTCATTCAGTAACCTTGTGACACAGAATTAATACTGGTACCGATCACAATAAAGACAATAACCTACAGTGTACCTAGGTCGTCTAGGATGACTGGCTAAGCTTTATATTACCAAATACTCATATAATGTTAGAACAAGAAGTCTACGATTTACTTCGTCAGATGACCGAAGACACTGTCTAAAGAATATTGGTATAATACAGTATTAAAATATTTAAAGTCACATCAATCACATCAAGGTTATACACAGAGCAGAAATGATATTTACCAAAGTCCAAATGGACTAACGTTCCCTCGGAGCCTTCGTATTCGTTCTCCTCGATATCTCTAAAACACTAGCTATTTATTATAAATCAGGATTTTGCCTGGGGGTACAAGGCGGTACCTCACGTATCATCTCATATTCTACATCTACTAGAGTCGGTATATTTCTCTCTGATCGTCAGTCTGGCTGTCGCCAACCGCGAGCAATCTCCTGGCCATAAACAGCACTACCGGAGATATTACGTAACTACTAGCCACATGGCCTCCGCACCTGGCTGGGTGTGTATTAGGCGTACCGATCGAAGACCGTCGCGCAGAAGTATTACGTAACAAGTTGCCCATCTGGGCTTAAGTGCAATTAACTGCGCACGGCCCTCTAAGACAAGTAAAATCGCCACAGGCGAAAACAAATTTAAGAGCATGTACCGTCACACACCCCCACCTCAAAAAGGATATTTCCTCTACTCTAGGAATAGGGAAATATACTACATTAAAACAAAAAGGTGCGTTAACCGACGCATACGGGCATTTAAAACACATGTAATAATAAGGTGACTACCAGTAATCACACTGAGTCTCTGAGTCCCTGGTATACAAATAAAATATATATAAACAAAACAGAAATAAAGAATGTCAACACATTATCATAACGTTCAACTTCGGGACAGGGCATTGGATGTGCCCTTGATATGTTCAATGGTAATTGGGTATTCTTGCAGAAGAAGACTCCATCTCAAAACTCTCTGGTTGGAGGCTTTCATTAGGATGGTCCAGTCCGTCTTCGTCTTCTTGGAACAGCACAGCTCCAGCACCCACGTCACTGGCACCCACAGCTAGCTTGAACGGCACTCGGTAGTCTGGTGCTGCCATCACGGGAGACGAGTAGCGCCTCTGCTTGAGACGGTTGAATGACTTCTCGCATTCACTTGACCAATGGAACTTCGTTTCCTTCTTTCTCAGCGTCGCACGTTTTCCAGGTTTTTTCCGATAGGCATGCTGTCGACGCGGTGTAGCGTTGGGTTCCAAGCGCACATCTTGGCTTAAGGTATTGGTAACCGTTGGAAGGTCCCGACAAATGGAAACATTGTCTTGTATCAATGTAGTCAGCTTTGCTCGCTGGGGGTTCAAGTCTGCTAGAATCTGGCTGTTGGCCAACTTGATCTCCGCAGTCTTGACGTCATCACAGGAAATTGAGTGTCTCTCAATTTGGACCGGTCTCTCTGGAACTATCGGCAGTCTGTCAAAAGAACCTTTTAGCAAATTGATGTGACAATACCTACTTTTCCTAACCCTATCAGGAGTGTTTATCACATACCCTGTCTCATTAACTCGTTTGAGAACAACATAGGGCCCGAAATACCTGTTCTGCACAGAACCCCGTTTAATGGGAAGGTACAGCAGCACCTTATCCCCTGGTTTAAATTCCTGACTCCTAGCCTTCCTATCAAACACTGATTTTATTTTGCTCTGAGCATGGCTACAGTTAACAAGGTAGTGCGAGCTGCCAACAAATTTGGATCAGCCCCCTGCTCTAGAATTAACTCTTGTCTATTACAAGGTAAATCCCCTCTATCAAAGACAACTGGTTCAATTCCCCTCTGCGGGAGATCAACAGGTTCCACCACATTTAATTCCTCAGTTGACTTGTCTACAATTTTACTGATAACCTCATCCACTCCAATTTCATGGCTCACACACGTATCAGACAAATCACAAATATCCTCTGCATCTTGTGCTAACCTACTGGTCATATCCCTAGTCATTACACACGCAGGATATTTAATCTCATCAACCTCACACTCTTCTATTGGTAACGTGCTGTCTGTAATTAACAGTTGGTCACATTTCGGCTGACAACACTGACTAGTCAAATCATTTCCCAACAAAACTCCTATGTTTTCAACAGGCAAGTCCTTCACAACACCCATAATGACTGGTCCCGTCACAAACTTCGAACACAAGAAAACCTTATGTAACTTGACAACCATATTTTCTCCAGTAACCGAGGTTAAAACCAAACTACGTCCTATGTCTGAATTTTCAATACCAGCTAAACACTCTTGCGTGATCAAACTCTGACTACACCCGGTATCTCTATAGATTGATATAGCCTTAGGACTCAATTCTTGTTTCACATCACAAACCATACCAGTGGATACATACGGGTTTACTTTCTCTGCCATGGGACTAACCATTAACTCTCTCGCTAACGGAGCTGACCTCACTAAACCGACCACTTGCGTATTATCGCGTTTCCTTGTAAAACAGTCCCCGATAAGATGGTTATCCTTTTTACAGTAACTGCACTGTGGACGAAAAGTTCGTGCATTGGCTGATAATGCAGGCCTATCCTTACTTTGCCCAACAGGTGCATTCCTTGCCTGACTAGCTGACCAACTAGATGACTCTCCCCGATAGTTACTTTCCCGGGAAAAACCTGGCTGAAATTTCTTCTTATCACCCTGTTGTACAGAGCTACCCTGTACTGCCTGAGCTTTGTGTATTAACACGTAATCATCTATCTGTCACTATGCCTGCCTCCTCTATCTTTTTGACTTCACGATCCTCTAAGTGAATACGTAAGCTAACTGGTAATCCATTTTTAATGTCCTGTAAGATCAACAACTCCCGTAACTCGGTATATGACTCTACCTGATGAGACACCACCCATTTATCAAACATCCCTGCCTTCTTAGCCACAAACTCACTATAAGACTGACCCTGCGTTTTTCTCAACTCGCTATACCGTAAACGATAATCCTCAGGTCGTAATTCATAAGCCCTCAACACTGCAGACTTAACTAGATCGTACTGACTTGCTCGCTCATCACTCATTGAATTATAGGCTATACTAGCCTTCCCCTTAAACGTAGACACGGCTAACAATGTCCACTTAGACTGCGGCCAATTTAGCTGCTTAGCGGCCCGTTCAAAAAGTTGAAAGAACATGTCTACCTCCTGATCGTCAAATACAGGCACTGATCTATAAGCCTCCGACATGTTAAAACCATTTCCTGCCTCACGTCTAACTTCTTCAGTATTCAACTTTAACTCATTTTCCACTTTTAATTTTTCTAACTGGAATTCTCTATCCCTCTCTTCTCTTTCTCTCTCGCTCTCTCTCTCTATCCCTCTCTTCTCTTTCTATATCGCTATGTCTATCTTCTCTATTTCTCTCTTCTCTTTCTCTCTCTCTCTCTCTCTATCCCTCTCTCTATCTTCTCTATCCCTATCTTCTTTTTCTCTATCCCTATCTTCTCTTTCTCTCTCCCTCTCTCTCTCCCTCTCTTCTCTTTCTCTCTCTCTCTCTCTATCTAATGCACGTTCTTCTCTTTCGTACTCAAGCTTTTTAAAAGCTAACTGTTGTTCCATACTCAAGTCACTTATCTCTATTTCTGGAACAATCTCACTGTCTTCCATAACAGGCCTATCACCAAAAACTTCCTGGATAATAATTGTCTTTATATCACCTAAGGTTTTAGCTGATGTTAAATCAATTTCTCGCTCACCCGCGATTTCAACTAACTCGGCCTTACGTGCTCGCTTAATCTCCACTACACTGAGTGTAGGCCTATCCAGCAAATTCTTATCCATGTTTAGATATGACGCACTTATTATTAATTAATTTTCTAGTGAACAACGTGCTACTTCTGGTAAATTTGTAAAAATAATTTATAAAGCCCCCATTTACAAACAATACTTTTTTAAAATATGCATGTCCCGTTTCAGATCCGGGACGAGCGCCCCAATGTTCTACTCCTGTCACGGGGATTCTATAATTCCCGTAACTGAATAAAACACGATTATCAAAATATCTCTCCTAACTGTATATCTATTAGATCTCTCTGTAACAGGCTGTTAAACCCTAGTATGGCTCGTCTCTAGGTATGATCAGAGATACGATCTTATATAAAGTATATATTATTATAGCACGTTAGTTCTCTAGAAAACACAACAAAAACACAATACACTTTGGAATCTGTATTAATCTACGCTGACAAATGTACAGCCGTAGTAGTTAATTAATAACAGCAATAATAACAACCCAGAACTGATCACTTAATTAGTTAATCTCTAGATGTCTAGTTACACAACATGTGGATCACTTCACCGTTACACCACACCCACACGTGTGATAATTGAGAAACGCTTCCAGGAGAAGTTAATTAATAAAGGAATTACAACACCATTCCTAACTGGTTAATTTTTAATTAACCCTAACTACTCATTCAGTAACCTTGTGACACAGAATTAATACTGGTACCGATCACAATAAAGACAATAACCTACAGTGTACCTAGGTCGTCTAGGATGACTGGCTAAGCTTTATATTACCAAATACTCATATAATGTTAGAACAAGAAGTCTACGATTTACTTCGTCAGATGACCGAAGACACTGTCTAAAGAATATTGGTATAATACAGTATTAAAATATTTAAAGTCACATCAATCACATCAAGGTTATACACAGAGCAGAAATGATATTTACCAAAGTCCAAACGGACTAACGTTCCCTCGGAGCCTTCCTATTCGTTCTCCTCGATATCTCTAAAACACTAGCTATTTATTATAAATCAGGATTTTGCCTGGGGGTACAAGGCGGTACCTCACGTATCATCTCATATTCAACATCTACTAGAGTCGGTATATTTCTCTCTGATCGTCAGTCTGGCTGTCGCCAACCGCGAGCAATCTCCTGGCCATAAACAGCACTACCGGAGATATTACGTAACTACTAGCCACATGGCCTCCGCACCTGTCTGGGTGTGTATTAGGCGTACCGATCGAAGACCGTCGCGCAGAAGTATTACGTAACAAGTTGCCGATCTGGGCTTAAGTGCAATTAACTGCACACGGCCCTCTAACACAAGTAAAATCGCCACAGGCGAAAACAAATTTAAGAGCATGTACCGTCACAACGAATAATATGTGATGACAGTAATAACTATGTTACCACACAAAGGAAAGAAGAAATAATAGAAGGAAGGAAATTAAACAAATAGATTAAAAAGAAAATAATAATACTAAATAAATGATCGTGGGTGGAGAATTACAAGGTTATATGTGCACAAAACCTCATTTTGAGAAATCGCCGCTTGAACTTTGGAGCTGCCATATCTGAGTCATAGAGGGGTAGTGTTAATATAACAACTGTGTCTTAACATACCATAATATAGGACTGTTTACTGTGACAGAACCTTGTAATTCCCAGGCCACGCAATAATAATAATAAGAAGAAGAAGAAGAAGAAGAAGAATAATTTAAAAATAATAATAATTAAAAAAATAAAATAATGATAATAATAATAATAATAATAATAATCCCTAGCGTTGTTATCGGCTAATAGTTTACCAACAATGTACCTTACATTCACCTATGTATTGGGTTGGCTTTGTCATAATATAACACCACATTTTTGGAAGATCGTAAGTACTAACTATCTATATGGCGCATATACCCCACTTGTTTGTGAAATTGTCATTATTTCCTTCTGTTTTTTTTTTTGTTTTTTTTAAATCTAAGACAATGATGTGGTTCAGTAAGACACTAAAGAAACAGAAAAGGAAAAAATGAAAGAAATGTTGTATTTAACGACGCACTCAACACATTTTATTTACGGTTATATGGCGTCAGACATATGGTTAAGGACCACACAGATTTTGAGAGGAAACCCGCTGTCGCCACTACATGGGCTACTCTTCCGATTAGCAGCAAGGGATCTTTTATTTGCGCTTCCCACAGGCAGGATAGCACGAACCATGGCCTTTGTTGAACCAGTTATGGATCACTGGTCGGTGCAAGTGGCTTACACCTACCCATTGAGCCTTGCGGAGCACTCACTCAGGGTTTGGAGTAGGTATCTGGATTAAAAATCCCATGACTCGACTGGGATCCGAACGAAGGTCTATATGTCCACGTGAGTGACCTCGTTAAGGCCGTTAGGGTGCACAGCTTGTAGGGACGAGATGGGTTGCATCCCGTCAAGAAAACCCCTAGATTGACAGTCAATATACGTTGAAGGTGTAGTGTTGTGCTGAACTACAGATCTTGAGAAGCCGGATCCATCTGAACGAGAGAGAGAATCAGACTAGGGTATAGTCCAGTCGTCATTGGTTGGTATAGTGGTGCGGACGGGCCCGACTCCGGAGGATACGAGATGGTATCATAGTAAAACAAAGTAAAGTCTAGAAAAGAGTAGTAGGGGCCTACCCCGCTTCCTATTTCTTCTTAGAGTGGGGCGGTCTGCAGAATGGCCGTCATACGAGTCACCATCAAAACAAGTCAATATAGTCAGACGGAGAAATGACGTGGCGGCAAGGAATCTCGCTAAAAAAGAATCCAACCTGGTGGTGCAGACTGTCGAAACGAGAAGCGTTCCAGCGTTCAATCAGTTCCAATGGCCGCATACATCCCAGTAGAAAACTTCACTTCGTTGACAAAAACAACAAATTGAAGGATCCCCAAGTCGAGCCGCGAAAGCACGTGCAGTGTGCACAAGCGAAACAAACACGTCTTACCGCGTCGAACTCCAGACTGGGAATGGTGACAGTGACCTGTTGCATGAAGACGGTGGCGTAAAGGGAGATGGCTGTCCGCCTGAAGACGTCTCACACATCGGCACATTGAGATCGTCCCTCGGAGTTGACGGTGGGCCTGGCTGAGCTGGTCCTGACGCGGTACTCGAGTAAGTCCGCCCAAGAGGGGGGGGGGGGGGGGGGGGTTGGAAGTGGGGGTAATGCGATAGAAACTGACGGCACGTCTAATCTCATCGTGAGTCGAGCTGAGAGGCAAAACGTTTGAGAATGAGAGCAATGAAAAAACAAAAAATTCTTCACTGCAAAAAATACACAAATCGTAATGTTGTATACCACATTTCTCTAGGTAATGCTACAGTCACATATCCACCGATTCGGGATAAGGTGCCCGTACGGGCCCAAATTTCGGGTAAATTTGCAAAATCTCACGGCGGTCGCAAGGATGTCGTGGCTATCCTGCGGGCGCCTTTGCGTTCTTTCCTCGCCGTAAAGCGCATCGGTAGCTTTTAGCGCGGAGTTGAAAGTTTCCGATGTGTCATAGAATTTCTTTTTATTGGCCGTAAACCCGTAGACAGGTTGTATACAGCATCGCACGGACACCGCACAGGCCCAGTACGGCCCAAGTAACATTCGTAGGGATGCTGTACCTTTTTGGGACTGGATTATGAGTATCTTACGATGTCCGTGCGATGTGGCCACAGACCACAATTAATGTCGCTATATGTTTCTATATAACCTTAGTGGCTATAACAGTTTTATTAATATCAGCATGCCCGTGGATTTTGGGTCCGACGAAAGACCGAAATGGACCGACGAAACACCGAAAGGGACCAAAATGGACAGACGAAACACCGAAAGGGACCTAAACTGACAGAAACAGACCGACATGCGACCGAAACGGATCGAAATGGACCATAAATAACCGAAATCGGCCAAAATAACATTGAAATGAGACTTTAAAAATCATAACGGAGTTGATAGTACAGCTTAACTGTTACTCATAAGTGTAATTCTATACTATGCAATTACTGTATTGTAATACATTAATATTATGCAAACAATTAACATTGTATATCTGAGATTGCATATTTCAGACGTTTTGACAGCTGTAAGTGACACGCACGCACACAATAATGCACACAATAGACATGGATTTGGGTATTGGTAGGACATGTGTTGACGCCCAAAATGTCCCAACTGCCCAAGATGTCCCAATTGGTATTGGCAGAGCATGTGTTGAAGCCCAAGATTTTCTATTTCCATGTATGTAAAACGTGTATTTTGTGTATTTGGCAGACGGAAAAAAGCATGGCATTAATACAAATATTCATGCAGACAAATGCATACAACCAACACACAGACAAGAACATGTAATATTGCTAAAATATCTTCGAGATAAAATGCATCATTAAAACTGTCAAATTATGTCAGGAATCATTTTTTGTCATGGTGATCTGTGATATAAATTATGGATATACTACATGAACGGTTTGTGATAGGGCTCACTGGCATAACCATCATATTTAAACACTATTAACACTTGACGTTTTCTGATCGTTTTGTGTTTGTATCCCACGACACTTTGATAGTGATTTAAAAACAAAACAAAATAATATGTATCTCGCTAAGTGTACCCGACAGTTGAAAACTATTAGATTCTGTTCTATAATGCCGATTATAACTTATACTGTGTAACAACTAGCGTCGGTAATATAAACAAGATCAATGTAGCCATTGAAACACAAACAAATATCACATACAAATATTTAAGGGACATTCCTGAGTTTGCTGCAATTTTTAAGATGTTATCGACTAACAGAGACTTGTTAACGATTGTAATTACATATCAAATATATTTTTCTGCATACAGTATTAGTGGCTGCATATTAGACATGTTTCTGATCGTTTTATTATTTGTACTGGGTTAAATTTCATTGTATTTCCTAATATATATTGTTTTCGTACGTACGAAATAATTTGAAGACGAAATCCAGTTTGTGCTTCTTACAAATATCAAGACGACCAGAAACACATTGAATATACAGACACTGATATTCTAAACAAGAAAATATATTTAATATGTAAGTATGTATTTTATTAGTAGGAAACATCTTATAATGCAGCAAACCCAGGAATGTCCCTTTAAAGGAAGCTTGAACCCTTTGTGAACACGCAATACGATATCGCGGCTACACTATTATGGAGCATTCATTGTCGTAAAATTCCTGATATGGGGAACACAAAATAAATTATCACGATCAAGAAATATTCTTCACACACAAATATTCTCTTCCAAATAAATTGATAGGAGTCCTTTTGCAACACCTATTGTAATTCCAACCCATAGTATATTCGGTTAACAGTTACAATATGTGGTGCACTTGAGTTTTCTAATTCGTTATTTTTATTCACAAACGTACTTCAGTTATTACAAATGATATCACTGGATAACATAGCAGCAACAACCAGAGGGTGAAAAGCAGACATAGACATACACAAATAGAGAACGAGAGAGAGAGAGAGAGAGAGAGAGAGAGAGAGAGAGAGAGAGAGAGAGAGAGAGAGAGAGAGAGAGAGAGAGAGAGAGAGAGAGAGAGAGAGAGAGAGAGAGAGAGAGACTGAAATACAGAATGATTGATTGAAATAAAGGGAGTCAGACAGAAGATAGAGTGGGATCAACACATACACTAAAGAGTCGCATACGCCTAGGTACACGCACATACAGGCAATCTCTGGACTGAATTATGTTCCCCCAAATATGGATATATGTATGTGTTGAAGGATGTGTGGATAGATGGGTGGATGAATGGGCGGCTGAATGGAACCTCATCTCTGAATGTCTGTCATTGGTAATTTTCCCGCCCCAACCAATGCCCCAAAGACCGTGCTATGTACTGTTTTGTCAGAGGGAAAGGACATTTAAAATCCCTTGCTCCGTTTTGGTAGGATTAGCCATTTCTTTCTCAGCCAATATATCAATAAATACAATGTGCTTGGTATGTCGTTAAATAATCAATTTGTTCTTGCTTTCTATCTAGCCACACACATATCCATCCATTCATCAAACCAACTATGCGCCCATCCATTTATTACTTCATAACAGATACGCCATATTTCTTCACGTCAGACGCCATTTTTCCAATATCATTTCATTGCAGTGCATTACATTAAAATAATCTTTGAAATATATTTCAAAAATGGATTGCTTTTCTACTGTACAAACACAAATGCACGCTCTCTCTATCTATATGTCTCTCTGTCTCTCTCTCTCTTTCTCGCTCTGTATCTGTGTTTGTACACACACACACACACACACACACACACACACACACACACGCATATAATTCATATGCATCAAAACAAGTGTATCGCACGCATACGCATATACACACGTTCACATATATATACTGTCAAAACAAAAACGCATAGGTGATAGGGAAAGAAGAAAATTGTTTGATTTCACAAAATATAGCTTTTGTAGTGTTTCTGAATGACACAACACGCACGCACGCACGCACGCACGCACGCACACACACACACACACACACACACACACACACAGACAGTCTGGTTAACACCAAAGAGCACTTGCAATAATTAGCGCTGTTCCTTTTTTATATAAATGTTAGTTCTTGATTTGCATTAGTGATTTTTCATGATTTTCTTATTTACAATAATTAAAATAATTAAAATAATTTTATGAAACAAAATGTACCGAGTGTCATTCGGCATTCGGTGTTTTATTTGTTAATTACGTTGCGTCAGGTTTTGACATCTGCAGAATACACCAACAATCGTTTTATCATTTACTTCCTGTTATATACATGTATTTATGTATGTAATGCCCTCATTTTTCGTTGTTGCTTTTTTTGTTCTAATAAATGCATGTATACTGAACAAAATAAGAAACTTCCGCTAACTTTTCTTGAACATAACTTGATGAAAACAAACCGGGAGAATAATTGTTATATATGCGTTTAAAGAGTGTTCCATGATGCATCGTTTGGTGCAAAAATCATGGCCATAGGTTAACAGAAACTGGGAGAAATTTTGACCAAGTGTGGTAGGGGTTAAACAAAAAAAAACACCCACTTAATAACGGGTATGACCACCTCTTGAATTGACCACTGCAGTGCATCGCACGCGCATAGAATTGACTAAAGTGTTGATTTCTGCCTGTGGAATAGTGTTCCATTCCTGAATGAGCGCTTGACGAAGTTCGTTGACGTTAGCGGGTGGGTTGGGACGACGCCTCAATCGTCTGTCCAGACTATCCCAGACATGCTTGATGGAGTTGAGATCAGGACTTTTAGCGGGCGAGTCATCAATGAAATCAATGTTATTTGCCCTAAGAACATTTACAGTGTCTCTAGCTGTATGAGAGGTGGCATTATCATGCTGAAAAATCGAGATGTTGGCGTTGTTATGGAACAGAGGAATGACGTGATGAGCGAGAATTCATCGCGGTAACGTTGAACATTTAAATTGCCATCAATGACGACTAGTGGTGAACGATAACCATGGGCAATGGCTGCCCAGACCATGACACAACCCCAACCCCCGAAACTATCTCGTTCAAGAACACAACAGTCAGCATAGCGTTCATTTCTCCTACGGTAGACGCGCACCCTACCATCACCATGATGTAAAGAAAATCTGGATTCATCCGAAAAAAGAACGGTATTCCAGCGTCGCCGTATCCAACGAGTGTGTACACGTGCCCAATTAAGACGATTTAGACGATGACGTTGCGTTAAAACGCATCCGACGTAAGGACGTCGTGGATGTAAACCGTTCTCCCGCAGACGATTACGAACAGTTTGCCCACTGATTCGGTTATTATGAAGCCCAGGTGTGTTAGCAGCAGCAGCAGTGGCAGTTTGGAATCGATTGTGCAAATGCGTGTTCATGATATAGCGGTCTTGACCACGCGTTGTAACACGCGGACGTCCACGACGTGGCAAATCGTTGGTGCTTCCTGTCGTTCGAAATCTTACGCGAAGATTTCGTATCGCTCGACTAGAACTCCCAACATGCCTTGCAACGTCTTCTGTCGACATGCCAGCAGCAAGCATGCCAATCGCCCGTTCGCGTAAATTATTGGGTATTCTTGGCATACTAAAAATGCTACAATGTAAAAAACGTATTTTTTTTTTACAAATTTCGAAGCGTTTTCGTTCACTTGACAACAATGTCAGTAAGACAAGTAACACAAATTGACCGAATACTACACGGGACATGTCGAACCATGCATGCACGTGCAAATTGAATTTCACGTTGTCGACGATTAACAGTGCAAAAATAATCGATAAAATTCATGAATCCTGATAATACAGCTCATGGCTAATACTACCTATATAATTTCATTACACAATGAATTCTTTAACACAACAAATACTATATGTACAAATCGGAAGTTTCTTTTTTTGTTCAGTATATATCTGTTATGTTATCTTTTTTGTTTTGTTATTTACATAATTTTAAAATATACACAAACTAAATGTATCACATGTGTCAGAAGATGCGAACAAAAGAGTTGGGGTGACAGTTATATATTAGTTCGACATTCAACTGGGGATTCATATTTTTCAGAGTGTTTGGTGGTAGACAGGGATGCGCACGCATCGTACAGTATTAAGCGCAGTCATCCAGCTACAATGCAGTTTCATATTTGAACTCTTAAATATTATTTTCGAAAATGTGAACTCTCTGAAACTCAAACTTAATAATATATAATACAGAATATATGGCCCGTTGATATTATATATATATATATATATAATATCTATATATATATATATAATATATATATATATATATATATATATATATATATACATTATGTATATTAATGTGTATATATGTATGCATGCATGCATGCATGTATGTATATATGTATGCATGTATAATAATAATAATAATAATAATAATAATAATATTACATATATTATACATGTATTATATATATTTTACATTATGCATATATTACTTATATATTACATATATATTATATGTATTTCCAGACCACTGCGTCAACTGACTGGCGACATGCTACCGTTAAAAAACTTTTTTTTTCTGCCCGGCACCGACTCAGCTTTAAGACTATCCGGCTCATTATCTGCACACTTGCTCTTGTAATTAAGCATCGTTATACTTATATATGTTGAGGTGGTAATTTACACGAAATATAAATGACAAAATACACGCGTTTTTGTATATTTAATTAAAATTCGTGTTTGAGAATTCTGAAATGGAACCTTGCCATTATTGAGCAGCACCTTGTCTCTTCAGATCTCCACCCTGTCCCTATATTCCAGCGCCCTGCCTCTCTGACCAGTATGGGGGAAACACCAATACACACACACACACACACACACACACACACACACACACACACTCACATATATATATTTTTTTTAAATTTTTTTTTAATAAACGATATTAAAAGACTCGAAGAAGGTGATGTTACAACTTCGGTCCATTTCGGTCCTTTTCGATCCCTTTCGGTCATTTTCAGTCCATTTCGGTCTTTCGTCGGACTGGTGGATTTGTGTATGTACCTTTGCCTGCCTGGGGGACATATACCCTGAAAAGGACAACCCCTGTTGACCAGCTCTTTCTCCCAGCATATTGGTTTAAACAAACACACCCCTAAACCTGGCCGTACTTTTGCATGGGGCGGAATTACCACAAAAGAGTCTTCAATATCAACAAGTTACACGTTTACAAACTACATGCTCTCCCCTGTCATTTCAGTCAAATAGTTGCCACTTCACAGCTGTCTGCCATGAAATAATCACAGTCAAACAGCAGAGAGAGAGAGAGTACCTTTAGCATGCCCATATACCTCTATGGTTTCAGGCATGACTGTCCCGGGCCATGTCTCTGGATAGCCAGCGTCGTGGCTCGGGACAGTAATACTACGGGACAATTTTGACTCATTATTTTTAGGAATGGGGGTAGGGAACTAATAATTATTAAATTAAGATGCGCAGATTATTTATTTTTATATAAATTTTAAATTTACTTTAATTAAATTTATTTTAGTCGCATTTTAGAGCGGGCATTTCTAAAAATAAATATAACATTTAAAAAAGAATTTTAGTCCTACAGGGTAAAAAGTGGAACGGGTAGCACAAGCAAAATTTTTATTTGTATTACATAAAAGGATAACAACATGATAAAAATAATAACATATTGAAAAACCGGCACGCTTTTTAAAAACATTTATCAATTTTGAATTATTTTTAAAAAGAACCAACACCAAATCCCCCTCCCCCCACACATCCCAAGCCGACCTCATTCACACCTTTTCATACAACATACAACACCACACTAAAAATTAAAATTAAAGTAATATATACAATTATATATAAATATATAAATTTTGTGAATTGTTAAAAATTTATTTCAAATAAAGGTTAAGCTCACCCATCTCCAATTCAGTTAATTATACAATTTTAGTTGAAAACAGCAGACTACTTACGCGGACAAATTTCCAAATGGGAAGATAACTGTAATCTGAGGCCATGTGTGAAAATCGTACGGGTATCTTACGGCGCCCGTCCGATTGCCGTGCGGCGTCCGTAGGATTATCCTGCGGTACCATTACACACGGGCGCCTCGCGATTGCAGTCGAAAAAACTTCAAAGGACACCGCTCGAGCCCCGCTGAATATGCGATTGCTACACACCGGTGCCGCAGACCCCTGCGATACCCCCGATTTCCCGGCGTAGGTAGAAAAATTCGTACGGGTCCCGATGGAATATGTGACTGTAGCATAAGTATTGGTTGTCAGAATGCGATGCATAAGTTTGAACTGGAAATTCCGAGTTTTAGTATCTATTGTTGTTTTTTGTTCGATTTCATAACACTGAGGAAGAATTATTAAGTTTGTGTGACCATTTGAAGCTTATGTTTGACATGGATGACCGACTTTTATTCACATATAAATTATATATGACTTTACAATTGTTAATGTTTTTCTTATTACTAAAGGGTATCAAAATTTATTTTCTGTCCTCTTATTCTATGTAACAGGTGCTTGGAAATGTACGTTAATGGAAACGTCGGTCCAGGGATTCAATTATCCTAAGTCAGAAACCAGTTGCCCGTAATGTTAGAATTTAGACATGAATCGTGCAGGTAATGCATTAAGACGTTGTGACAGTATACATCTTATTCGCCAGTAACATAATGAAACATTGTATGTTTCTTTAGAAATTTAACAAACTTTCCGTTAGCGACTCTCATTTTTGTGCAAAATCGCACTTCCATTTTCATTTATAATTATTATGTTTATTTTAATTTTAATTTTAATAATAATAGAGCTTTTTCTTCTGTTTCTTCTTCTTATTCTAGTGCATCCATATTTATTATTTTCACAGATTCACTCTCGTGTCTCCAAACTTTACGCAATATGAAGCTCGACCATCCCTTAATTGGGTGGAGTGCAAGCATTTAACAGCAACTTGAAAAGATATCTTTGGACAAAGAAATGTGATGGAATCATTTCGATTCCATCCAGAACATTTATTGCAATTATTACGTGATACGGACTTTTATTCTAAATTTTAATTTTATATATCTGTGATATTTGTATTTTTACACAGTTCTTTACACTGTGTTTTTATTTAACTGTTGAATTTTTATATTCATGTTGATCATCACTTTGTTTTTCCCATTACCATAGTTTGACACCCAATAGTCAATGTATTTTTAGTGCTGGGATGTCGTTAAACATTCATTCATCCATTCATTCATTCAGCTGCTAAGTCTGCTTTGGATTTGCCTCATGCCAGGGATGGTGTACCATATACTAATTTTAAACATAGAATCAACCAATTTATCTTTTCGGCTTAACAACATGATTAGAACGGTGCGGTTGCGAACAAGCTTAATGTTATCAAGCCAGTCTTGGCACAGTGGCAGTCCTCCGATAGCCAGTGCCGGAAGGATGAAATAGTCTTGTGTGGTGCTCGCATCGGTTATACATACTTGACCCATTCATTTATGTTGAAGAAGGATCCTCCACCTCAGTGTGAGCACTGTCAGTGTATTTTGACGGTACCCCACATTTTGGCGGAGTGTCCTCATCTATAAAGAAACTCGAAAAGATATATTTGGACAAAGAAATGTGATGGAATCATTTCGATTCCATTAACTATTGAATTTTTTTATATTAATGTTGATCATCACTTACTGTTTGCATTTACCATAGTTTGACATCCAATAGACGATGTATTTTTCGTACTGGGGTGTCGTTAAACATTCATTCATTCATTCTTCATCATCTTCTTTTGCTTCTTCTTATATTTCTACTACTACTTCTGCTTCTTATATTTCTTCTTCTTCTCCTTTGCTTCCTCAACAATACGAATATCACATACTGTAACATAATTTCTCGCAAAATGTTTTCAACCTTTGACCTGCTTGGCATCGTTCATAATTATTATTATAAAATATAAATATTTTTTCATCTACTTACCTTTTCTGACACCCAATACCCGATGTTCATTTTTTTTTTGTTTTTTTTTTTGTTTACTATTTTTTTTTCTCTGGTGCCATTAAACATTCATTCATCCATTCGTTAAACGTAACCGATGATACACGTGGGGTCTACGTGTTTTTGTTGTTGTTGTTGTTGTTTTTGTTGTGGGTCTTTTTTGTTGTTTGGGTTTGTCGTTGTTTTTTGGGTGTTTTTTGTTTGTTTTTGTTTTTTTTGTTGTTGTTTTTTTTGGGGGGGGGGGTTGGTCTAGGAGACTGGAGTAAACGTTTGACAAGCACTACCCACATTCGTGCCTTGCTTCTTGGGGACTGTGGAGTAAACGTTTGACAAGCACTACCCACATTCGTGCCTTGCTTCTTGGGGACTGTGGAGTAAACGTTTGACAAGCACTACCCACATTCGTGCCTTGCTTCTTGGGGACTGTGGAGTAAACGTTTGACAAGCACTACCCACATTCGTGCCTTGCTTCTTGGGGACAAGGTCCGAAAGTTAATGGGACAATTACAACAAAGAATATTCGGTTAATTTTGAATTTTGATTCCTCCTTAAAGGGACATTGTCTTTAATTAGTTTCATACGTACGAAAAACAAAATATTTTAGGAAATAACATGAAATATGCCTAGAACATATATTACAACGATCACAAACACGTTTAATATAGAGCCACTAATATTTTATGCAGAAAAATATATTTGATATGTAATTGCAATCGTCAAAACGTCTCTGTTAGTCGATAACATCTTAAAAATTACAAAAAATCGTAAATGTCGCTTTAAGGACCAATTTGTAATGTTTTCCAGCGACCACCGACTCGAACAATACAATACGTTCATGCCATCAAAACCATAAAGCTGTGTACACTTGCTATTTTATGCAGATTATATATATATAATTGCAATCGTTAAACAGTCTCCGTTAGTCGATAACGTCTTAAACATTGCAGCAACTTCAAGAATGTCTCTTTAAGGACCGATTTTAATGTTTTTTCAGCGATCACCGACTCAATTACAATACGTTCATGCCATAAAAAAACATAAAGCCTTTTTACACCTGATATGGTTTCATGA
The DNA here is from genome assembly GCF_016097555.1 of Gigantopelta aegis. NCBI lineage: Eukaryota > Metazoa > Mollusca > Gastropoda > Neomphalida > Peltospiridae > Gigantopelta > Gigantopelta aegis. The sequence goes on from NC_054703.1 coordinate 9,832,039, forward strand.
AATGATGTTAATAAAAATAAAGACATTTTTAAATACTGAATATGTTTTATTCTCTATTTTGTATCAGACAATGGCTGAAAATATACCGAAAACAGTTTGTTTCCATTCCATCGCAACGTGTGCGAAATTAAATGCAGTAAATGAATACAAGTACGATACATAGATGATTCGTCATGATTTTTAAAATTATTTTTGTTTATTTTCGTATTATTATTATTAAAAAAATTTAATATGGAAAATATCAACCGTCTATGTTAATCGGTATTTGTCGAGTCTCTGTCAAGACAAATATCGATTAACTGGACGAGGTTGAAAATTTACATATTAAAACAACACGAGCAGCGAATTCTGTTTATCCTATAACACTTCTAGAATAACATTTTAATTCGATATTTAGTCAATCAAAGTCCTCAAGTCGCCTCACCGGTAATATGACGTCACGCACTTTACTTAATCTCATCAAAACGTTACGCTCAGGTATACAAGTCTCGATGGCTGTAAACAAATGACCCATTGACGGCAAAACATTATTAACCGAGTTAATAATGGTAAGTATCAAATGGGTTTATGACATGGATAGTATGGGTAAGTTATAGGGTATTACATGATAATAGACATCGAATAATAGACAACTGACATAGACGATGTCAGCACCTATAATATATTGGCTTAATAGATATTTAATTATTCAGAACCGTACCGTGATCAAATTCCTAGGGGGGGGGGGGGGGGGGGGGCACTACTTTTTATGAACAAATGAAACTCTATACAGATTAAACCCTTAGATGTGTATGCCATTTTCTGGTGCAAGAAAAGGTGAGATTCTCAGGGGGCAACTGCCCCCCTGCCCCCCGGAGGGTACTGGCCTGTTATTATTGTAATACACTTATTAAAGGGACATTCCTGAGTTTGCTGCAATTTGTAAGATGTTATCGACTAACAGAGACTTTTTAAAGAATGTAATTACATATCAAATATATGTTTCTGCATAAAATATTACTGGCTGTATATTAAACGTGTTTCTGGTCATTCTAATCTTTGTACTAGGTTAAATTTCATTTTATTTTTTAAAATATCTGTTTTTCGTACATACACATTTTTTAAAGACAAATCCAGTTTGGGCTTCTTATAAATATTAAGACGACCGGAAACACATTGAATATACAGACACTGATATTCTAAACAAGAAAATATATTTAATATTTAAGTTTAATCGTAGAAATATTTTATTAGTCGGAAACATCTTACAATGCAGCAAAGTCAGGAATGTCCCTTTAAAACATAATATATATTCTTACACACCTGTTTGTGGGGACATCATTCGTTAGTTTTGATAACACACAGTAATATCACATATACGTGTCATAACTAAATAAAGACACGACTAGCTGCTTCTAGGTTACGACCAGGGCCCCGTTCCACGAAGGACGGGACGTAGTCCAGTGGTAAAGCGCTCGCTTGATGCGCGTTCGTTTTGAGATCGATCTCCGTCGGTGGGCACATTGAGCTATTTCTTGTACCAGCCAGCGCACCATGACTGTTATATCAAAGGCCGTTTTATGTGTTATCCTGTCTGTGGGATGATGCATATAAACGACCCCTTGCTACTATGGAGAAATGTAGCGGGTTTCCTCTCAAAGACTATATGTCAAAATGAACAAATGTTTGACATAGCCGATGATTAATAAATCATTGTGTTCTAGTGGTGTCGTTAAACAAAACAAACTTCTTCCTCTTCCGTTCCAAGAAATAAATAGTAGCTAAGGTATCAAAGTAAAATTTGACATGAGTATGTGACAATGTTTTTGCTATGGACTGAGGGCAGTGGAGGCGTTTTCATCACCAAACAGAGTCGCACGAGGGCGCTGAAATCAGTACATTGTGTGGCCACCAGCAGCAGCAATCACTGCGCGACATCTCCATGACTTAGACTGAATGAGTCTCTGAATCCGGACACGTAGAATCCTAGCCCATTCCTCCTGCAGTGCATGTGACAGTTGCGGAAGCGTCTGAGGCTCAGGGTCACGCTGGCGTACACGCCTGTCCAGTTCGTCCCATAGCTGTTCAATGGGGGTTGAGATCTGGCAATATTGATGGGCATGGCAGCACATTAATGTTCTCATTCTGTAGAAAACCCATTGTTACACGTGCCGTATGCGGCCTGGCATTGTCCTGCTGAAAGAGTTCTCTGTCGATCCAAAATGGGAAGCATGTGACGGCAAAGAATTTCATCCCGGTAGTGTACGAACACAAGTTCACTTCTGCCTGTGTATGATATGGCTCCCCACATCATGACACTCCCTCCACCGAATCTGTCAACTTGGGGGACGCAGTTGTTGGCCAAACGTTCAGTGCGGCGTATGTAAACACGTTGTCGTCCATCACGTCGCTGTAGAAGGAAACGTGACTCGTCGCTGAACCATACTCGCCGCCAGTTTCCCAAGTTCCACCCCTATACATTCGTGCACCAGCGAAGACGTAAATGTCGATGTTGACGTCGCAGGACGGGGCCAACATATGGTCTCCTAGCCCGTAAACCAGCTTCTGGAAGCGGTTCCGAATGGTTTGTGCAGACACCCTTCTCAAACCAGGTATGCGTCCAGCAGTGTTCGTTGCTGTGGCTGTTCGATGATACAAGTGCAGAACAACCCGGATGTAGCGATCTTGTGATGCAGTTGTTATCCGAGGTCTTCCACTTTTGGTCCGATCTTCAGCTGATTGAAACTGCTGGTACCTGTCAAACAGACGTGAAATGGTGTTCTGACGGACGTTCATCTGGCGTGCGACTGCTGACTGCGATTCACCTAACTGGAGGCGGCCTATTGCAGTGTTTCGAATCGGCTGGCATAGTCTTGGCATCTTGTAACTCGTCTACGTCGAAATGTAAATGAGGCATCATTGCAGCTTTAAATACCCATCACTACCCCATTTTTCCCCCCGAGTTTCACGTGCATTTGCCAAAATTTGACCATTTCACTCTGATTTCCTGTAATTGCCGCACAGCGTGCTACAACGTGCGTTAAATTTGATTTAGGGTCCATTAGGTCCCATCCCAGGAACATTAACAAACATGGTCATTCAGCAACACTGTACAAAAAAACGATATTTTGTAAAATCGAACACTTTTCTTCCTATGCGTTGACAAAGTATATATGTGTGAACGTGTGTGTGTGTGTGTGTGTGTGTGTGTGAGAGAGAGAGAGAGAGAGAGAGAGAGAGAGAGAGAGAGAGAGAGAGAGAGAGAGAGAGAGAGAGAGAGAGAGAGAGAGAGAGAGAGTGAGTGAGTGTGTGTGTGTGTGTGTGTATATATATATATATATATATATATATATATATATATATATATATTTCCTCGTAGGTAATGACCTGGTCGCCAATGCCATGCCATCCAGTGAGGTACACAATAACCTGAACCTGACTTGCCTGTGACACACATGTTAACTACAAACGCTAGGGCCGTACATGGTTTTTAGTTAGGAAAGGCGAAAGATGTTGCTTAATGACAACGCTTTCAAGTATACATGGAATACAATTAATGAACTTTGGCCAGCCTCCGATTATGACACTGGTAGCAAGGTGACAAGCGCCAGCATAGAAACAAACACTAGAGGGCGTGTTGAACTATCTTGCTGACGATTAGATGGATTACTCACTGTCGTTACAAATGTGTTTCGGAAGTTGCGACTGGGTTGAATTCCAGCAATTATAAGAACGATTAGCACTAGAATAAGCAGACATGACAGGACAGGAAAATACTAATCGATTAAAATATAAACAAGTTTTAAAACTTGCTTGAAGCTGAACGATATTTTGCAAGAAACCATCATTTCACTTTCCTTGTAAAGTTCCATGCCTAATAAGCAGAAGTCAAAATCGGCCAAAAACTTCAAGTACACGGCATAAGATAAGGCCCATCACAACTATAAATGCCACAACGCTCCAGTAACTGTATCCATACATTGTTAAATATATAACGAACCGATTAAGAGCTGTTTCATTAAGGAGCATGCACCTCATAATCCATGTAAATAATGGTTTATGTTGTATATTTTATTATAATGTGCATAAGATGAGGCTCAAATAAAATATATTTATGTATCGGCGAAAATCAAATTATCAAACAAGGGGAAGTAATCCAGTTGAGCACATAGTAAAAAAAAAAAGAGTTAATGATATTGGACATAGTAATAAATTAGTTTCACTAATGCTGGTAATCGATAGTTACCATGGCACATTTTTAATACGTCTATGTTCAGTGAGTCTCCGATAGTGTTATGTTTCTTGCACTGAAAATGTTACGTAAGTATCTCCGATAACATAATCTCACTGGTTCATTAAGGCAGCAATTATGGTCTAAAAATTACCAACATAAGACAACATGTTTTGCTTCTGACAATAATTCGCTTTGCTTCGATCAGTTTTAGTCTCTAATTACCAATGCGGTTTTTTCCCCTTCTTTTTTGTGGATGTGTGCATATAGATGGGTGTGTGTGTATGCGTGCGACTCATTAAGATCGTCATTGTGTACACAGGACTCGATGACGTCGTGGTTAGGTCATCGGTCTGCAGGCTGGTAGATACTGGGTTCGGATCCCAGTCGAGGCATGGGATTTTTAACCCAGATACCGACTCCAAACCCTGAGTGAGTGCTCCGCAAGGCTCAATGGGTAGGTGTAAACCTCTTGCACCGACCAGTGATCCATATCTGGTTCAACAAAGGCCATGGTCTGTGCTGTCCTGCCTGTGGGAAGCGCAAATAAAACATGCCTTGCTGCCTGTCGTAAAAGAGTACCCAATGTGGCGACAGCTGGTTTCCTCCACAAAAAAACCAGTGTCAGAATGACCATATGTTTGACGTCCAAGAGCCAATGATAAGATGAAAAATCAATGCGCTCTAGTGGCGTCGTTAAATAAAACAAACGTTTTCATTGTGTACACCACATAGAGTGAGATAGACGAATGGTTAATATCAAAGGTAGGTTCATGTGTATGTCTGTGTGCGTTTGAAGCTAGTGTGTGTTTCTGTCGATGTATGTCTGTATGCGTGTGTCTCTTGGTGTGACTGTATATGTGTATTGTATGTAAATGTGTAGACGTGTGTGTGTGCGTGTATTTGTGTATATGTGTATGTGCGTACATGTATGCGTGTATGTACGTGTGTATCTACGTGTGTGTGTGTGTTATGTGGATACGTGTGTATATGTATGCAAGTGTATGTGTGTATGTACAGATGTATATCTGTATGTGTCTTTTTCCACATTTCCATATGTCTGTGTCTGTAGGTATATGTATGTGCGTGTGCGCGCGCACGTGTGTGTATATGTGTGTGTGTGTGTGTGTGTGTAGATGTGTATCGGTATATGCCTTAGTGTGTAGGCATGTGTCGTTTGTGCACATTTCCATATGGCTGTGTTTGTATGTGTGGGTTCGTGTTTTATGTTGTCACTGTGTATACTGGGGCGTAGCCAGCGAGGAGAAAACGCCGATGCAAACCCCGGCCTGTAAAATAAATATCAGTGTCATGGGAAAAATTAAATAAATCTTGGGCAAGCGCCTCGTCTGCCGCATGCTGGCTACGCCATTGGTATATAGTATGTGTGTGCATGTGTTCTGTGTATATATGTGAACGTGTTTGTCTTTCTTTATAAGTGTCCATGCGTATTTGTGTGTATATGATTTGTGTTTATAGTGAAACCTCTCAAAACCGGACCATCTGTAAACAGAATTTCCTCAAAACCGGATTGTTGTTCACAGTCCCTTTTAAAATATATGTGCAGAAGAGGATAACTGTAAAGCGGGAGCTCTTACAATCGGACGTTTTACTTGGTATAGATGGTGTATGTATATACAGTGAAACCCCTGTAAACCGGACACCCTCTATACCAAGTAAATATATATATATATATATACTGAACAAAAAAAGACCCTTCCGATTTGTACATATAGTATTTGTTGTGTTAAAGAATTCATTGTGTAATGAAATTATATAGGTAGTATTAGCCTTGAGCTGTATTATCAGGATTCATGAATTTTATCGATTATTTTTGCACTGACAACGTGAAATTCAATTTGCACGTGCATGCATGGTTCGACATGTCCCGTGTAGTATTCGGTCAATTTGTTTTACTTGTCTTACTGACAGTGTTGTCAAGTGAACGAAAACGCTTTTAAAAAAATTAAAAAAATTAACGTTTGTTACATTGTAACATTTTTCGTATGCCAAGAATACCCAATCATTTACGCGAACGGGCGATTGGCATGCTTGATGCTGGCATGTCGACAGAAGACGTTGGATACGGCGACGCTGGAATACCGTTCTTTTTTCGGATGAATCCAGATTTTCTTTACAACGTGGTGATGACAGGGTGCGCGTCTACCGTAGGCGAAATGAACGCTATGTTGACTGTTGTCTTCTTGAACGAGATCGTTTCGGGGGTGGGGGTTGTGTCATGGTCTGGGCAGCCATTGCCCATGGTTATCGTTCATCACTAGTCGTCATTGATGGCAATTTAAACGCTCAACGTTACCGCGATGACATTCTCGCTCATCACGTCATTCCTCTGTTCCATAACAACGCTAACATCTCGATTTTTCAGCATGATAATGCCACCTCTCATACAGTTAGAGACACTGTAAATTTTCTTAGGACAAATAACATTGATTTCATTGATGACTGACCCGCTAAAGGTCCTGATCTCAATCCCATCGAGCATGTCTGGGATAGTCTGGACAGACGATTGAGGCGTCGTCCCAACCCACACGCTAACGTCAGCGAACTTCGTCAAGCGCTCATTCAGGAATGGAACAATATTCCACAGGCAGAAATCAACACTTTAGTCAATTCTATGCGCCTGCGATGCTCTGCAGTGGTCAATTCAAGAGGTGGTCATACCCGTTATTAAGTGGGTGGGTTTTTTGTTAACACCTACCACACTTCGTCAAAATTTCTCCCAGTTTCTGTTAACCTATGGCCATGATTTTTGCACCAAACGATGCATCATGGAACACTCTTTAAACGCATATATAACAATCATTCCCCCGGTTTGTTTTCATCAAGTTATGTTCAAGCAAAGTTAGCGGAAGTTTCTTATTTTGTTCAGTATATATATATATATATATATATATATATATATATATATATATATATATATATATATATATATAAATCATATCACGGTACCGCTGGTGGAGTTCCACAGCTGTGAGCGAATGCTATATTGTGAGAGCACTGATAACTGTATACCGTGATAGCACTGTACATGATTTAAGAAGAATGCAAGAGTTTAAATTTTGTTTTTCATTTTATTATTATTTTTGTGTGGCAAAACAATTATGGCAGGACGACCATAATCAGGGTGGTACAACTGCGTGGTACACAAAACTAGAATATAAATATATGA
>NC_054703.1:9839638-9855919 GCF_016097555.1 Gigantopelta aegis
ACCGCAGAAGTCACGTGTACCAAGATTGATAAATCCGAATTATCCAATCATGGTACTAAACAATTGCCATGTGTACAAGTTATCACATGCAATTAAATACAATTATTAGATATAGACTGTGTGATATTTAATATCACATTATTCAATGCAATAAACTAATTGCCCGATTAATAAATTGACTAAATAGCTAAAACATTGAGCACACACTTTCTTGACAAAATTACATAACAAGTAGCAAGTGTTTAAATGTTTTTATATAAAAAATATATGTTTAAATAAATAAAGTTTTCCCACAGAATTCTGGCATTTAAGTTATTAATTAATAGTCACCAAACGAAAATCAGTCCATCACGAAAAGTTTCAATGCACGACTGCCAAGGGCTGCTAAACAAGATGACCGGTCGCCGCTCCTTCATGCCTTGTTGACGTGGTAACTTCTGACGGTGCTGGACAGGAGATACTCTAACTTCGAGTTCTGAAGATTGTGCGTTGATTCCCAGTTTATATAGGCATCTGAAAACGTGTGCAACAGAATGCACTCCACAAGAACATCGTGCAGAACTCATAACTTACGATGTAAATTAATTCGCCGACCAATCAAATCATTCCAAAAACGAAAAGCCACCAGACAGGTGCTCCACGGATCACGGTCTGGCTATACGAACAGACAAAAACAAAATGTCAGCCACCTTGCCGAACACATGTCTGCTCTCCAGGTAAGTCATTATTTTATTATTTCAGCACGCCGTCGTTGTTTAAACACATGATAGGACATAATGAGATATGTCCGCCACAGTTATATTTTATTCTCTCCAGCCAGCGAAACACATAGTCTTCCATATTTTTACTTGAATTTTCACCCGACGATAAAAACGTCCATATTACATAACCCAAAGCCAGATTTAACTTAAAACCAGATTATCATAACATCTCCCCCCAATTTTTCAAAAATATTGTTTTAATAAAACAATATTTTTTATTCATTATACACACTTGGGAACACATTCATATGGTCAGTATTATAAATACCATATCATAAAATAACTATATATACTTTTTTTTTTTAATTTTTTTTACATACACATTCCTACAGTAATTCTTATCTATATACAAAACCTTACACACTATAGGAATTGCATAACACTAATCTTCTTAATGCTTATATTTTCCACTAACCTAACAATTATCTCAATTATTTATTCCATTCTAGATAAAGCATCTGCTACCACATTTTCCTTTCCCTTTATATGGCATATCTGAAGATCGTATTCCTGTAACTGCAAAGACCACCTTAACAATCTTTGATTTTTATTTTTCATTTTATGTAAAAACACAAGGGGATTATGATCAGTCCAAACGATAATTGATTCAATTGGGTTACACACGTAAACCTCAAAATGATCCAAGGCCAACAACAGTGATAATGTTTCCTTTTCAACAGTTGAATATTTATTTTGATGACTATTGAACTTTCTAGAAAAGTAAGCGACAGGATGAAATACTCCTTGTTCATTGCATTGTGACAAAACTGCACCAGCTCCAATATCGCTAGCATCTACAGTCAATTGAAAAGGTTTCCTAAAATCGGGTGCCATAAGCACAGGTTTACTTTTCAATATGTTTTTCACACTATTGAACGCATCTTGACATTCTTTGGTCCAAATGTATTTAACATTTTGTTTGAGTAAATTTGTTAAAGGGAAAGTAATTATACTGAAATTTTTACAAAATATCCTATAATACCCAGCCATTCCTAAAAATCTCATCAACTGTTTTCTTGTTTTAGGTACGCCGAATGCATCAATGCTTTCAACTTTTGCCTCAAGTGGCCTTACTTGCCCTTGACCAACCACATGTCCAAGAAAAACAACAGTAGCTTTAGCAAAATCACTTTTACCCAAGTTCACAGTCAACCGGGCTTTAGAAAGTCTACCAAACAGTTCCTTGATTTGACTAATATGCTGATCCTAACTATGACTATAAACAACAATATCATCAATATAAGCCTGACATTGTTCTAATCCAGAAATGACCTGATTAATCATTCTTTGGAATGTAGCCTGAGAATTTTTCATTCCAAATGGACAAACCAGATATTCGAATAACCCATCAGCGGTTACAAACGCAGAGATTTCTCTGGCCCGTTTAGTTAATGGTATTTGCCAGTAACCTTTCAAAAGGTCAAACTTGCTAATATACTTAGCAGTTCCTAATTTATCAATGCAGTCATCAATTCGTGGGATAGGAAACGAATCTGATTTGGTCACAGCATTAACTTTGCGAAAATCTGTACAGAACCGTACACTACCATCAGGTTTAGGAACAAGTAAACAAGGAGAACTCCAGTTACTAAAACTAGGTTGAATAATGCCGTTCTCAAGCATATAATCTATTTCTTTTCGGATAAGTTCCTGTTTTTGTGGATTAACTCGATAAGCATGTTGCTTAATTGACTTGGAATCACCAACATCAACATCATGTTTAATAACATTTGTTCGACTAGGAACATCTGGGAAAATTTGGCTAAATTCAGAAATGATTTGTTGAACATCACTTTGTTGTTTTTCACTTAAATGGCTGATTTTTAAATGAAGATTCAACAATATCCTCGAATTTACCAATTTCGGCTCAACTGGATTAAAATTATCATCTTTCATCTTAACATCAGAATCTATCCCTGAAAGAATTATTGTATTAGCCAAGACGTTTTCCCGATTATAATATTTTTTAAGCATATTAACATGGCAAAGCTGAGTTTTCTTTTTACGATCAGGAGTACGGATGACATAATCAACCGCACTGATTTTTTTTTTCAACAATATACGGTCCTTGAAATTTTGCACTTAATGGTTGATTAACCAAAGGAAACAAAACTAACACTTCTTCCCCGGCATCGAAAGATCTATCTCTAGCTCTTTTATCAAACCATGTTTTCATTTTATCTTGACTATCGGATAACACATTTCGGGATATTTCTCTAACTGTTTGCAATTTTTCCCGCAAATCAATCGCATATTTCAACACACTAGTTTCACTTTTTACCTCCGAGTTTGTCCAAAACTCGTGTAACATTTGTAATGGACCACGAACTGAATGTCCATATAACATTTCAAAAGGAGTGAATCCCATGGATTCGTGATAAGTATCTCTAATCGCAAACATCAGCAAATGAATACCTTCATCCCAGTCTTTACCCTTTTCCAGGCAAAACTTTCGAATCATGGATTTCAAAGTTCCATGAAATCGTTCCAACGCACCTTGGGTTTCAGGATGATAAGCAGAAGAAAAATGATGTTTAATGGCCAATTCATCCATTACTTGCTGAAACAATTTCGAAGTGAAATTGCTACCTTGATCAGTTTGAATGAATTTCGGAAATCCATATCGAGTAAAGATTTATTAATCAATTCCTCAACAACTGTTTTAGCCCTAATATTGCTCAGAGGTATGGCTTCAGGAAACCGTGTATTTTTACAAAGAACGGTCAATAAGTTTTCTTTACCATGAACAGTGCGAGGTAAAGGACCAACGCAATCAACTATAACCTCACTGAAAGCTTCATTAACTGCGGGAATGGGTATCAAACTAGCTGGTTTAATACTTTGATTGGGTTTACCAACAATCTGACATGTTTTACAGGTTAAACAATACCTAACAACATCACGATGTAAATGCGGCCAATGAAATTGTTTCAAAATCCTTTGATACGTTTTACGTACCCCTGAATGACCTGCTAATGGACCATCATGAGCTAAACTCAACACAGTTTTCCGACAACTTTTAGGAACAACGATTTGATGCATCACCTGCCAATCATTATTCTGTGAATGTTTATCTCGAAACTTTCTCATTAAAACACCATTTTCGAAATAATAGCCAACTGGTTCTTCATCCAACTCGGATTTTTCTAACACTTCCTTTGAAAGGATTTGTAATTCACTATCAGCTTGTTGCTCAAGAATAAACTGATCATGGTTAAGATTTAAAATTAACCTATCATTGTCATCTGGTAACTGTTGCAATATTTTTTCTTCTTCTGGGTTACCTACTTCATGGTCAAAACATTTTTCCCGATCTGAACCATTTTCCAGATTTGAACCTAATTCGGGCGCAGAATCATGACCAATAAAAGTATCACCTAAATCAGAAATATCCCAATTTTTATTGGCAACCTCATTCTCAACCCTAATTTTCCTGTGCAACTCTTTGTTTTGAGACCGAGTTGTAACACATGCGGGAAAGATGTTATCAATCACATCAGATAACTTTTCTGTTTCAACATCAGTTTCAGGAATTTCAGTCATAATGGGTACAGGAATAACCCTTTCCTGAGCTACATCATTCCCTAACAATAATGATACACCCGCAATTGGTATATGGCTAACCGCTGCTACCACAATACTGCCTTTAACCAAATCACTATCCAACTCGACAGTATGTAACGGACTAGATATAGTACCTTCAACTGTGGACAAAGTAATATACTCGCCCAAAAATGTGTTGTCCTTATCTAACAATTCTTTTTCAAGTAAGATTGTTCGTTCAGCACCAGTATCTCGCAAAATCACTATAGATTGTTTCACATCACCATCGTGTGATGTAACCACATGACCAGAAGTCAGAAATGGTTCAAACCTTGGATTTCTTTTCTTAACCCTAGTTAACGCATCTTTAATTTGACATTTTGAATTCAAAGGTTCAGACAACTGAGATACAAAATTTGTGTGCCCAGAACGATTGCCACTTCCAAGATCATATTTCAATTTCCGGCAATCACGTCTAATGTGACCCATTCTTTTACAATAAAAAAACTGGAGTGATCCCGAATTTTTCTGATCTTGAGATTTACCCATATCTCGCGGTGTATTATTATTCCTAACTGAACCATCTCTACTGCTTCCACTTTGTTTGAAAGTATAACTTTGTGACTTCGGTTTATTACTGAAATCAGGTTTACGGTTTGCTAAAACAAATTTATCAGCCATTATAGCTGCCTCAGCTAATGTACTTGGTTCAAGCACCTGTAAGTGAATTACCACTTCTGATGGCAAACCTCTCATAAACTCTTCTATAAGAATGAGTTCTTCTAATTTCCCACAATCATTATTCACAGACTTTGAACTACACCATTTCCGAAATAACCTTTCTTTTTCTTTGGCAAACTCTAAATAAGATTGTCCACCTGAAATCCTAAGATTTCGAAAATCTTGTTGGTACACCTCAGGCACCTTTTCATAAGCTCTTAAAATAGCAGCTTTAACTAAGTCATATGACGAAGAATCATCAACAGAAAGCGCTGCATAAGCCATTTGTGCTTTACCTTTCAAAGCAGATTGCAACAATAAACACCAATACCGTTTTGGCCATTCAGCTCCAAGAGCTATCTTTTCAAAACAATCAAAAAATTCATCAACTTGATTTTCATTAAAAATAGGAACCATCCTAATATATCTTTGCGGATCAAACTTGCTATAGTTATCCAACTCTCTACTTTTAATATCCCTATCGAGAGATCTTTGTGTTGTCTCCCATTCTCTATGTTTTTCTCTATCTTCTCTCTCCAAATTTCTTTGTTCCCTCTCATACATTAATTGTTCTCTCTGAAAGTCCAACTTAAGTTTCAACATAGCTAAACTATCTTCATTATCAAGTTCAACACTACCAATTTCCCTACCAGTATACACCTTTGAATCTAACTGAATTTTACGTTCTGCCATATTTCTTAAGAATGAATGAATGAATGAATGAATGTTTAACGACACCCCAGCACGAAAAATACATCGGCTATTGGGTGTCAAACTATGGTAATGCACATAAATAAAGTGATGATCAACATCAATATAAAAATTCAAGGTTTAAACAAAAACAGTGTAAAGAACTGTGCAAAAATACAAATACAAATATCACAGAATTTTACGGACACCGAATTTTACTCTAAACTTCAATTTGTGCTGTATTGGCCATTCTCAAAGAGAATGTTACACCCCTGCACCACGGTGAGGTTACAGCACACGCAGGGGCATATTTCTTAAGAAATCTATCACCAACGATTTTATTTCAGCTTTCTTCAAACCAATGTCCAACTCTAATCCTACGTGTTCAGCAATTTCTTTCAACCGTGCTACAGTTAAATAATTTATCTCAGTTTCATCTAAACTAGATATAAAATTATCAATTACTTGTTCTACTGACCATATGCTATCCATGTGAACTTGATTATGTAATTGTCAAAACGTGTGCTCAAAATAAAACTCTAACTAGTCAACTATTATCCTCTATTCTAATAATCAAAATAGATCAATTTGTAATCTCCTAATACCATCCAATGATATATATTACAAGAAAGATCCCGGACGAGCCCCCATTTGTGACCTTCCCGATCCACAATAACCACTAACTGGATTAAAAACTTTAATAGACCGCAGAAGTCACGTGTACCAAGATTGATAAATCCGAATTATCCAATCATGGTACTAAACAATTGCCATGTGTACAAGTTATCACATGCAATTAAATACAATTATTAGATATAGACTGTGTGATATTTAATATCACATTATTCAATGCAATAAACTAATTGCCCGATTAATAAATTGACTAAATAGCTAACACATTGAGCACACACTTTCTTGACAAAATTACATAACAAGTAGCAAGAGTTTAAATGTTTTTATATAAAAAATATATGTTTAAATAAATAAAGTTTTCCCACAGAATTCTGGCATTTAAGTTATTAATTAATAGTCACCAAACGAAAATCAGTCCATCACGAAAAGTTTCAATGCACGACTGCCAAGGGCTGCTAAACAAGATGACCGGTCGCCGCTCCTTCATGCCTTGTTGACGTGGTAACTTCTGACGGTGCTGGACAGGAGATACTCTAACTTCGAGTTCTGAAGATTGTGCGTTGATTCCCAGTTTATATAGGCATTTGAAGACGTGTGCAACAGAATGCACTCCACAAGAACATCGTGCAGAACTCATAACTTACGATGTAAATTAATTCGCCGACCAATCAAATCATTCCAAAAACGAAAAGCCACCAGACAGGTGCTCCACGGATCACGGTCTGGCTATACGAACAGACAAAAACAAAATGTCAGCCACCTTGCCGAACACATGTCTGCTCTCCAGGTAAGTCATTATTTTATTATTTCAGCACGCCGTCGTTGTTTAAACACATGATAGGACATAATGAGATATGTCCGCCACAGTTATATTTTATTCTCTCCAGCCAGCGAAACACATAGTCTTCCATATTTTTACTTGAATTTTCACCCGACGATAAAAACGTCCATATTACATAACCCAAAGCCAGATTTAACTTAAAACCAGATTATCATAACAACACACACAGACAAACACGCACACGCACGCACACACACACACACACACAGAGAGAGAGATATATATACATATATACACATACACACACACACACACACATACATATATATATATGTGTGTGTGTGCGCGTGTGTGTGTGGGTGTGTATATATGTATCTCTCTCTATCTCTGTATGTGTGTGTGTGTGTGTGTGTGTGTGTGTGTGTGTAGTACTGCTACTATTCAATAAACCTAGTCTAGTGTGTTTACGTGAAATGTAAATCTGATGCAGCCATTGTGCGATTATTTGTAACTGGTTATCATACGTCAATCGATACTGGCAACATGCACGTACATCCTCTTTCTTTCAAATCAAAATGTTTCGGATACATTCGTTTGTTCGTGAGACTTGACTTATTTGGCATATTTCTTATTCCACCCAGTGTTCCGCAACTGGTGTAACAAAGGCCGTGGTATGTACTATCATGTCTGTGTGATGCGGTATATAAAACAGGTCTTGATTCTAATCAGTAGTATAGCATTGCGAGACGACAACGACCTTACTGTCTCATTATCTGTGTGTTCCTTAGCCATACGTCCCACGGCATAGAAAGGTCATTACAACGTGTTGATTACGTTGTTAAATAAAATATTCATGTCTTCTTTTTTGGCAACAAGGGACTCACTTTCGATTATGCAGTCTGTTATAAATATACGTACCTGTAGTCCGTCCCACAGGGAACGTCTTTTGTCATACTTTCCATTATACCTTCGGTTACATATACTCTGTGAAAAAAAGAAACGCATAGGCGATAGGGGAAAACGAAAAGTGTTTGATTTGACAAAATATAGGTTTTTTTTTTTTGTACAATGTTGCTGAATGACCATGTTTGTTAATGTTCCTGGAATGGGACAGCATACCCAAATGCACAATAAAACAATTTAAACGCACGCTGTGGCACGTTGTGCGACAATTGCAGGACATCGGTGTGAAATGGTCAGATTTTGGCGAATGCACGTGAAACTCGGGTGAAAGAATTGGGGTAGTGATGGGTATTTAAAGCTGCAATGCTCGCAATGATGCCTCATTTCCATTTCGACATAGACGAGTTACAAGATGCCAATACTAAACCTGCCGAATCGAAACATTGCAATAGGCCGCCTCAAATTAGATGAATCGCAATCAGCAGTCGCACGCCACATGAACGTCCATCAGAGCACCATTTCACGTCTCTGTGACAGGTACCAGCAGTTTCACTCAGCTGAAGACCGGCCCAGAAATGGAAGACCTCGCATAATAACTACAGCACAAGATCGCTACATCCGGGTTCTGCACTTGCATCACCGGACGAACTCTGCTGGACGCATACCTGGTTTGAGAAGGGCGTCTGAACAAACCATTCGGAACCGACTTCGAGAAGCTGGTTTACGGGCTAGGAGACCGTATGTTGGCTCCGTCCTGAGACGTCAGCATCGACATTTACGTGTTCGCTAATGCACGAATGTACACGGGTGGAACTTGGGAAACTGGCAGCGAGTATGGTTCACTGACGAGGCACGTTTCCTTCTACAGCGACGTGATGGACGACAACGTGTTTACAGACGCCGCAATTAACGTTTTGCCAACAACTGCGTCGCCCAAGTTGACAGATTCGGTGGAGGGAGTGTCATGATGTGGGGAGCCATCTCATACACCGGCAGAAGTGAACCTGTTATCATGCAAAGCAACCTGACAGCTGTACGCTACCGCATTGAAATTCTTCGCCGTAACATGCTTCCCATTTTGGATCGACAGAGAGAACTCTTTCCGCAGGACAATGCCAGGCCGCATACATCACGTGCAACAATAGAGTTCCTACAAAATGAGAACATTAATGTGCTGCCATGGCCATCAAGATCGCCAGATCTCAACCCTATTGAACATCTATGGGACGAACTGGACAGACGTGTACGCCAGCGTAACCAGGGGCCTCAGACGCTTCCGCAACCGTCGCATGCACTACAGGAAGAATGGGCTAGGATTCCACGTACCCGGATTCACGTGCGTGGGTTGGTGGGGGTGTGCAAGTGTGTGTGTGTGTAACCGATTGTAAATATATATATATATATATATATATATATATATATATATATATATATATATATATATATATATATATATATATATATATAAACCTGTCTATAGGCCGTCTCACAGGGAACGTATTTTCTTATATTTTCCATTATGCAATCGGTTAGAAATATATATACCTATAGTTCGCCCCACAGGGAACCCCTTTTTTCATAATTTCCATTATAAAGTCTGTTACAAATATGCCTACCTAGCCCGTCCACAGGGAACGCCTTTTCTCATAATTTCCTTTATGCAATTGGTTACATATTTACCTACATATAGTCGGTCCCACATGGAAGGCTCTTTTTCATACTGTCCACTATCCAATCGGTTACAGATATATCTAGCTATATTCCGTCTCAGAGTGAATGCCTTTTCTCATAATTCCAGTTATGCAGTCGGTTACAAATATGCCTCCCTCTAGTCCTTCACACAGGGAACACCTTTTCTCATATGTTCCATTATGCAGTCGGTTAAAACATATAGTCCTTTCCACAGGGAACGCCTTTTTCTCATACTTTCGATTATGCAGTCTATTAGAAATGTATAGAGGGAAGCTCCCGAGCGTCTTGTGATATCATATGTATCAGCACGAGTTATACTGTTTATCAACGAATGCTGATAAATTATGATATCACAAGACATGAGGTGCGTATTTTTTTGTTATCCATGATAATTTGTTTAATTTGCGACGAATCTAAACAATATCAGTAATGTGGGTTGAAAGTTACTATATTTGGCAGCGGTAGATTCGTTAACTAGCTGAACGACAGTGACATGACGTCACTAATACTAGGTTTAGCGCTGAAACATACACAGCGACGTAACACAATAATGTCTTGTGATTAAAATTTTACGAAGCAAGATTATAAGAAGTGATATCTCCTAGGAGAATATCCCAGGATATATCGCCAATTATAGTGCAAGCGATATCTCCTACAAAAGCCTTTAATGGATGATAAAACAAGTTATCAGGATTTGAATTATTAGGACTGTGCATCTGTTGTCGTGTTCACCGGAATTGTCCCGACAAATATTTATTTTAACCTTTAATGCATCTGATCAATATTAGTTTCGTTTACGTACACATGGAAACAAACAACCCCAGAACATTTACATCAACAGTGTTAAGTCCGATTTCTCACATTTTATTACTGAAGAATGGGTGATGCATTTTCAGTCGAGTATAGTATATATTGGTGAGATGCGTCTGTTTTCACTGCTATTGTTTTTGTGGAAAGGGAAATAAACAGCACATTTTTAAACTATCAATATTTGTATAACCCTCTGTCGCCACACTGACAATCCTTTCTAAGAAGGGGCAAGGAGTATTATATGCATACTTTCCCATAGCGTTAACAATATATAAACAATATAGCAGTCATAGGGTGTGGTTGGGTTTGACGGAGACGTTGATCGATCCTGTGATCCGTCGTTTCTCAAGTTAGCGCTCTACAGCCAGACACCTCACCTCCCCCGTAGCACTATCACTATTTTTAACAATAGATGGAATCGAAACATTGTGATGAGTGGACGCTTCATCAAGTAAGTTCCGTTTTCTTAGATCTCATTCGAAATGATCACTTGTGTTCGTGTTATAGTTTTCAGTAACACCATACATGAGATACATTTACGTATGTTCCACAGTTGGCCATATAGAGAATAATACACGAGTAGTCATAACAACGAGTGATTGTCATATTATCTGCCAAGTCCAAACATTTTAGATATATTTGGAAACCATGCCCAACGAGCATGAGTGTATTAGTCCTTTTGTTACAAACCCCGAATCAAAAAGGCATCTTGTTTTTAGTTTAAGCAATAAATACTAAACAAGACATTCAAATAGTTATGTTGAAAGTGTCAACATTAATGGCAGACACAAAGGACGTAATCAATGACGTCATGTGTATTGTATTTACTCAGAACACCTGCACTATGACCTTGAAACAACCGATCACATACTATGTGGAAGACAAAACTAATCTACAATGGGTGGTCTCTTATACCGGTGTGTACAGAATTATTATTTTGTCACGTGGCTCTATGTTTCATGTCCACAGGTTGTAAAAAAAACTATCGCGCCCTCACGCCCTAATCCTGAGACAGCCACACCAATATCACTGCAACGAATGCATTTTAAATAATAAACAAATTAATAAAACAATTAATCGTGTTCATTGTCACAATACTAATGGATAAGTCTTGATTGTTGATATAAATCTCTTTACCCAAATATAGTAACATCAAGCGGATTCATTGTAAAACGCTGGAACTATAATTTGTGTAAACATTTTAATTGAACAAATCAAAACACAACAATATAGAACTGAAAACTTTAAATCAGTTGATTTATTTGGCAATTCTAAACACGTAACATGCTTTATCAATAGGTAAGCTACAACAGAAAATCACAGTCAGTATGTGTTGTCCAAAATACCGAGATATAAATAGAGAAACAGAACCACATGCAGATGAACAGACATACACGGACAAAGAAAGACAGATACAAAGCCAGACAAAGAGCAAAAAGAAACAGAGAAAGACCGATACAGGCACACACACACACAGACACACAACAATACATGAAACAAGATGGACTGGTTGTAATTACCAAACTTCAGATACAGAATGGACTAGCTAACAATACTGGAAACCAGATGGACTAGTTGTTATTACCGAGCTCCAGATACAGAATGGACTAGCTAACACTACTGTAAACAATATGGACTAGTTGTTATTACCGAGCTCCAGATACAGAATGAATTAGCTAACAATACTGGAAACCAGGTGGACTGTTTGTTATTAGCAAACATCATACACAGAATGGACTAGCTAACAATACTGGAAACAAGATGGACTAGTTGTCATTACCGAGCTCCAGATACAGAATGGACTAGCTAACAATACTGGAAACAAGATGGACTAGTTGTAATTAGCGAACTCCAGATACAGAATGGACTAGCTAACAATACTGGAAAGAAGATTGACTAGTTGCAATTACCGAACTCCAGATATAGAATGGACTAGCTATCAATACTGTAAACCAGATGGACTGTTTGTTGTTAGCGGACTTCATATACAGAATGGACTAGCTAACGATACTCTAAACCAGATGGACTGTTTGTTATTAGCGAACTTCATATACAGAATGGACTATCTAACAATACTGGAAACAAGATGGACTAGTTGTCATTACCGAACTCCAGATACAGAATGGACTAGCTAACAATACTTGAAACCAGATGGACTCTTTGTTATTAGTGAACTCCATATACACAATGGACTAGCTAACAATACTGGAAACAAGATGGACTAGTTGTCATTACCGAACTCCAGATACAGAATGGACTAGCTAACAATACTTGAAACTAGATGGACTAGTTGTCATTACCGAACTCCAGATACAGAACGGACTAGCTAACAATACTGGAAACAAGATGGACTAGTTGTCATTACCGAACTCCAGATACAGAATGGACTAGCTAACAATACTTGAAACTAGATGGACTAGTTGTCATTACCGAACTCCAGATACAGAATGGACTAGCTAACAATACTGGAAACCAGATGGACTAGTTGTCATTACCGAACTCCAGATACAGAATGGACTAGGTAACAATTCTGGACTGTTTGTTATTAGTGAACTCCATATACACAATGGACTAGCTAACAATACCGGAAACCAGATAGTCTAGATGTTATTGGCGAACTCCAGATGCAGAATGGACTAGCTAACAATACTGGAAACCAGATGCACTAGTTGTCATTACCCAACTCCAGATACAGAGTGGACTTGCTCTAAACCTGAACTAAAACTGAATTGGACTAAAATTAATTTGTGATACTTGTTGCAATAGCTAAGGATACTGAGCACTTACTGGATGGATCAGCTGACAATGACAATCTCAGAAGAATTAGACAAAGACTACACTGACATCCTTATAGAAAGTTTGGATTCGATTAGAAACTGATTATCGAGAAAGCAGATAATCAATAAGGCTAATGTAATTTTTTTTGTAAAATGTAATACTACCATGTCGGTCTCCCTAGTGGCTACCATTGTCAATTAGCAGTCCGCTCATGTTACACAACGTTAGGAGTTTTCTAACAAACTGATTGACCGTTTTATTCTCACTGTTACGCGGTGTAAAGTCAGCATCATTAGGTGCATAGTGCATTACGTCCTCTAATACATTTGCTGAGCAATCGGGTAGCTTATCATTCATAATATAATCAGGATCTATTCCTGTTCTACTACTGAAGTCACCAATAGCGATAAGGTCTCCTAGTTCGGAATATCGACCAATATGTTCTGCAAGAGTTATAAATAAATCGATGTCATCATTTGTATAAAATGTACCTTTAATGGGCGGTTTATAATTAACGAAAATATAAATATCATTGTATCAACCCTTATCACATTTGAACTTTTAACACGACGATACTATCACATATTGTCTGTGTCAGTGCACAGCAGTCTTTCAAACATTTTATGTGTACTTTCCCACAGGCGGTAGAGCATACATTGTATATCAGAGCACTTGACATATCAGTTGTGTTGCACTGGTTGGGAAAAGAAAAATCCCACCCAGATAATATGTCTATTTTCGGGATTCAGTGTATTAACCCAAACGTCCGAGGTGAGCGCTCTATCCACTGGGCTATATCACACCCTCATGCACTTCCCTTTTCATGTGCCAGTGAAAGATGACATTTACCAATGTATTAAAATCACGTACATGATTTTTTCTTCCAAAACGACATGAAACATCCCCTTTTGTACATTCGCGATATTGATTTAATTGTTTACAATAATTAAATCCCATACTACCTGTTGTCACATATTTGTGCTCCCGGTAAGTGGATGCGTTTGAGTAGTAACATAAAATCGAATATATCGATTTATTTGCATCTGTAATTACATTATTAATTATTTACAGGTTTGCTAATAACGTTTGTCTAGAATACTGCATTTTAGAGGTAAGATATTATCTTAGTATTATATTTTAGTCATTATGCGAATATGTTTAACAACTACGGATGTACAGACTTAAAGGGACATACCTTAGCTTCAACCTATGAAAATTAACACTAAGTTTAGTTAATCTATAAATCTGTAACACACTTGGATAAAGTTACAATTGAGTGAAACATTAGTCTGTGACTTTGAAATGGTGAAATACCCTCAACAATTAGACTAAAACTCGATTATATAACTCTAACTTCTCAGACGCACGTCCGTTTTTAAAAATATGAGAAATGCATTTTGTGATATTAGAAACACAGGGATGACCAAAAGCACTTCGAATGTATGGAAATTGATAATCTAAACAATACAATCTAAGTAAAGTATGATTTCAGTTATCAAAAACGGCTCCAATAGTAAAACAAATTATGCCTTGGTGTTTAAAAAGTAGGGTAAGTCCCTTTGAAGGAATTCTAAACACTCTGCTGCCAGGGTTATACCTGAACCACATCATGTGGGTTTTTTTTTGGTTTTTTATTTATTTATTTATTTATTTTATTTTATTTTGTTTTTGTATATATATATATTTATCATATAATATGTTACATTTTCAGTGCAATCAAAGTATGTGATATTTTTCAGATCACATACTTTAAGAATTTGATAACTTTGCAAATTAGATGTAAATTAGTCGAGGTATCGGCACTAGGTTTATTGACATTTAAGAAAACGTACTTGGGTGACACTCCATGATTGACGTATGCATTCATAGTATTTAAATAAAAAACATTTCAATGGCAATTTGACACTGAAAGCTGTCCAGCGTTCAGAAAACAAAACACGTTAGGCATAAATTTATTTTGATGTAAGGACATCCAAAATGACGTCATTCGAGTTTGACGTCATTTCCATTCAAAAATACACCGCGCCACATATTCTTACGTTATTTGAATATCTAGCAATGGCGGACTGGAATTAAAGTTGCGTGTACAGTTTACAAAAACACGTTGTATTAAGCTTGAGCTTATATGATACAAAGATTATTACCCTCGTGTATTTCGGTATCGTCAATATCATATATTAGGAATAAAAATAATGTATTATGCCAGAAGCTCGCATAATACAATTTTTATTCCTAATATATGATATTGACGATACCGAAAAACACTCTGGTAATAACCTCTCTGTCTCTCTCTGTCTCTCTCTCTCTCTCTCTCTCTCTCTCTCTCTCTCTCTCTCTCTCTCTCTCTCTCTCTCTCTCTCTCTCTCTCTCTATATATATATATATATATATATATATATATATATATATAATATCACTGTCGGGGTACACACGCGGTATATACACGGTACACACTCTTTAATTTAAACTTTAAAATTTAAGTTTTAGCTACTACAAAACATTGAGGCGACAATAAACAGATTAAATGTATCGACTATTGATAGTCTCGACAAGAAAATATATTAATAGTGTACTTTTAGTTGCTACTCTGAAACATACCACAATGGCAGCAAACACAGAACATACCCTTCAGCATGTGAAAATTAAGAGAGACAGAGAGACAGAGAGACAGAGACAGAGAAAGACACAGAGAGACAGACAGAGATACAGAGAGAAAGATGGGTAGAAAATGAGAATATTAATGTGCTGCATGGCTATCAATTTCGCCAGATCTCAACCCCATTGAACATTGTTATGATAATCTGGTTTTAAGTTAAATCTGGCTTTGGGTTATGTAATATGGACGTTTTTATCGTCGGGTGAAAATTCAAGTAAAAATATGGAAGACTATGTGTTTCGCTGGCTGGAGAGAATAAAATATAACTGTGGCGGACATATCTCATTATGTCCTATCATGTGTTTAAACAACGA
>NC_054703.1:9856119-9915236 GCF_016097555.1 Gigantopelta aegis
TCCATATCCAACAACCCCTCCAAATGTAAGATGTACATGTAAACACAAATGCATGTATCGTATGTACTCACTGCGTGGGCGAATCTTGTCCACATTTATTTCAGTTCTTGTCCCAAATATTTGGTGAAAAAGTTGAAAATAATGTTTTGGGGCCGAATTCTCAAAAATGAGTTTTTGATTAATGGTGGATAATAAGTAGTCGAATAAACACAGTTTTTAGTGAATAACGAATGGGTGCCACTCACACAGGATGCCGTGCACCCTTTGAACTCGAGAACCCATTCGGAAGTCAGAATATATGAGGTGAAAAGTTCAATACCAGACCGCATTATAGTGGTGAAAAAGTTGATATTGGTGTTTTGACATCCATATCCAACAACCCCTCCAAATGTAAGATGTACATGTAAACACAAATGCATGTATCGTATGTACTCACTGCGTGGGCGAATCTTGTCCACCTTTATTTCAGTTCTTGTCCCAAATATTTGGTGAAAAAGTTGAAAATAATGTTTTGGGGCCGAATTCTCAAAAAATGAGTTTTTGATAAATGGTGGATGATAAGTAGTCGAATAAACACAGTTTTTAGGGAATAACGAATGTGTGCCACTCACACAGTGTGCCTTGCACCCTTTAAACTTGAACACCCATTCGGCAGTCAGTATATATGAGGTGAAAGATCAATACCAGACCGCATTATAGTGGTGAAAAAGTTGATATTGGTGTTTTGACATCCATATCCAACAACCCCTCCAAATGTAAGATGTACATGTAAAAACAAATGCATGTATCGTATGTACTCACTGCGTGGGCGAATCTTTGACACATTTATTTCAGTTCTTGTCCCAAATATTTGGTGAAAAAGTTGAAAATAATGTTTTGGGGCCGAATTCTCAAAAATGAGTTTTTGATAAATGGTGGATAATAAGTAGTCGAATAAACACAGTTTTTAGTGAATAACGAATGGGTGCCACTCACACAGGGTGCCGTGCACCCTTTAAACTCGAGAACCCATTCGGAAGTCAGAATATATGAGGTGAAAAGTTCAATACCAGACCGCACTATAGTGGTGAAAACGTTGATATTGGTGTTTTGACATCCATATGCAACAACCCCTCCAAATGTAAGATGTACATGTAAACACAAATGCATGTATCGTATGTACTCACTGCGTGGGCGAATCTTGTCCACCTTTATTTCAGTTCTTGTCCCAAATATTTGGTGAAAAAGTTGAAAATAATGTTTTGGGGCCGAATTCTCAAAAAATTAGTTTTTGATTAATGGTGAATAATAAGTAGTCGAATAAACACAGATTTAGTGAATAACGAATGGTTGCCACTCACACAGGATGCCGTGCACCCTTTGAACTCGAGAACCCATTCGGAAGTCAGTAAAAGTCATATAGGTGAAAGAATAACAATACCAGATGTAAGTGAACAATATGTATCGTGAGTGAAAAATAAAATTGATATTGGTGCCGAATGACAAAAAATATTTTTGATAAACAACCCCTCCAAATGTAAGTAGTGTACATGTAAACACAAATGCATGTATCGTATTCGGAAGTCAGTACTCAAAATTTCAATACCAGACCGCGGTGGGCGAATCCATATCCAACAACCCCTCCAAATTTACATGTAAACACAAATGCATGTATCGTATGTAGCGTTCTTGTCCACCAGTTCTTGTCCCAATATTTGGTGAAAAAGTTGAAAATAATGTTTTGGGCAGAATTCTCAAAAAATGAGTTTTTGATGAATGGTGGATAATAAGTAGTCGAATAAACACAGTTTTTAGTGAATAACGAATGTGTGCCACTCACACAGGGTGCCGTGCACCCTTTAAACTCGAGAACCCATTCGGAAGTCAGTATATATGAGGTGAAAATTTCAATACCAGACAACACTATAGTGGTGAAAAGTTGATATTGGTGTTTTGACATCCATATCCAACAACCCCTCCAAATGTAAGATGTACATGTAAACACAAATGCATGTATCGTATGACAATGTGTATTTAAGTTAATAAATACCTAGGTTTCGTTATTGTCAAGTTTTAGTCAAAAAACTTGAATGGTGGATAATAAGGAGTAATGAACACGTTTTTAGAATATTTTAGGTGCCACTCCACAATGATTCTCTGAAAGCCCATTCGGATAAAAATAGGGTGAATGAATACTTGACCGCACTTTAGTGTGAATAACGTTGAATTGGAGCTTTGAGAACACATTTGGACAACCCCCTAAATAAAGATTGTAAACACCCATGAAACATACTTGCGTGGGCGAAATACCATTTCAGCACTATAGTGGTGAAAGTAATGTTGATATGGTGTTTTGATGAACTTCCAAGTATCCAAAAACCCCAGTTTTTAGATGAATGTGTGCGTAACACAGTGCATGTATCGTATGTACTCACTTCGGCAGTGTATATATCGAAATCGTCGCTCAATCGCATTCGTGACAGTTGATAGTGTCTTGTCATCACCATATTTGGTGAAAATGTAAGTGTACATGTAAATAATGTTATGTTTGCGTGGGCGAATTCTGTCCACCTTTGTTAGTTTTTGAGGATATGGTGAATAAATACAAGACCGCATTATAGAATTCTGAAAAAATGTTGATATTGATAATTTCACATCCAAGTTGTCCAAATAACGAATGGGAGCCTCTCAAATTAAGATGAATTCGGAAGTCAGTAAACACAAATGATGTATCGTATGTACTCAACATCTTCGTGGTCGAATCGTGCCAAAAAATTTATTTCAGTTCTTGGGGTCGAATTCTCCAAAAAATAATTTGAATTGTGTGATAAAAGTAGTCTTGAAATAACAGTTTTAGGGAATAACGAATGGGTACCACTCAACAGGGTGTTGTACACCCTTTAAACTCGAGTTTTTTGAAGAATGGTGGATGAAACGTAATACCAGAATCAACACTATAGTTAGTGAAAAAGTTGATATGGTGTTTTCACTTCCATATCCAACAACCCCTCCAAATGTAAGACATGCACGTAAACACAAATGCATGTATCGTATGTACTCACTTCGTCGTCGAATCGTGGCCAATTTATTTCAGTTCTTGTATTTGGTGAAAAAGTTGCAGCATTTTTGGTGTCAATATATTTTGAGGAATTGATAATACAAGACCGCATTATAGGGGTGAAAAAGTTGATATTGGTGTTTTCACATCCAAATCCAAGACCCCTCGAAATGTAAGATGCACATACACGTAAACACAAATGCATGTATCGTATGTACTCACTTCGTGGTCGAATCGTGGCCAATAAACTTGCACACTTTTTTGAATTAAAATGTATTGGGTTTGAAAAAGTAGTCGAATATTGATAGTTATCACTCACACAGGGAGCGGAATTCTCAAAAATGAGTTTTTGATGAATGGTGGATAATAAGTAGTCGAATAAACACAGTTGTTAGTGAATAACGAATGGGTGCGACTCACAGAGGGTGCCATGCACTCTTTAAACTAGAGAACCCATTCGGAAGTCAGTATATATGTGGTGAAAAGTTGAATGCGAGACCGCACTATAGTGGTGAAAAAGTTGATATTGGTGTTTTCACATCCAAATCCAACAACCCCTCCAAATGTAAGATGCACATGTAAAAACAAATGCATGTATCGTATGTACTCACTGCGTGGTCGAATCTTGGCCACATTTATTTCAGTTCCTGTCCCAAGTATTTGGTGAAAAACCTGAATATAATGTTTTGGGGTGGAATTCTCAAAAATAAGTTTTTCATGAATGGTGGATAATAAGTAGTCGAATAAACAAGGTTTTTAGTGAATAACGAATGGGTACCACTCACACAGGAAACCATGCACCCCTTAAACACGAGAACCCATTCGGAAATCAGTAAGTATGAGACGAACATTTAAAGACAAGATCGCACTATAGTGGTGAAAAAGTTGATATTGGTGTTTTGACATCGATATGCAACAACCCCCCCAAATATAAGATGTACATGTAAACACAAATGCCTGTATCGTATGTATTCACTGAGTGGGTGAATCATGGGCACGTTTATTGTAGTCCTTGGCCCAGATATTTGGTGAAATATTTGAAAATAATATTTTGGGGCCGAATTCTCAAAAATGAGTTTTTGATGAATGGTGGGTCATAAGTAGTCGAATAAACACAGTTTTTAGTGAATAACGAATGGGTGCCACTCACACAGGGTGCCGTGCACCCTTTAAACTCGAGAACCCATCCGGAAATCAGTATGCATGTATCGTATGTATTCACTTTGTGGGCAAATCTTGGACAGATTTCTTTCAGTTCTTTTCCCAAATATTTGGTGTAAAAGTTGAAAATAATGTGTTGGGGCCGAATTCTCAAAAATGTGTTTTTGATGACTGGTGGATAATAAGTAGGCGAATAAACACAGTTTTTAGGGAATAACGAATGGGTATCACTTACTAAGGGTATGGTACACCATTAAACTTGAGAACCCATTCGGAAGTCAGTATATATCAGGTGAAAAGTTGAATACCAGACCGCACTATAGTGGCGAAAAAGTTGATATTGGTGTTTTCACATCCATATCCAACAACCCCTCCAAATGTAAGATGTACATGTAAAAACAAGTGCATGTATCGTATGTACTCACTGAGTGACCGAATCTTTGACACATTTATTTCAGTTCTTGTCCCAAATATTTGGTGAAAAACCTGAAAATAATGTTTTGGGGTGGAATTCTCAAAAATAAATTTTTCGTGAATGGTGGATAATAAGTAGTCGAATAAACAAGGTTTTTAGTGAATAACGAATGGGTACCACTCACACAGGAAGCCATGCACCCCTTGAACAGTCGAACCCATTCGGAAATCAGTAAATATGAGGGGAACATTTAAAGACAAGATCGCACTATAGTGGTGAAAAAGTTGATATTGGTGTTTTGACATCGATATGCAACAACCCCTCCAAGTATAAGATGTACATGTAAACACAAATGCCTGTATCGTATGTATTCACTGAGTGGGTGAATCATGGGCACATTTATTGTAGTCCTTGGCCCAAATATTTGGTGATAAATTTGAAAATAATGTTTTGGGGCCGAATTCTCAAAAATGAGTTCTGGTGGGTCGTAAGTAGTCGAATAAACACAGTTTTTAGTGAATAACGAATGGGTGCCACTCACACAGGGTGCCTAGCACCCTTTAAACTCGAGAACCCATCCGGAAATCAGTATGCATGTATCGTATGTATTCACTGAGTGGGCGAATCTTGGACAGATTTCTTTCAGTTCTTTTCCCAAATATTTGGTGAAAAAGTTGAAAATAATGTGTTGGGGCCGAATTCTCAAAAATGAGTTTTTGATGACTGGAGGATAATAAGTAGTCGAATAAACACAGTTTTTAGGGAATAACGAATGGGTACCACTCACTCAGGGTATCGTACACCCTTTAAACTTGAGAACCCATTCGGAAGTCAGTATATATCAGGGGAAAAGTTCAATACCAGACCGAACTATAATGGTGAAAAAGTTGATATTGGTGTTTTCACATCCATACCAAAGAACCCCTCCAAATGTAAGATGTACATGTAAAAACAAATGCATGTATCGTATGTACTCACTGCGTGGGCGAATCTTTGACACATTTATTTCAGTTCTTGTCCCAAATATTTGGTGAAAAAGTTGAAAATAATATGTTTGGGCCGAATTCTCAAAACATGAGTTTTTGATGAATGGTGGATAATAAGTAGTCGACTAAACACAGTTTGTAGTGAATAACGAATGGTTGCCACTTACAAAAGTTGCCGTGCACCCTTTAAACTCGAGAACCATTAGGAAATCAGTATATAGAATACGAATAAGAATAATTTGCATAACACCCGAATATGGGCAGAGCAAAAATAACAATATAATATACATTTATCTGCAGTAACAGTAACATAAATATACATTAATTACATGAACAAACATCTGAATTAACAAATACATATGTAATTTAAGCCTTAATTAATATTTAGGTAAAAGCAAATATTGTCAGAAGTGCAGAGCCATAAAAATAAAACCATCAACTATGGCGTTCGTGAATTATTTTTCACGAATCCACACACCCCCGCACATTCTCCATCAGCCTATACAGACGTGAAATGCAAACAATCTGAAATCACTTCCAACTCATATGCTTTCACGCAACTTAAAGCATCTCTTTACAAAATTGCAAATGATAGGGCATAATTCCGGAATATTGTTGCGTGTAAGAAATAAGAATTTTTCATTATTAGTCAAAAAAGAAAAATGTGATTCTTGTTTTATTATTTTATGATGTAAATCATTTCTAAAAGCATTATATATAGGGCACGTCATAATGAAATGATATTCGTCTTCAACTTGTAGGGGACAGTTGGGACAATATCTCTCATTCGCAGGGACAGGTGGTTTCTTGTATCTTCCCTTTTCAATCATAAGTGAATGTGAACTTAAACGAAGCCTACTAAAAGCTTTTCTGCTTTCATAGTCTTTGGTATGTAATAAATAGGACTCAACTGAACTCGAAATTTGTTTGAATGACATATATGTGCGCATTTTATTACCATATTTGTTAGAATTTTTGTTTGATGTTAGCTGTGTTGTAATATACTGCAAAAAGTACTGCTCGCATTTAATTACGATTTCACCTAAAGTGCATGCAGTCGGTAATTCTGGAGTTGAAGATAGATGCGTAGGAATTCCAATTAGCTTTGCAGCATTAATAAGTTTAGCTACCCACGACGGTTTGTTGTTCTGAGCTGACTTTGAGCTATCAATAAACGCAGCAGTTAACAGTGGGTTGTTTGAAGTCTGGATATGTAATACATATTTAAAGGCATTAATAATTATATCATACGTCAGTGGCAATCTTCCTAATTCTGCTAATGCTGCAGCATTACTGGTATATTTATTGACCCCCAAAACCCATTTACAGAATTTTATGTGTACTTTTTCTACATCAAGAGTAAAATAATTTGTGTTACAAACTTGTGGTCCCCAAATTTCACTCCCATATAACAACACTGGTTTAATTAATGTATTGAATAGTTTAATGCAAATATTGATAGGTGGATTGTGTTTGAGAATTGATTTTAATAAGTGATTTAAAGATTTAAGTTCTTTGTTTTTTAAACACTTTACACCAATGTTGAATTTACCATGGCTGTCTATAGTGATACCCAAATATGTGTAGTCATTAGATATGTTAATTTTGGAGGACCCTATGGTAAAGTTAAGATGATCTGTGTTCATTTTATGCTTATTGAAGACAATAATGTTAGATTTTTCAACATTAATGGGACGATCATTACATATAGCATATTGATTGACAGCATTCAGCGTATTTTGGAGCCCTGATGCTGAAGGGGACAGAAGCACCAAATCATCTGCGAATAAGAGATGGTTGATTTTCAAATTATTCACATCAATAGGTTCACATTGTGCATCAAAATACTTAACAATATCATCTATAAAGATATTAAAAAGCAAAGGGGATAAATTACAACCCTGTCGTACACCACGGCTGGGATGGAACATGGGTGATGTACCTGCTGACGTTTTAATTTGATATGAGTCACCTATATACATAGAGTGAATTAATTTTACAAAGTTACCAGTGATGCCACTTTTCACTAATTTCATTAATAGTTTTTCTCTATTAATCATATCAAAAGCTTTTTTAAAGTCTATGAAAGCTGCATATACAGGTTGGTTAACAGAGATATATTTTTGTACTATGGATTGCAGAATGAACACATTGTCAGTAGTTCTGTGGTTCTCACGAAAACCACTTTGATTCATACTAAGTATATTGTTTTGTTCCAAATAATTTTTGAGTCTTTTTGCCAAAAAAATTGTAAATAGTTTTCCAACACAGGAACAAATTGCAATTCCTCTGTAATTGTTAGGGTCTGTTTTGGTTCCCTTTTTATGTAGCATTTTTAAGATTGATTCATTCCACTTTTCTGGGAATGACGAATTTTGTAATACCAAGTTAAATAATTTAACAAAGTAGTCTATCATAGGCCACATAATTGATTTTAGTAATTCATTGGCAATACAATCTTTTCCACTGGACTTGCCATTCTTTAATAATTTAGTGCTCGCCATAATCTCTGTAGCTGATATAGGCATGTTTAGAGACGGGTTAGGAATGTTCCATTTAGGCGGCATTTTAATGTGGCCTTCATTTGAATAATCTGAAGTGAGTTTCTTAAAATGTTCGTAACAACTATCTGGATCAGGTAGAATGTCTGTATTATTATCTGATAATTGCAGTTGTTTTATTAGATACCAACATTTTTGTTGATCACCATTTATATGATTTTCAATTTGTGATATTATATTTTGTTTATATTGACGAGCTTTATATTTACATAGGCGTTTATATGCTTTTTTTGCGGAGTAAAACCTTTCAAGAAATATTCTGTTATTCGGATATTCTTGCATGTTTTTACAAGCAGTAAGTGCACAAAATTTGTATTCTTTGCATGCCTGATCAAACCATTTCCGCTTACGTTTAGGTTTATTTGAAGATTTAACAAAAGTCATGGACTTTAGGCTTATGGTGGAAAGAACTACCTTTATATCAGCTTCTGCTTTATTAACACCTTCCTTATCATTGCTATAGTTATTCATTATAAAGGATTTTAGAAGAGAATCAACATCTGGACATTGAATGGAACATACAGCCTTTGCTTGACTTTCTTCAGTCCACTTAAATCTACCTGGTAATTTCTCATATTTATATCTACATTTGTTTTGTACATGTTTTTTAGATACTAGATGGACAACTACCTGACAATGGTCTGTTAGTAATGATAATGGTTTAACACACATATACAGTATATTTTCAACAAAATCTTCTGAAGCAATCATGTAATCGATCATACTAACGCCATTGTATTTATAACATGTTTATGCGCCTAATGTGTCACCGTATGTCCGACCATTAAGTATTCTAAGTTTAGTCGACATACAAAGATTGGTAAGTTTAGTGCCATTGGAATTAATTATTGTATCTTTGTTATTTCGATTACAACATGAGTCTAATAAGTAATCTTCTGGAACCGGAACATACTGGTCATCATCTTGGGGTATATAGTCCGATAAATCTGCAGTGCGAGCATTGAAATCTCCACCTAAAATAATGTGACAGTCATTACTTGTTAAACTATTGATATCATTTTCTATTTGTAAGAAAGGGTCTGTGGTACATGTCAAACTGTAGCTAGAATTGCTTGATGGTATATATACCGATCCCAGCAAGACATCTTTTTGCAGTTGAAGCAGATTTCCTGATATTTTCACCCAAAGAACATACGGACACTTTGTTTTGATAAGATGAACATACTGCTTCAGATGTTTCTTGAAATAGAATATAATACCACCTTTAGATTTTACAGATATTCTATATTTTTCAAAATATTCAAACGAGTCAATGTCTAAACTATTTTTGGACTCCTCAGAGTGCCAAGATTCAACTAGCGTAACAAAATCTAAATGCTTAACACAACGCAAAAAGTCAAAATCGTTCAATTTTTTCAAAACTCCAGAAATGTTCCAACAGGAATATTTAAACCTCATATCAATGTATAACGTTGAAAAACTAGTAAATAAATACTCGTATTTGCTATGTGAAAGACTAACTTATAATAATTATAGTCTAACTAATTAATGAATGAGCATCGACCAGACTATAATATGACTAAATGTGACATTCTTATACATGCACTTATGTATATTTTCTAGTTCGGGAATCACTTTAAGAAAACTTTCCACTCCATTGTTCAAGAAGAATGTTGAACTGCTTGAAGTGATGTTTAATCATTTCAAGCTTATCCATGGAGCTTTTGTTAATATCAGGCTGAGTATCTTTGTAGTGAGGCACGACGACCTTTGATTGTGTTCACTGCGGCCACTTTATATTTTTCGCGATGAGACTGGTACCCACGACACTTGGATGCAACAAGTCTCTGTAATTTTTCTGTTGAGGTGTACCATAGCGAGTGGTGAAATATTTTGTATGATCAATGAAATGACATTCTTTTTCATTGCAAAATGCTGACACCGTGTCATTTGATTTTAAAACCACACCGTTGATGTCTTTGTTTCCTTTAGTTGGGATGACGGAGGAGAAATATATATGTGCATTTGGTACTGTTGGTCTTGTTGCTGCGATCAGAGCGTCCAAATGTTGTCTTTGAACAGGTTGCATGGTTTTGCATTGGTTGATACCCAAGTGGAATGTAATTCTTTTAACTCTGTGATTAACATGTTGTTGGTTAAGCCAGTCTATCAGCTGATGATATTTAAGACCAGGCTTACATATTATTTGACATGTGTCATTTTCGTGTGTTGCCATCTTAGTTGCATGTAGTCCTTTAATGACCGAGTCTCCGATGATTAAATTAGTAGTATCGTGTTTAATGTTCTCTGTACTGTTTGGTACCGTAAACATCAATGTTGATGACGTCGACGCATCATTTGGGGTCATACGTGGCGTTGTAGAGTTCTGGCCAAAGCCTGTAACTACTGCTATTTCTTCATACTCAGGTTTGTCTTCTAGTATTTCATATTTATTTCGTAATGGTATATTTCTTGTGACCAGGACTTGTTCATTCTTCGTAGCAATTGGCTTTTTTCTTGAGTCAGTAATTAATGCATTTGTATTTGATGTTTCTTTGTTTATTGCATTGCCGACAATGTTAACTGATCCAGACGCCAGGTTTCTTTTCACTACATTACTGTAGCTTTGTGGAGCTACACATGGGACTTGGTTATGAGAATCTTTTGACAAATGATTATCATTGCTGTCTGTGGATATCATTGTACTTTGTATCATCAATTGCTCAGTTTTAGATCTGTACTCTTGCAACTTTTTTCGAAGATTTCCATTCTCATTTTCTAGATGAGCTACCCGTTTTGTAAGTTTTTCTACGATTGCATTTGTTTGTGAATTAATCATTTCTATGTGTGTTACATCCGTAGATAGGTGTTTCGCTTCAGTTTTCATTTGGTTGGTGACAGCTACTCTGAGATCAGCAATTGTTGTATCTATGTGATCCTTGATGTCGCTGTGTGACTCTTGTAATTGGCTAACCGTATCTTCCAGGGATGAGATTCTGTCGATGAGTAATTTGTGTGCATTCAATTCCTTTAATGATTTGTTATGCATCGATAATATTTGTTTACGTGAAACTGTAGATTTTCTCTTGGGTGTGAATTTACATTTAGGAGATGTAGAATGGACAGTTTTGATATAGGTTTGATCTTCGTCTCGTGTTGAGTTCTCCATAAAAGAAAATTCTCTCATTTGTGTTATCGGGCTATCTTGTCTTTGTTTCTTTGGACTATTATTTGGATTTGATGTAGATGTTGAGGTTTGTGATTGTTCATTAATGCAATATTGTACGGCTGTTTATGAGATGAAAAGTTCAATACAAGACAGCATTATAGTGGTTAAAAAGTTGATATTGGTGTTTTGACATCCATATACACACAACCCCTCCAAATATAAGATGTGCATGTAAACACAAATGCCTGTATCGTATGTATTCACTGAGTGGGTGAATCATGGGCACGTTTATTGTAGTCCTTGTTTTGGGGCCGAATTCTCATAAATGATTTTTTGATGAATGGTGGATAATAAATAGTCGAACAAACACAGTTTTTAGTGAATAACGAATAGGTGCCACTCACACAGGGTGCCGTGCACCCTTTAAACTCGAGAACCCAACCAGAAGTCAGTATATATGAGGTGAAAAGTTCAATACCAGATCGCACTGTAGTGGTGAAAAAGTTGATATTGGTGTTTTGACATCCATATCCAACAACCCCTCCAAATGTAAGATGTACATGTAAAAACAAATGCATGTATCGTATGTACTCACTGCGTGGGCGAATCTTGGCCACATTTATTTCAGTTCCTATCCCAAGTATTTGGTGAAAAACCTGAAAATAATGTTTTGGGGTGGAATTCTCAAAAATAAGTTTTTCATGAATGGTGGATAATAAGTAGTCGAATAAACAAGGTTTTTAGTGAATAACGAATGGGTACCACTCACACAGGAAGCCATGCACCCCTTAAACACGAGAACCCATTCGGAAATCAGTAAATATGAGGCGAACATTTAAAGACAAGATCGCACTATAGTGGTGAAAAAGTTGATATTGGTGTTTTGACATCGATATGCAACAACCCCTCCAAATATAAGATGTACATCTAAACACAAATGGCTGTATCGTATGTATTCATTGAGTGGGTGAATCATCGGCACATTTATTGTAGTCCTTGGCCCAAATATTTGGTGATAAATTTGAAAATAATGTTTTGGTGCCGAATTCTCATAAATGAGTTCTGGTGGGTCATAAGTAGTCGAATAAACACAGTTTTTAGTGAATAACGAATGGGTGCCACTCACACAGGGTGCCGCGCACCCTTTAAACTCGAGAACCCATCCGGAAATCAGTATGCATGTATCGTATGTATTCACTGCGTGGGCGAATCTTGGACAGATTTCTTTCAGTTCTTTTCCCAAATATTTGGTGAAAAAGTTGAAAATAATGTGTTGGGGCCGAATTCTCAAAAATGAGTTTTTGATGACTGGTGGATAATAAGTAGTCGAATAAACACAGTTGTTAGGGAATAACGAATGGGTATCACTCACTCAGGGTATGGTACACCCTTAAACTTGAGAACCCATTCGGAAGTCAGTATATATCAGGGGAAAAGTTCAATACCAGACCGAACTATAGTGGTGAAAAAGTTGATATTGGTGTTTTCACATCCATATCCAAGAACCCCTCCAAATGTAAGATGTACATGTAAAAACAAATGCATGTATCGTATGTACTCACTGCGTGGGCGAATCTTTGACACATTTATTTCAGTTCTTGTCCCAAATATTTGGTGAAAAAGTTGAAAATAATGTTTTGGGGCCGAGTTTTTGATGAATGGTGGATACTAAGTAGTCGAATAAACACAGTTTTTAGTGAATAACGAATGGTTGCCACTTACACAGGTTGCCGTGCACCCCTTGAACACGAGAACCCATTCGGAAATCAATAAGTGTGAGGCGAACATTTAAAGACAAGATCGCACTATAGTGGTGAAAAAGTTGATATTGGTGTTTTGACATCGATATGCAACAACTCCTCCAAATATAAGATGTACATGTAAACACAAATGCCTGTATCGTATGTATTCACTGAGTGGGTGAATCATGGGCACGTTTATTGTAGTCCTTGGCCCAAATATTTGGTGAAAAATTTTAAAATAATGTTTTTGGGCCGAATTCTCAAAAATGAGTTTGTGATGAATGGTGGATTATAAGTAGTCGAATAAACACAGTTTTTAGTGAATAACGAATGTTTGCCACTCACACAGGGTGCCGTCCACCCCTTAAACTCGAGAACCCATACGGAAATCAGTATGCATGTATTGTATGTGCTCACTGCGTGGGCGAATGATGGCCACATTTATTTCAGTTCTTGTCCCAAATATTTGGTGAAAAATTTGAAAATAATGTTTTTGGGCCGAATTCTCAAAAATGAGTTTGTGGATAATAAGTAGTCGAATAAATACAGTTTTTAGGGAATAACGAATGGGTACCACTTACACAGGGTGTCGTACACCCTTTAAACTCGAGAACCCACTCGGAAGTCAGTATATATGAGGTGAAAAGTTCAATACCAGTCCGCACTATAGTGGTGAAAAAGTTGATATTGGTGTTTTGACATCGATATGCAACAACCCCTCCAAATATAAGATGTACATGTAAACACAAATGCCTGTATCGTATGTATTCACTGAGTAGGTGAATCATGGGCACATGTATTGTAGTCCTTGGCTCAAATATTAGGTGATAAATTTGAAAATAATATTTTGGGGCCGAATTCTTAAAAATGAGATTTTGATGAATGGTGGGTCATAAGTAGCCGAATAAACACAGTTTTTAGTGAATAACGAATGGAATGAATGAATGTTTTACGACACCGCAGCACGAAAAATACATCGGCTATGGTGTCAAACTATGGTAATGCAAATAAATAAAGTGATGATCAACATGAATATAAAAATTCAAGGTTTAAACAAAAACAGTGTAAAGAATTGTACAAAAATACAAATACAAATATCACAGAATTTTACGGACACCGAATGTTACTCTAAACTTCAATTTGTGCTGTATTGGCCATTCTCAAAGAGAATGTTACACCCCTGCACCACGGTGAGGTTACAGCACGCGCAGGGGTTTAGTGAATAACGAATGGGTGCCACTCACACAGGGTGCGCGCACCCTATAAACTCTAGAACCCATCCGGAAGTCAGTATCTATGAGGTGAAAAGTTCAATACCAGACCGCATTATAGTGGTGAAAAAGTTGATATTGGTGTTTTTACATCCATATGCAACAACCCCTTTAAATATAAGATGTATGTGTAAACACAAATGCCTGTATCGTATGTATTCACTGAGTGGGTGAATCATGGGTACATTTATTGTAATCCTTGGCCCAAATATTTGGTGATAAATTTGAAAATAATGTTTTGGGGCCGAATTCTGAACAATGAAGTTTTGATGAATGGTGGGTCATAAGTAGTCGAACAAACACAATTTTTAGTGAACAACGAATGGATGCTACTCACACAGGGTGCAGAGCACCCTTTAAACACGAGTACCCATTCGGAAGTCAGAATATATGAGGTGAAAAGTTCAATACAAGACCGCACTCTAATCACTGAGTGGGCGAATCACAGTTTGTATTCAATAACGAGTGGGTACCACTCCCAGAATGTGCCGTGCATCCTTTAAACACGAGAACCCATTCGGTAGTCAGTATATATGAGGTAAAAATGTCATTACAAGACCGCACTATAGTGGTGAATACGTTGATATTGGTGTTTTGACAACCATATTCAACAACCCCTCCAAATATAAGATGTAGATGTACACACAAATGCATGTATCGCATGTACTCACTGCGTGGGCTAATCATGGGAAATTTATTTTAGTCTTTGGCCCGAATATTTGGTGAAAATTTTTTAAATAATGTTTTGAGGCCGAATTGTCAAAAATTAGTTTTTGATGAATGGTTGGTCATATCTAGTTGAATGAAGACAGTTTTTATTCAGTAACGAATGGGGATAACTCACAGGTCGAATGGTGGAT
Source organism: Gigantopelta aegis (assembly GCF_016097555.1). Classification (NCBI taxonomy): domain Eukaryota; kingdom Metazoa; phylum Mollusca; class Gastropoda; order Neomphalida; family Peltospiridae; genus Gigantopelta; species Gigantopelta aegis. The sequence continues at coordinate 9,871,283 of NC_054703.1, forward strand.
AATAAGTAGTCGAACAAACACAGTTTTTAGTGAATAACGAATGGGTGCCACTCACACATGGTGCCGTGCACATTTTAAACACGAGAACCCATTCGGAAGTCGGTATATATGAGATGAAAATTTCAATACAAGACCGCACTATAGTGGTGAAAACATTGATAGTTGTGTTTTGACATCCATATTCAAAACACCCTCTAAATACAAGATGTGCATGTAAATGCATGCATCCTATGTATTCCCTGCGTGGGCGAATCATAGGCACCTTTATTTTAGTCATTGGCCCAAATATATGGTGAAAAGGTTGAATATAATGTTTTGGGTCTGAATTCTCAACAATGAGTTTTTGAATGGTGGATAATAATTAGTCGAATAAACACAGTTTTTAGTGAGTAACGAATGGGTGCCTCTCACACAGGGTCAATCCAGTACTAAAAAAAAAAAACCCGCACAAAATCAGCATTGTTAGCTACTGCATTCAGCATTAGAACAACCAACAAAAATCAGCATTGCTAACTAGTGCATTCAGCATTAGAACAGCCAACAAAAATCAGCATTGCTAGCTAGTGCATTCAGCATTGGGAACAACCAATAAAAATCAGCATTGCTAACTAGTGCATTCAGCATTAGAACAACCAACAAAAATCAGCATTGCTAGCTAGTGCATTCAGCATTAGAACAACCAACAAAAATCAGCATTGCTAACTAGTGCATTCAGCATTAGAACAACCAACAAAAATCAGCATTGCTAACTAGTGCATTCAGCATTAGAACAACCAACAAAAATCAGCATTGCTAACTAGTGCATTCAGCATTAGAACAACCAACAAAAATCAGCATTGCTAACTAGTGCATTCAGCATTAGAACAACCAACAAACATCAGCATTGGTATCTAGTGCATTCAGCATTAAAACAACCAACAAAAAGCAGCATTAGTATCTAGTGCATTCAGCATTAGAACAACCAACAAAAATCAGCATTGGTATCTGTATTAAAAAACACAAGAAAATCGGCATTGGTAGCTAGCGCATCTGGTATCATGAATTCAATATTATTGGATAGTTAATCTGATATTACGAGTTTAGTGTTGTCAGACTTTTTTTGTATGGTATCTCGTGTTCAATACTGTCAGCTAGTCCTTCTAGTATCACAGCTTAGTATTCGCAGCCAGTCGAATTGATATATCGGGTTTATTATTGTCAGATAGTCCCTCTGGGATCACGTGTTCAGTATTGTCAGCTAGTCTATCTGGTATCACAAGTTCAGTATGCCAGCTAGTCCATATGGTACCACGAGTTCAATGTTGCCAACTAGTCCATCTTGTAGCATACGTTTAGTATTCCCAGCTATTGCATATGCTATCACGTGAGTCCATGCGTCAGTGCGTTTGTATGTGTGTGTTTGAGAGTACATGAATGTGTGTGTATGTGTGTGTGTGCATCTGCGTGTGTTTGTTTCTTTCTATGTGAATTTGACTGGCTTTGCTGCTCCTCATATGATTCCTGTATGTCCCGCAATTCCTCCATATCCTCTCTCTGTTTGCTTATCAATCTGTGTCCGCGGTTGTGTCTCACTGACAATGTTTTTCTGTTTCTTGGTATGAGCGGGACGTAGCCCTGTGGTAAAGTGCTTGCTGGAAGGAAAGGAAGGATATGTTTTATTTAACGACGTACTCAACACATTTTCTTTACAGTTATATGTCGCTCGCTGGATGCACGGTCTGTTTAATATCTAGCCAGTGCACCACGATTAGTATATCAAAGGCTGTCTGTGCTACCCCGTCAGTTGGATGGTGCATATGAAAGATACCTTGTTACTAATGGAAACATTTAGCAGGTTTCCTGTCTAAAACTATATTTCGAAATTACCAAATGTTTGACATCCAACAGCCGATGTGCTCTAGTGGTGTCTTTATACTGAACAAAATTTAACTTTCTCTGTTTCTTTTTTTGGGGGATTGTTTGGGGTTGTTGTTGTTTTTTTGTGGGGGTTTTCTGAGGGGTTTTTGTGGTTTTTTGTTGGTTTGTTTGTTGTTTTGTTTGGGGTTTTTTGCTTTTTGTTTTTGTTTTTTTTTTGTTTTTTTGTTGTTGTTGTTTGTTTGTTTTTTTGTGGGGTTTTTTTTTTTTTTTGGGGGGGGGGGGGGGGGTATTTTGGACAAGACAGACTGACGTGTGACTTTGTGATATAGCTTATCTATGGTTAAATTATGTTACGTTCCTAGATTTTGAGGCCATAATTGAATTACAGTCTCAGTGCTAGATGTGTTTGACATCCAATAGCCCATGATTAATAAATCACTATGCACTAGCGGTGTCGTTAAACAAAACAAACTTTACTTTACCTTCAATAACATATTTATATAAAATATTGAATACAACTCGTCATATTACATGAAACTCATCGATTATGGTTCTTGCTCAAGGATCTAATAGAATGCGTTGTTAAGCAAAAAATTATGTAATTATATTTAGGCAACGCAGATTCCATTCAATACCCTCCATTCCACCCAACACGCTATTAAACGTATAATTTTGGTATTTACTAGTAATATGTATAGCATTCCGGTGAATGTGAATAGTCAACAGTACATGTAATTAATTCCGCATATAATGTTGCCCACGTCTTTGATGATATTGCGATAAGACAAATTTGTCAGGGAAGCTATTGTTTAATTTAATTTATCATATAATATCTTACCTTTTCAGTGCAATCAAAGTTTGTGATATTTTTAACATCACATACTTTAAGAATTTGATAACCTTGTAAATTAGATGTAAATGAATCGAGGTCACGACATTAGGTTTATTGACATTTAAGCAAACGTACTTGTGTGTCACTCCATAATTGACGTATGCATTCATAGTCATCGAATAAAAACATTTCAATGTCAATTTGACACTGAACGTTGTCCAGCGTTCAGAAAAAGAAAAAAAAACCCGTTAAGCCCTAGTTTGTTTTGATGTAAGGACATCATTTCCATTCAAAAATACACCGCGCCACATATTCTTACGTCATTTGAATATCTAGTAATGGCGGACTGGACGTGTACAGTTTACAAAAAACACGTTATATTAAGCTTGAGATTATATGATAAAGATATTATTACACTCGTGTATTTCGGTATCGTCAATATCATATATTAGGAATAAAAATAATGTATTATGCTCGCATAATACAATTTTTGTTCATAATATATGATATTGACGATACCGAAAAACACTCTGGTAATTACCTCTCTGTATTATATATATATATGTATGTATGTATGTATGTGTGTGTGTGTGTGTGTATGTGTGTGTGTGTGTGTCTGTGTTTGTGTGTGTGTATGTATGCATGCATCTATCTATCTATCTATCTATCTATCTATCTATCTATCTATCTATCTATCTATCTATATATATATATATATATATATATATATATATATATATATATATATATATCTATATATATATATATATATATATATATATATATATATATATATATATATATCTATATCTATATATATATATATATATATATATATATATATATATATATATATATATATATATCTATATATATATATATATATATATATATATATATGTATATATATATGTATATATAGATAGATAGATAGATAGATGCATGCATACATACACACACACACACACAGACACACACACACACATATATATATATATATATATATATTGTTATGTAACCAGTTAGATGTGTGTTTAATTTAATGTATTATATATATATTGTTGTTATGTAACTAGTTAGATTTGTATACGAATTATGTCGATTATTCTCATTTGTTATGTCGCCAATAAAATGTAATGGCCGTTTTCAATTCAACTTGTTGTTTATGTATGTTTCACTAGTTAGGCAAAACGATGTAACACGTTAAATGGTATTGATGATACCGAAACACACACTGGGATACGGCCTTCACGAGTCCAATATATTGGACTCGAGTACTCGAGGGTCAACCTTAACCCGGGACCGTGTACCCGACACGTACACTAGATGACTATGACACTGATGCATAAAGTAAACTAGTCGTATGCATTTTAATTCCAGCGCTGAACACCGATGCCAAAGCATGCGATTGTATAGCGCGAGTCACCTCTAGCCCTCCCCTATGTGTATACGTTACTCGAGCTAGCCATTGTATTGCGTTTAGAAACCTGTTAATACGTTACGAATTGTGATGGACGGACGGACGACCAGATTAAACAGAGAGAGAGAAATTAGCACATGACCGTATAGTTATTGTGTAATCATTTGCTGATTAGTTACTGCTGAAATCAATGCTCTACATCGTCACACCTGTACAGGTACTCGAATACCTGTAGAGACCCTACGCAACGACAAAACCTGAACGACAAATCTTTGATAATTCTAAGCGACGGACCTGGCCGAACTGCTATACACTAACAATAACAGACTTATAATATATGTACAGCACACATGTATATAATAACTCACCTATCTGACTTCTCTGTGCCAAACAAAACCCCAAATAAACATAAACACAAACAAACAAGCAGCACAAAATACACAAAAACACTCCACAAAAACCAAAACAAAACAAAGCACCTAAAAGCAACCTGAAAAACCCCCAATACAACCACAGAAAAACACCCTCACTCCATCAAACTCCTCCATCAAACAATCATATTCCGACAGTAATATGAAAACAAATTAGAAACTGTTATTGGACATGAGGGATAGAAAACTGAATGACTTCATAAACATACTGTCAACGATGTGTTTATAAAGTAACAGCTGAAACAGCAAGGACTCTTTTACACATATCTCCAACACACCGCGACATTAGATTTATTGTGTAGTTGTATAACACACACACACACACACACACACACACACACACAAGCATATGTACACATACACTTTTGGAAAAACCACATATACATACACACAAACACAAATACTCACACACACACACACAGAGAGAGAGAGAGAGAGAGAGAGAGAGAGAGAGAGAGAGAGAGAGAGAGAGAGAGAGAGAGAGAGAGAGAGAGAGAGAGAGAGAGAGAGAGAGAGAGAGAGAGAGAGAGAACCACGCACAAGCAACATATACAAATACATATTTACATATGCTAAAACAAGAACCCACTGGCATACAGAAATCTACAGCAATAGCCACATCCATAGACACAAACACACGCACACATATCCACACAAACACAGATATATTTTAGAAATGTGCACAAAGTCCAGATGCATACACACAAAGACCCACCGCATATATATACACAGTTGCACATACACATACATCTACAAACAGTTACACATATCCAGAGAACACGCACATGCACACAAGTATACACATAATATACATCTACACAGATTCACTTTTATACTCTACACACACAAAGACCCACACATACAGCTACACATACACACACATTTACACACAACCACGCATGCACACACACACACACACACACATACACACACACACACACACACACACATACACACACACACAAACACACACACACACACACACATATATATATATATATATATATATATATATATATATATATATATTATATATAGATATATATAGATATATATATATGTATATATATGCGTATATGTTTGTGCATGTGCAGTATGATGATTGTTCCACACCATGCATAGCTGTGTTAATACCATTGCATATTACATTGTGAATTTATTCCATATATGTATTGCACTGTATACATCCTGTAAAACCCATCTTGTCACTGTCAAATATTGTTATTTCATATTCCCCATATGCCGCTGTGTAACGGCCTGGGAGAAATAATGTTCTGTTCTGTTCTGTTCTATCTCTCTCACTCTCTATCTTGCATACAATGAAGATCTTAATGAGTTATAAAACCATATATATGAGATGGGTTAATTATACTCAGTAATCGTAATCGCAATCGATTACATGTGTTCATGTAGTCACAGTCGTAAGTGATTACAATGTTTGGAAATGGCGTGTAATCACAATCGTAATCGATAAGATTGCAAATGTAATCGTAATCAGCGATTACTTTCATGATTACTGTTAATTTTCCAAATCCCTAAGGTATATTTCGCACCAGCTGCAGCACTGGTCACTCGGTGTAGATCATAAAACTGATATCCCATTGTCTTCCACACTGACACTAAAACGGATTAACCCAATTTCAATTCAATGCTTTATTACCGTAAGCTCGCAATAGCTTATTGGTACAAACATAAACATATAAAATGATACAGTCATGGCAATGGCAAATGGCTAGTGGAGAACATAAACAAACACATAGCAGCATGGAAAACAATTAAACAATTATAGAATTGACTTAATCAAGTAGTACTGCATATTTCAATTATATACCAAATATGTATACAGTGTGGAACATTTACTAGATGTATTCAACTGGTGGAAAAGATTAAGTTTTGCTTGATCAAATTGAGATTAATTAGCATTAGTATTGAATGTTATAAGAAGCGCATAGTAAATTAGGTTTTACTTAGTTAGCACAACGTGCTTTTAAATATTTTAGAATTTGTAATGTCTCGTGGGTTGTACTTTCCAACATTTGTATACAGTGACGGATCCAGAAAATCCAGTGGGGGGAGTGACATGAGGTGAAATGCCAAGGGAATTTTGGGGGAGGTTTGGAGGGGGATCGTAAACAAATCAAAATTAATATATAATAAAATTATAACTATCGCAAAATTTAGGGGGGGGGGGGGGCTGTCCCCACCAGATACGCCTCTGGTATATATTCATATAATTATTTATATTATAATGTTTGTGCCACTCAGCTGTTTCTTGCCATCATTACCTGGTTATCTTCGCCCTTCCATAATTCTTTGCCGCACAAAACTAGTAATAACATGTAATGACATAATGTGTACAATGTTATCACGGTGCAGTGTTATCAGTGCTCTGAATTCTCAACTAAGAGAGACATGACAATACATCATTCCCTCACAGCTGTAAATGTCCACCAGCTGTAACATGTGACAAGATTTATGTTTGTTTATAGGTCGTTACGACTGCAGACAGTCAGTCGCATGAAGCTTGATTCCAGAGACAGTTATTCTCACACTGTTGCAAACACAGACAAACATCACGTAACTAATTAAGCAAATATGCAATTGAAAATAGTGGATCGAGATAAAGCTTTGTTTAATTTCTTTTTAATTGTGTAATTTAATAAAAGCATGACTGCAAAAATTGTTAATAAAATTGATCTCAAACTTGAATAATAAAATGCAATCAGCAACGGGGCAAATATATAGATGATATTTCATGTTTTTTGTGAAATATGATTTATATCTCGTTGAGTGAAGTGTGCAATCATATCTCACGAGTTGTGCTTGCGCGACGAGTGTGATACAATTGCAAACTTCACGAGATGAGATATAAATCATATTTGACAAAAAGCATGAAATGTTCTATTTATAACGTTTGGCAAAATATTTTTTTAAATGCCAGCAGCAAAATAGTTCCGGCTTTCTTACAGTGAAGATTACACTTTCTACAGTGACGATAACACATAATTTTCACTCTAAAATGTGTTATCGTCACAAAGTGACTGACAACACTTTTATTTCACACTAAATGTTATATAATAAATGCAGATATAAGTTTGTTTTTTATTTACTTATTTATCTGTATGTCCCTTTCTTTCTTTCATTATTTCTTCATTAATTGGTTCAAAAAAATAGTTTAATTGTTTTACATGTGAATGGTATTAAATGGTATACATACTACAAACATACCAAAAATAATAGTGCTAATTATAATGGTTCAATTAAATATATTAAAAATATATATTTTATTTATTTATATAGTTATACCTATGGTTGTGGACACGTTTCGTCAATGACTTCCCATCCCAAAAATCAAAAAAATCAAAAAAATAATGACTTCCAAAGAATGAAAATACTATGGTTTTGAAATAAAATGAATATTTTCACATTTGGGAGCAGGTCAATCGCCCCTTAGCGGTATAATAACTCATGCATTAATTAAATATAACAATAGATGCATAAGTTTAAATAGTTTTTTATTTACTTATTTACGTCGTTAAAACAGACATGCCAGTTCATTGTTTATGCGATATTAGTATCTCCCCAATAAACAAGAACATTTAATAAGTGGAGTTTCACTGTAATATTAATACATAAGATTACACCAACGTTGTTGACGTCCATTTTTAATTTCGTTACAATAATTTACGGACAATACGGTTTGGGGCGAGTTGGCCAATCGTCTAGTAATCGACTCATCACTGTTGAAATCGAATAGACGCCCGTGTATAGGAGAAGTTACCCGTAGATCTGCCGGATAGTTAGGCCACTAGTAATTAGCTGCTGTGTTCTGCCAGGTTCATTTAGTAGCCTTGTAGTAGGAACGTAAAGCAAGACAAGATATGATACTATTAATTGTTTATTAATTAAAGTTGATGACAAAAAAAAACCCCAAAAGACAAAGAAAAAGAAAAAAATTAAAAAAACACACACAAAAAACGCACATTAAGTTATTGATATGTGAACTGCGACATTATTTGTATACCTAATGCATGATATTGGTTACACCGAAACACACAAGGGCAATACTCTCTTCATCATATAATCTCAAGTTTAATACAAACTGTTTTTGTAAACATTATACGATACTTTAAAGGGACATTCCTGAGTTTGCTGCATTGTAAGATGTTTCCGACTAATAAACTATTTCTGCGATTAAACTTACATATTAAATATATTTTCTTGTTTAGTATATCAGTATCTGTATATTCAATGTGTTTCTGGTCGTCTTAATATTTGTAAGAAGCCCGAACTGGATTTTGTCTTAAAATAATTTCGTAGGTACAAAAAAAACAAATTTTAGGAAATAAAATGAAATTTAACCTATTACAAATATTAGAACGATCAGAAACACGTTTAATATACAGCCATTAATATTTTATGCATATACGTATATTTGATATTTAATTACAATCGTTAAAAAGTATCTGTTAGTCACGTATGTTTGATATTTAATTACAATCGTTAAAAAGTCTCTGTTAGTCGATAACATCTTAAAAATTGTAGTAAACTCAGGAATGTCCCTTTAATTCCAGTCAGTCGGTACATGATGTTCAAATGACGTAAGCATATGTGGCGCAGTTTCTTTTTAAATGATAGCATTACATGATAATAAAGTAGTGTTTACGTTTTATTTACGTAGAATTTACGGAGAAGAATCCTGCAAAATGACCAAGAACATCGGTCAGAAGTTGGAGGTTTTCAAAATTGGTGCCTTCGCAGGATTCCGAATATTTTCTGGCCCAACATCGTAGCCAATGAAGAACTCCATAAACAAACCTCCACAGAGTCATTGGTATCGCAGATCAAGCGCGTTGGATTGGCCATGTTATCAGAATGCCTCAAACAGCCGTACTGGAAAAAGGAAACGATGAAGACAGATAGAAACATGGAAGACAGCAGAGAAGGAAAATAGAGACGGACATCTGGGAGGGCAGTCTGAGCTGGGGGCTGCTAGAGAGGCTGGCAACAGACAGGCAGAAGTGGCGATCTCTGGTTACAGCCTTATGTGCTTCTTAGCACGAACGGGATTAAGTAAGTATCGCGTGAGCAGGAGTGCTATACGAAATTTATGAAACGAGATTTGGAATTATTTTATTCCCCGAGCGACAGCCAATGACATAAAACAATTCCCAAACGAATTTATTTATGATCCACGATCTATTATTTCTCATTTCTCCCAATGTTTCACAACAGGTGTAACAAAGGTCGTGGTGTGTACTATCCTGTGTGTGGGATGTGGCATGTAAAATATAAGTAGTATCACATTGTGTGACGGCAGCTGGTTTCCTCTCTCAATACCATTGGGATAATGAGATTGGTCAGATAAGGAATAATACACGAGTACCTTCTGGAAACGGATTCCTGTTACAACAAGTGGTTGCCATATTATATAACAAGTCAAAACTATTTAGACATGTTTGAAAACCATGTATTGTAACACAAATCGTCTACAACGGGCTTGAGCGTATTATTTTGTTTATCTCTTACAAATTCTGAAAAGGCAATTTCCTTATTTAGTTTATAGAATAAATACTAAAGACGACGATCGAGTGTTTAAGTTGAAAGTGTCAACATTAATGACGCCATAGACACAAATGACATAATATGTTTATATTTACTCTGGTTACTTGGTAAATGGAATCGGAACAACCAATCACGTAATATGTTTCAGGGAAAATCTACAACAGGTGACCTCTTACACTGATGTGTAATTAATTAGTATGTTACGTGACTCCTCTGGGATACATTTTCTGTGCACAAGTTATCTAACCTAACATTTCTTTTTCAAGGTACCGCGCCATCACTCTCTAATTCTGGGACATTCACTTCTATTTAACTGCAATAAATGTATTTTAAACAATGGATATTATACTAATGAATAAACCTACAAAATACATAAACCTCTTTACCAAAATACACGAACATCACACGCGTTCATTGTGAAAAAAACAACAATACACGAAAATTACACGCGTTCATTGTGAAAAAAAACTACAATACATGAACATCACACGCGTTCATTGTGAAAAAAACTACAATACACGAACATCACACGCGTTCATTGTGAAAAAAAAAACAATACACGATCATCACACGCGTTCATTGTGAAAAAAACAACAATACACGATCATCACACGCGTTCATTGTGAAGAAAAAAACAATACACGAACATTACACGCGTTCATTGTGAAAAAAACGACAATACACGAACATTACACGCGTTCATTGTGAAAAAACAAAACAATACACGATCATCACACGCGTTCATTGTGAAAAAAACAACAATACACGAACATTACACGCGTTCATTGTGAAGAAAAACAACAATACACGAACATTACACACGTTCATTGTGAAGAAAAAAAACAATACACGAACATTACACGCGTTCATTGTGAAAAAAACAAACAATACACGATCATCACACGCGTTCATTGTGAAAAAAACAACAATACACGAACATCACACGCGTTCATTGTGAAAAAAACAACAATACACGATCATCACACGCGTTCATTGTGAAAAAAACAACAATACACGATCATCACACGCGTTCATTGTGAAAAAACAAACAATACACGAACATTACACGCGTTCATTGTGAAAAAAACAACAATACACGAACATTACACGCGTTCATTGTGAAAAAACAAAACAATACACGATCATCACACGCGTTCATTGTGAAAAAAACAACAATACACGAACATTACACGCGTTCATTGTGAAAACAACAACAATACACGAACATTACACACGTTCATTGTGAAAAAAACAACATTACACGAACATTACACGCGTTCATTGTGAAAAAAACAAACAATACACGAACATTACACGCGTTCATTGTGAAAAAAACAACAATACACGAACATTACACGCGTTCATTGTGAAAAAAACAACAATACACGAACATTACACGCGTTCATTGTGAAAAACAAAAACAATACACGAACATTACACGCGTTCATTGTGAAAAACCCCACACTAGAACAACAGTTTGTACAAACAGTTTAATTTAACAAATCAAAACTGTTGCACAACAGATTAAATACACCCAGCTATAAAACTTAATTCATTTACGAACTCGAACTCTGTAACATAATTTAGCCATAAGTAAGCTGTATCACAAAATCACATGTCAGTATGTCTTGTTCAAAATGCCAAGAGGCAGACACAACCGCAGACACAGGCTGACAAACAAGCAGAACTATGGATAAGTAGAAATTGCGGCAGATACAGGAGTCGTATATGGAACAGATACAATGTATTATGACAGCAAAGTAAGTCAGATTCGTATATATATATATAGACACACATGCATACATGCATGTATACATATGCACACACCCACATTCTTCGCAGAATGGCAGTCCTCCTGTAGACATTGCAGGAAAGATGAAATAGTCTTGTGTCGTGCTCCCATCAGTCATACATATTTGACCCATTCTTTTATCTTAAAGAAAGATCCCCACCTCAGTATGAGCGCCATCAGTGTACTCTGACGGTGCGCCACATTTTGGTGGAGTGTAAGCATCTTAATGAAAATCGAAAAGATATATACATTTGGCCAAGGTAATGTGATGAAATGATTTCAATTCCATCCATAATTAGTTTTGCAGTTTCTACGTGATAATATAGACTTTTACTCTAAATTTTAATTTTATATATCTGTGATATTTGTATTTTTTGTACAGTTCTTTACACTGTGTTTTAATTTAACTGTTGAATTTTTATCTTGATGTTGATCATCACTTTATTTGTTTGCATTACCATAGTTTGACACCCAATAGCTGACGTATTTTTCGTGCTGGGGTGTCGTTAAACATTCATTCATTCATTCATTCATTCATGCATCCACTCATTTTCACACACTCGCATTCACGCACTCCTGAAAACACACACACACACACACACACACACACACAAACATAAACACACACACACAGATAAAGAGAGAGAGACAGAGAGAGAGAGAGAGAGAACGAGAGAGAGAGAGAGAGAGAGAGAGAGAGAGAGAGAGAGAGAGAGAACGAGAGAGAGAGAGAGAGAGAGAGAGAGAGAGAGAGAGAGAGAGAGAGAGACGCAGACGCACACACGTGATAGAACATAGAATATTCTATCAATACTGAACTCGTGATACATGATGCCATGGCTGATAACACTGATCTCCTGATACCACATGGTCTAGCTGGTAATACTGAACTTGATATACCAGACTGTACTGAACTTGAGATACCAAACTGTACTGAACTCGTGATACCAGACTGTACTGAACTTGCGATACCAGACTGTACTCAACTCGTGATACCAGACTGTACTCAACTTGTGATACCAGACTGTACTGAACTCGTGATACCAGACTGTACTAAACTCGTGATACCAGACTGTACTGAACTTGTGATGCCAGACTGTACTGAACTCGTGATACCAGACTGCACTGAACTCGTGATACCAGACTGTACTGAACTTATGATACCAGACTGTACTGAACTTGAGATACCAGACTGTACTGAACTTAAGATACCAGACTGTACTGAACTTGTGATACCAGACTGTACTGAACTTGAGATACCAGACTGTACTGAACTCGTGATACCAGACTGTACTGAACGTGTGATACCAGACTATACTGAACTCGTTATACCAGACTGTACTGAACTCGTGATACCAGACTGTACTGAATTTGAGATACCAGACTGTACTGAACTCGTGATACCAGACTGTACTGAACTCGAGATACCAGACTGTACTGAACTCGAGATACCAGACTGTACTGAACTCGTGATACCAGACTGTACTGAACTCGAGATACCAGACTGTACTGAACTCGAGATACCAGACAGTACTGAACTCGAGATACCAGACAGTACTGAACTCGAGATACCAGACTGTACTGAACTCGTGATACCAGACTGTACTGAACTCGTGATACCAGACTGTACTGAACTCGTGATACCAGACAGTACTGAACTCGTGATACCAGACAGTACTGAACTCGAGATACCAGACTGTACTGAACTCGAGATACCAGACTGTACTGAACTTGTGATACCAGACTCTACTGAACTTGTGATACCAGACTGTACTGAACTTGAGATACCAGACGGTACTGAACTTGAGATACCAGAACTTGTGATACCAGACTGTACTAAACTTGAGATACCAGACTGTACTGAACTTGAGATACCAGACTGTACTGAACTTTTTATACCAGACTGTATTGAACTTGTGATACCAGACTGTACTGAACTTATGATACCAGACTGTACTAAACTTGAGATACCAGATGGAGTAGCTGATAATATTGAACTCGTGATACCTGATGAACTAGCTGACAATACTGAACTTGTGACATCAGATGGACTAGCTTACAATATTGAACTCGTGATACCAGATGAACTAGCTGACAGTAATACCAGATGAACTAGCTGACAATACTGAACTCGTGATAATACATGAGCTAGATGACAATACCAGAAACAAAATCTGACAATACTAAACTCGTAAAAATATATTACCTATCCTATAATACCGAACGTTTGATACTAGATGCACTAGCTAACAATACTGATTTAATTTTGTATAATGGGTGTACTACTAAGGGCAACTAGATCGCCATTTTTTTTTTAAAAACCCTCATATATTGACCTATTCTACGAGGCAACTATTCAAGATGTTCCACTCATGAAACCAGATGGACTAGCATCTATTCCTCAACTTCTGCCATCTATTTGATAGACACCTGCGATAAACCAGTGGTTGTAGATTCCGAACCAATAGTGTTAGGACTGATATTTGTAATCACCGCTTGATTCAGTCGATTTTTTTTATTCTGTTTCAAAGTGCAGCATCTCAGGCGCTTTCGAATTATCTGACGATAGCCTGCCGAACTTCCAATCAGGATGTAAAAGTTCTGTCCAAAATTTAAAAGGTATATTATGAAACAGATTAACCAGATATTACCGATTAATGACAGATATTTGGAATCTCTATGCCATATACGCATTGCTAAAATAACGGTATCTTGTATTGCGCCTGGGAGCATGGTGACAAAGGCCAGTACAGAAACTAACACCAGAGGTCGCGTTGAATTATCTTGTTGACGATTTGCTGAATTAGTTGTTGCCCTTAAAAAGGTGTTTCGGAAGTCGCGGCTTCGTTGTATTTGAATAACAATGAAGATGTTTAACACTAGCATAGCCAAGCATGGTAGAGTGGAAGCAACTAACAATCGAATGAACATGTAATAATACTTAATGTCTTCTGACGGAAAACATTGACCTCTGACCAGTTCTATGTGAAAGGGAAATGGTAGAATTAACACTGCAGACAGACCAAGCAAAGCAGAACAGAAGACAATAGCTTTCATCCGTGTACAAATTCTTTCTCGCTTTAATGGAAAACAAACGCATACGTATCTATCTACTGTAAGTCCAACCACCAACCACGTCGACAGAATCCTAAAGAAAAATGGTAGCATACAGACGATTATCTCTAATTCTACAATATGCCATAGAAAATAAATCTTTTCCGTTTCATAGATTAGCGTTGTGATTAGCAAACAACTGTCAGAAACGGCCAAACATTTCAGGTAGACTGAATAAGACAGAGAACGCAGTTTCTTGTCTCCCATCATAATAAACACGTGGATGTTCCCGATGGTTCCTATCACAACAATGCACAACATGGTGCCCCAGAAAATGTATTTGTATTTGTTGAAATCCGTCCACAGTTTCAGAAACGGATCATCATCGTCTGTTTGTTCTTGTCCATCGCCAGAATAGTTTCCGTAAGTAAGGTTGTCCCGATCAGTAGACGTCTCTATAAAGCTGGATGTTTGATTTTCTGGGAACAGTGGTTGAGGTTTGACAGACATCTTCTTTAGCGGTCGTCTTCAAATTATCTCCTGCAAAGAAATCAATCTATTAACAATCATTACCATGAACAGGTTTGTTCTTGTTTCTTTTGTTTTGTGTTTGTTTGTTTGTGGTTTTGTTTGTTTGTTTTTGTTTCATTATTATTATTATTATTATTAGTAGTAGTAGTAGTAGTAGTAGTAGTGGTAGTAGTAGTAGTAGCAGCAGCAGTAGCAGTAGTAGTAACATTATTATTATTATTATTATTATTATTACATTTATAATTTGTGTTATTGTTTTTGTTACTGTTGTTCCCCTGCGCGTGATGTAACCTCACCGTGGTGCAGGGGTGTAACATTCTCTTTGAGAATGGCCAATACAGCACAAATTGAAATTTTGAGTAAACGTCAGTATCTATCTGTGATTTTTTTGCACAGTTCTTTACACTGTTTTTATTTAAATCTTGAATTTTTATATTGATGTTGATCATCACCTTATTTGTTTGCATTACCATAGTTTGACACCCAATAGCCGATGTATTTTTCGTGCTGGGGTGTCGTTAAACATTCATTCATTCGTTCATTCATTCATTCATTCATTCATTGTTACTGTTGTTGGTCAATGGTGGTGTTGGGTTTTTATTTTGTTTTATGTTGGTACCTAAAATCATAATTAAATTTATTTTAATAAACAAAGTAATCTTAACTTTCTGCCTGAAATATTAGTTTTCTATATTCATTGAGATTTGTTTGACATTTTAATGTGCATTCTATGTAGTGTATTTTCTCTGATAACTACGAGTCTGAAATACCAAATGTGTGACATTCAATAGTCAATCATTAATTAATGAATGTCCTCTAGTGGTGTCGATAAACGAAACAAACTTTAATTGACGTAATGATTCGATTTTTGTAGTTGACGTAATCATTCGATTTTTGTAGTTGACGTAATGATTCAATTTTTCTGGTTCAGTTTTCATTTCGTGAATATGCACACAGTTGAACCAGGCAAGTTAATTTCACCGAACGGTGTACAACAAGTCGTTTTAAGTTTTAGTACGACATTTGGATAAAGTTGAAATATAGTGAAACAGGGAACTACCCTCCAACAATAGTGTAGACATCGTATCCATAACCTTTACTTTCCAAAGGTACGTGCGGTTTTTTGTGTTTGTTGTGGGGGGTTTTGTTTTTTTGTTTCGTTGTGGGGATTTTTAAGATTTGTAAACAATATGTAGGAGCGGGACGTAGTCCAGTGGTAAAGCGCTGGCTCGATGCGCGGTCGGTTTGGGATCGATCCCCGTCAGTGGACCCACTGGGCTATTTCCCGTTGCAGCCAGTGCACAACGACTGGTATGTACCACCCTTTCTTTGGGGTGGTGCATACAAAATATCCCTTGATGCTAATCGAAAAGAGTAGCCCAGGAAGTGGCGACAGCGGGTTTCTTCTCTCAATATCTGTGTTGTCCTTAACCATATGTCTGAGGTCATATAACGGTAAATAAAATGTGTTGAGTGCGTCGTTAAATAAAACATTTCTTTCTTTTCTTTCTTGTAGTCTGATAAACAGGATGATCACAAACACTTCGAATGTTCTCAAATGGAAAATCTAAAAAGAAAGAAATGTTTAATTCCAAAAAATGGCTCCGATTGTGACGAGGTAATTTTAAAGTCTAGGGACAATCACTTTAATTCATCTTTTTACTCTACTGCATTTCGTTGGTCATCGTGGGCCATAGACTTGGTGATACATTTTTCCCCAATTATTCGTTTAATTTATCGTAATCAAAGCTACATTTATATCATGATTTTTTCTCTCTTTTTTTCTTGCTTTGTATTGACATTTTTGTATTACGTGAGTTTTCTTGAGTTTAATTGATGTTGTTGTATCGGTTTTATGTTGTAGTTTTTATTTTATTATTAGTATTAGTTTGTGTTGCTGTTGTTGCTGGAATAAGAACACAAGCATACAAGTACATTTTATCCAATCAGTTTGCCCTGAAGATTAATGACCGACCGAACAATTAATTATATAACATTATTGGTGCAATCATGATGTTTTACAGAGGCTGCAAACAAGGCGAGCCCCTTGTTTTCTATGCAACTAAGTTAATATTATATATATACTAAAACAAAAAATAAACTTGACTTGGAATACATATAGCACAGGGATAAATTAATAGAAGTGTAAGAACACGAGTTTTCGATTATAGTATCCTTTGAGTATAAACGACACGACAATAAAACCGTGCGAGTTGCCATTACTTTAATTTAAGCAGTAAGCATAATGTGTGTGTCCAACTCGAGCTTCCACTACAGCTCTGCAACGTCTTCTCATAGACCGTAGTTGTGTAAACATCCGCACCGGAAGTTGACGCCATTGCTATCCCAAGCTATCGGAGATTCTGGGGTGGGTTCCTGATGTTTCGCAGTCGTCTGCCAAGTTCATCCCAAATGTGCTCGATAGCATTTAAGTCTGGTGAGCGGCACAGCCATTCCACGACATTCACACCGGCATAGTGTAAGAAGTTTCGTGTGCTGCTGTGTGGGGTGTAGCATTGTTATGCTGAAACGTTAGTGCGCGAAAAAATGGAAGGATCTCTGGCGTCAACACTTGCTGTCCTGTTAGGTTGCCATTAATGACAAGGAGTCGAGATCGACCGTTTCCTGTAAATGCACCCCAAACCATAACGCTTTCGCCTCCAAATCTATCCACCTCTCGTACACAACACCGAGCAAATCGTTCTCGTTGCCTACGCCATACTCGTACCCTCCCGTCGGCAAATCTCAGCGAGAAACGAGACTCGTCACTGAATACAACCCTATTCCACTGTCTTTGAGTGAATCGCACATGTGTCTGTGCCCAGTGTAAACGCTGAAGACGATGATTTGCCGTCAAAATGGGTCCAACGTAAGGACGTCTGGCACGAAGTCCTACAGCGCGCAACCGGCTTCGAATGGTATGTGTGGTATGTGGTGTCGCCCTCCCCCCTGATGTTGAAACGGAAGTCATAAAGCGATTGCGTAGATGACGTAACCTTATTTGTTGGTCTTCGAAACGCGACGTCACTCGAGGTGCTCCTGACCGTGGGCGATCTGCAGTTGACCCGATTTGCTGAGCACGTGTCCTTAGGTTGTGGATTGTCTGTTGGCTACAACCAAAGGCTCGCGCAACTTTTGGTACGGACTGTCCAGCTTGCAGGCTACCCATGGCGCGTTCTCTGTCGGTATTGGATAGTCTAGGCATTTGCCAATAATTGTTCCCCGAAGATTTTCGTGTTTTTCCCGTGTACTACGAATAATTAGCATACATCCATATCATTGTAGCAAAGATGTGGTGGTCACGTGACATTATGTACGAGCATTTCATGTTTTTCACAAAATAGACCGTGCACGTGCAACATCTCGCATGACTGAGTATGTGAAATGTCATGTCAACAGCTGGACACAGCATACTATAACAATTAAGTTACCTCAAGTTGCAGTGTGTTGTTGTAGGGCATTTTATAATAAAATAAAGTTTCTTTTTTGTTTCAGTATATATATATATATATATATATATATATATATATATATATATATATATATATATATATATCATATAATATCTTACATTTTCAGTGCAATCAAAGTATGTGATATTTTTCAGATCACATACTTTAAGAATTTGATAACTTTGCAAATTAGATGTAAATTAGTCGAGGTCTCGGCACTAGTTTATTGACATTTAAGCGTACATGCTTGGGTGACACTCCATGATTGACGTATGCATTCATAATCATCAAATAAAAACATTTCAGTGGCAGTTTGACACTGAAAGCTTTCCAGCGTTCAGAAAACAAAAAAACGTTAGGCATAACTTTATTTTGATGTAAGGATATCCAAAATGACGTCATTCGAGTTTGACGTCATTTCCATTCAAAAATACACCGCGCCACATATTCTTACGTCATTTGAATATCTAGTAATGGCGGACTGGAATTAAAGTTGCGTGTACAGTTTACAAAAACTCGTTGTATTAAGCTTGAGCTTATATGATAAAGAGATTATTACCCTCGTGCATTTCGGTGTCGTCAATATCATACTCTCTCTCTCTCTCTCTCTCTCTCTCTCTCTCTCTCTCTCTCTCTCTCTCTCTCTCTCTCTCTCTCTCTCTCTCTCTCTCTCTCTCTCTCTCTCTCTCTCTCTATATATATATATATATATATATATATTTCTCCCACCCCTAGCCATGCAAGACAGGCGTATTCCATGACGTCAGCACATGCGAAATAAATCAGTCTTGCATGACCACGTGACTTCTATAGTTTCAGCTGATATTAACATTAGGCACCGTCCCGTAAACGGCAAAATAACGCAAGAAATGCGTTTTATATTTCATAAAAACAAGGACACCTGCGGCCATGATGGAATTCTACTATCATTTTTTTTTTATACTTTTGGTATAAAACAAATTGGGTACGATCTTTTCAATGGTTATAATTATTTGATTGTTTAGATAAAACATAAAAAATGTAGGTTTTTCATGTTTTCCCCAAATGCTTGTTTTTCATCTACTGGGTGGGAAAAAAATAATCATCCATTATATATCCATGTGGGACAGGACTATTCCACCCTCGGGTACATACTGTGATGTCAAGGACCCGGCAAGCCTTGTTCTTGACTACAAGTTATGTACCCTCGGGTGGAATAGCCCTATCCAACATGGGCACATATGAAGGATTATTTTACGTACTTTAGTAGGAAATGTACTTTGTGGTTATTACGATGTCTCAGATAAACAATAGAAAACGTCTCGTCGATTTATATGAAAGTGGAGATCAATCGGCAAACGTTTCGTGTGATATAACAAACATACCTTAGTCTACCGTCTATGATTTATATGAAAGTGGAGTTCAGTCGGCAAACGCTTCGTGTGATATAACAAACATACCTTAGTCTACCGTCTATGATTTATATGACAGTGGAGTTCAATCGGCAAACGCTTCGTGTGATATAACAAACATACCTTAGTCTACCGTCTATGATAATTTGAAGAAATTTGAAGAAGGGAAGAACGAGTTACGATGTTCGAGATCTGGACCCCAGATAATCTTTGACTTTAATGACAGCAGAAGTGCCGCACAGTTGGTCGCTAATTATCCGAATTGGTCAGCACAACAAATTGCCGATGAATGTGCGAGAAGAATATCGTCCCATGTGCTTAAATGGATCATTAGTCGAACATTAGCCGGAAGTGATTGTTTTAAATGTGTACCACACAGGATACCACTCATGACAGATAAGCACAAAGGGAAAAGAGAGGACTGGTGCATCGTCCATAGTGGACAAACGTAGGTTCCAGTTTTACCGATGTACACGAAACATTCTTACCAGCAGTTACTGTATGGGGAGGCATAAGTAAGTGGATATTGTCTCCACTGGTTTTGGTTGATGGAAATATTTACTGTCAAGTACTGTGAAATTTTAGAGGAAGGCTGGTTAATCTCAGAAATTATGACAAATGACATTCTTTTCCTTCTCCAGCAGGATAATGCACGGTCACACACCACAGCAGACACCCGTGTCTGACTTGAGCGGCATCACGTGACCATACTAGAATGGCCAAATGGCTAGAAATGACAAATTACAATTCCGAATTTCTTTGCACAAACTGTATGTAACAGCGAAGGTGTCATACTTTGCGTTTAATTATAATATTATGTTTTTAATTTAATTTAATCCCAATTCTATGAGTCAATGAGTCAGTGCAATTTGGTTCATTTGTGCACTTCTCGATTAATTCAATTGATTTATGTTTGTATAGTATAGTATATATGTATGCAAGAATTTATGTGTGTGCGTGCGTGCGTGCGTGCGTGCGTGCGTGCGTGCGTATCTATCTATATATGTATGTATGTTATTGACTTCAAATATTTTCAAAACTTGACTAAATTAATAAACTTATCATATGATTTTAGGTTTATATTTTCTTAGATAATTTAGCATGTTACCTTGTTGACACTTGTATTTTGGTTTCAATTTACATTGCAATGTCTTGTATAGTATTTTTGTGCAGACGAGTTCTATTCTATTAATATTGGTCTTATTTACATTAAACGTGTGTATGGCTTTTTTATATTGGAGGTACCGTGTTTTGCATAACTCGTTAAACCAGGGCTTACCGGCTTGTCTAACCGCATCCTTTACCTCGTTTTTCTTACTGGTTCTTTGGGTAGTTGCAGAGCAATACGGCAGAATAATGTCATCCATCTACATTTCCTTGCGTGTTATCGTTTAAAGTACAACTATTTAACATTGATCAATGTTTTAGCCTGTTTAGTCAACAATTACTGAGTTGTTCTCGCCATTCTATTTCACACTAGTATGCGTTTGCTCCTCGTATTCGTCTGTGTTTAGGGGAGTGTTGAGATAGGCTATATTCAAACAAACTGGGGCATGGTCTGAGGAACAATTAAAGATACCCGATTCAAAAAATTTCATTCGTTTAAAAACTTATTCACGAGCAAGCGCATAATCAATAACGCTAGTGCCATTTTTGTTGTAAAATGTAATACTGCCATGCTGGTCTCCCTGGTGCCTACCATTCACAATTCGCAGTTCGCTCATTTTGCACAAAGTTGCATTTGCTAATTCATAATATAATCTGGATCTATTCCCGTTCTACTACAAAAGTCACCGATAGCGATAACGTCTCGGAATATCGACCAATATGTTCAGCATATGTTGTAAATAAATCGATGTCATCATTTGTATAACATGTACCGTTAATCGGCGGTATATAACTAACGAAAATATAAATAGCATTGTATCAACCCTTATCACATTTGAATTTCAACACCACTATACTATTGTCTCTGTGAGTACACCGGCCTCGGTGGCGTCGTGGCAGGCCATCGGTCTACAGACTGGTTGGTACTGGGTTCGGATCCCAGTCGAGGCATGGAATTTTTAATCCAGATACCGATTGAGTGAGTGCTCAGCAAGGCTCAATGGGTAGGTGTAAACCACTTGCACCGACCAGTGATCCATAACTGGTTCAACAAAGGCCATGGTTTGTGTTATCCTGCCTGTGGGAAGCGCAAATAAAAGATCCCTTGCTGCCTGTCGTAAAAAGAGTAGCCTATGTGGCGACAGCGGGTTTCCTCTAAACAAATCTGTGTGGTCCTTAACCATATGTCTGACGCCATATAACCGTAAATAAAATGTGTTGAGTGCGTCGTTAAATAAAACACTTCTTTCTGTGAGTACACAGCAGTCCTTCAAACAGATTGTTCACAAATATCGTTACCCCTGTTTGCCGTGTTTCTTGGAACATTGTATGGAGTTATTAAGGTTAACTGTACTTCCTTTTCACCTATCCAACATTCGTACAGACAAAAGTAAAGTTTGTTTTATTTAACGACGCCACTAGAGCACATTGATTTTTCATCTTATTATCGGCTATTGGACGTCAAACATATGGTTTGTTGAACCAGTTATGGATCACTGGTAGGTGCAAGTGGTTTACACCTACCCACTGAGCCTTGCGGAGCACTCACTCAGGGTTTGGAGTCGGTATCTGGATAAAAAAAATTCTATGTTTTGACTGGGATTCGAACCCAGTACCTACCAGCCTGTATACCGATGGCCTAACTACGACGCCACCGATGCCGGTTCGTATAGACAAATTATGTCATATCAGCAAATAAATTCAAAAAATTGTGTCTCTTGTAATGTGTCTTCCAACGATCTGCAAACGTTCCATGAAATAATTGTTAAACCACTTTCACTGTTTCCCTATGCTGTAGTCTTTTTGTCTTGCCGCGATTCCCTTGATTGGCGATTGTCAGCTGTTGGCGTCGACGAAGCATGTTGTCGTTTTGCTGCCGGTCGCTTGTCGGTTCTGAAACCCATTTGTTTCTGTTTATAGTAAGGAATGTTTTATGTGCACTTTCCCACAGGCGGTAGAGCATATATTGTATATCACGACATTTGACGTGCCAGCCGTATTGCACTGGTTGGGAAGGGAAAAGCCCACCCAGATAATGTTTCTGTTTACGGAATTCAATATATTCACCCAAACGTCCGAGGCGAGCGCTCTACCCACTGGACTATATCTCACCCTCGTACACTTCCCTGTTCATTTGTCAGTGAAAGATGGCATTTACCAATGCATTAAAATCACGTAACTTGTATTTTCTTCCAAAACGACATGAAACATCCCCTTTGGTACATTCGCGATATTAATGTAATTGTTTACAATAATTAAAACCCAGACATGTGCATTACCTTTTGTCACGCATTCGGGCTCCCGTTAA
Organism: Gigantopelta aegis; assembly: GCF_016097555.1. Classification (NCBI taxonomy): domain Eukaryota; kingdom Metazoa; phylum Mollusca; class Gastropoda; order Neomphalida; family Peltospiridae; genus Gigantopelta; species Gigantopelta aegis. The sequence goes on from NC_054703.1 coordinate 9,895,023, forward strand.
GTAGATATGTTTGAGTAGTAACATAAAATATATCGATTTATTTACATCTGTAATTACATTATTAATTAATTACAAGTTCGCTAATAACGCTTGTCTTGGGTAATGCATTTTAGAGGTAAGATATTATCTTACTATCATTATAGTAATTATAGTAATATTTTAATAATTATGCGAATATTTTTAACAACTAAGGATATACAGACTTAAAGGGATTCTAAACACTCTGCTGGCATGGCTATACGTGAACCACAGACACACCATTTGTTGTGGCTACACATACATATGAAATGTTGGGTTTTTTTTTGTTTGTTTGTTGTTGTTTGTTTTGTTTGGGTTTTTTGGGGGGAGGGGGGCTAGAATATCACTGTCGGTAAACACACGGTACACACACGGTACACTGTCGGTACACACACGGTACTCTGTCGGTACACACACGGTAAACACACGCTATACAAATGGTACACTGTCGGTACACACACGGTAAACACACGGTATACACACGGTACACTGTCGGTACACACACGGTATACACACGGTACACTGTCGGTACACGCACGGTATACACACGGTACACTGTCGGCACACGCACGGTACACTGTCGGTACACACACGGTACACTGTCGGTACACACACGGTATACACACGGTACACTGTCGGTGCACGCACGGTATACACACGGTACACACACGGTATACACAGGGTACACACACAGTACGCTGTCGGTACACTGTCGGTACACACACGGTACACTGTCGGTACACACACGGTACACTGTCGGTACGCACACGGTACACACACGGTATACACACGGTACACTGTCGGTACACACACGGTATACACACGGTACACTGTCGGTACACACACAGTATACACACGGTGCACATACACACGGTACACACACGGTGCACATACACACTGTACATACACGGTATACACACGGTACACACACGGTGCACATACACACGGTACACACACGGTACACACACGGTATACACACGGTGCACATACACATGGTACACACGCGGTGCACATACACACGGTACACACACGGTGCACACACGGTGCATATACACACGGTACACACACGGTACACACACAGTGTTTCTGACCGTCTACATATGGCAGGGCTAGCTCTGGATCGCCAAATTATATATTAAACTTCAAAATTTCATAGATACTCAGTTATTTTGTAACAAAATATTAATGAATACTTGAAATTATTTCGCCAAATTAAAATAAAAGAGAGAGAGAGAGAGAGAGAGAGAGAGAGAGAGAGAGAGAGAGAGAGAGAGAGAGAAACAGAGACAGAGAGACGGAGAGAGAGAGAGAGAGAGAGAGAGAGAGAGAGAGAGAGAGAGAGAGAGAGAGAGAGAGAGAGAGAGAGGAAAAACACACGTATCTCGACATACATATATTCCGTTATTACGTATTATTAGGTTGGGTTTTTTCATATTAATTGTAATTACTTTACCTTAGTTTAAGCGAAATAGAAAACATATTAATCACACCAGCTGGCAAACGTCCTGATAAAATAATTCCATTTTCAATGTCTTTCTGGTCGTCTTAATATTTCTAAGAATAGCAATCTGGATTTAGTATTGAAATACGTACACAAAAACAACAACAATATTTTAGAGAAAACAAAATGAAATTTAAACTAGTACAGATATTAGAACGACAGAAACACGTTTAATATACAGCCACTAGTATTTTATACAGAAAAATATATTTGATATGTATTTGCAATCGTTAAAAAGTCTCTGTTAGTCGATAGCATCTAAAATATGCAGGAAATTCAGGAATGTCCCTTTAACTTAGTTTAATTCAGTTTCAAAAACGACAAACTCTGCTGCACTGCTCAGGTATATGCATGCATCTGGCAGTGTGTTTACAGTAAATGTTATAGCGTGCATGTGTAACGAAATGCGCAGACACATACATAAGCAATCACAATAAATGGTAAACTATTTTTTATACTCACTCTCTATAGACGATTCTTCACGACGATCGCAGATATCTGATTTACAGTCATCTTCCTTGTGGTTTATAGCAACCAAATAGCCAATCAGATTCCATATTGAACATTATCCGCATGAGTACCATGTGTTCTATTAAACTGCCAATCGGATTTTCCATTTATAATGATTGACAAGGCTGCTGTGTTTTAGCTCAAGGGTTGTATAACTCATCAACGTCAAGGTGACCTATAACAGAGCAAGACGCGTCAGACTGGTTAAAATATGTTGAATGTATACATTTGAAATGAAACGGCTAGTATGTGTATGGGTATGTGCGTATGTGTATGCGTGTTCTAGGTGTGCACGTGGGTTTGTGGATGCGTCTTTGCGTACGCACACTGTTGACTGACATTATGTTATGAGAGTTAGCTACACCCTGGTTTAACTTTTAACTCGATTTATTTGATTTTACTATTGTTATTATTTATTACTTTTTATTTTTTACTTTGTAAACATTCTGCTTTAATTGTTTTGAATAAACTGTACCATGTCTTACTATAAATATGTTCCTTCAAACAATTTTTTGTATACTATAATACTATAATAGTTATTTGTTACAGTTATGTTACTTGTTTCTATGTTGAATGTTTGATCAAGCCTCAAGCTAGTCTAGGATAGCTTCAGGGTTAGGGTTAGTTTTGGGGTTAGGCTTTATATTACGTGTATCAGTATAATGGGGAGGTAATAGGCAGTAATCTTTCCATACTCTGCCCTAAGAGACCCAGAGATGGATGCAGATGGATATTTGAACAGTTATAATCGCTTTCTACCATCAGAGAAAACTCTGTATTGAAAACGTAGGGAAACATTCCCACTCAAATGAAATAATAATCCTATGTTTGATGATAAATACTTAGATCTATCTACATCAATCATTATCGAGTTTGTTGAAAACAAATATTCCACACATTAATCATTAATACACAATACAGGAAGAAACCCGACAGATTTCTTCATTTCTGATTTTATTTTTAAGCTGGTATCCATCCCTGTATGGGCAGGGCTTAATCTTGCTGGCGAAATGAGCGGAAGTTTCTTTGTCCCCCCCCCCCCCCCCCCACCCCCCCCCCCCCCCCCCCCCCCCCCCCCCCCCCCCCCCCCCCCCCGTCAAAGACACCGACTTGTTTAGTGTTATACATGTAACTCACTTGGTACCTTTTCGCCGTACTTCGGACAGTGTTTTTACTTTGGCGCCAGACTGTATCCTGGAGTAATCGTGAACCGGTCTATTAATGGGCACTGTAATGTACGATTGATTTGATTCAAAATAATGCTTTACCTTGTTCAGTTTATTATCATCATCAACCAATATATATTAATACATTTATATTTATGCCAGTTTCTGTAGTGAGAGAATAAATATGTCCTAGTCTAATTTTTTTGGGTTTTTTTGTTTTGTTTTATTATTATTATTTTTTTTTATCGCAGTCCCCCTTTCCTTTCTCTCCTTTGAATTCCATCTCATTTCTTCCCGATCTGGCAACTCCTCCTATCTTTGAACTTCTTTCGCTGTCCACCTCCACATCCCAGTCCTTCTCTCTCCAACCGCGACAGGTGCTTGTCTCTTGTAGCTATCTGTGCCAGCACACCTGTTCCCCATCAGCTTTTAGCTGTGGGCTTAGTCTGACCACTTCGGGGAGTGTTCAATAGTTGCTTCTGACATTGTTAAGAGGCACTTGTACCCACCTACTATGCACCCCTACTACCGACGGTCGTTAGTTAGTGCCGTGGGTCAGACCAGCTTTATTACCGGTAGAAGACGAGGATGTCAGGTGTGTGCAGAGAAATACACAGAGACTGAGGAAGTTGAGACAGGTAGGCAATGGTGTGGACAGCTCAGAAGACAGAGTCGGAGGAAATTAACAGAAATGGTCGAAACAGATTGAAATCGTGGGAGAAATTGGAAAGATGTTTATATTAAAGGAGGGGACAGTTAAGGCATTTGGTCTGGTATGCATATTCAACGATATATAATGCACATTATTGCTTAATATCAACAAGTATAATCGTATAATTAATTAATAAAACGGTTAAATGTGACAGCTATTATATGTAACGTGCGCAGCCATTTTGTACCATCCCTCTGGCTGGCTGGTGGTTACGTAATACCTAACGTGTCACGTCAGGAATTAGTCTTCGAACTGAAGAAACAAAACATACCTGATTTTTGCAGATGCATCGCAGTGTTCTGTAATTATATCCATCCTAGTAAGCCAGTACCAATTATATATTATTTTTCAATACAAAATAAACCACCATTGTCAAAGTGTTGAAATAACTGTATTATGTTTCGTACATAAATTAACCCACGTACTGAAACAATAATCGGAGTGTTTTCTTGGTTAATTGGTATTTTCTTTCTGTGGCCTTTCTGTGGTTCCTGACTGGCAGTTGTATATTCAGAGGTCCCCAGACACTGTGTCTAGACACACTGAAAAGACGTGCCTCTTTATGAAGATCACAGGGTATTGTGTGATAATAGCACGGATACACCTCAAATCGTAATGGACATTACCAACCGCCCTGCTTTATTACTGTAAATAATTCTTGAAAACCCTTGATTAAGTAGACGTTCCCATCTAAAATCACAAAACTGACCAATTACGTCGTCCCAAAGAAAAGAAAAGTATCACTTGGGTATCGTGAGTGGTAGTTTTTGCTCGAACGTGCCCTACCAATAGGCCTAATAGTATGCATTTTTTCTTTGGATTTTTTAAAAAAATAAAAATACTATAACTCCATTTCGTTCTATTGATGTAACCTGGAATATATTTAGTTAAATAGTGTATTATACTATCAAGTCATTTATGTTGTTTTACAAGTCAGGTTGATGAAAGCGAAGCGCCTTGTCGTAAATTAGAGCGTTTGTTTACACTGTGCATAGATAAGATGGACGGAGCTAACGTCACTTCGCCCCAAGCTATACTATCGGACGTCACAAAAACGAAAAAAAAATGGCTGCCCCCAGTTAGCAGGAATAATCATGGTTTTTTATTAACTCTAAGATTACGCATTTTTCATTTGTTAAAGTGTCAGTATGTGTTGGTGGTCCGGGTGTGCATCTTTCCAACATAAGGCTCTTGTTTGAGTTGACCCTACCTTTAAGATCATAATAATGATAGGCAGAAGGTGATAGATGAGAAAGATGAATGAATGTGTGAGCCAGCTTTGACGGGACTTGAACCACTGTCGTCAGCTTGATTGTCCAGCAGCTTATCCACTAGACCACGGAGCTCACTTAGTCTAATTTTAACATTCTTCAGATACACCCGTAAACCGAGCTATTATTTCTTCAAAGTGACGTGCGTCGCGCTATGTCTTGTGACCAGTTAAGCGGTGTTAATCCTCGGCTGCAATCAATCCAGTAATGTTAGAAAATAGCATTTAATACTTTCATTTGAACATAATGGCACATTATCAACTACTTAATAATATCACGTTTTTAATGAAACTGTTTTGTTTAAATGTTATTACCGGAAGTAGAATTTTACACTGAAATATTACGATTAAACCCAAGTGTAAAATTCTGAATTATTTTTCGATTGAACGCGGAATCTGGATAAACATTACCGATAAATGTTCACCTCGGTTATTTTTATCAAACCTCTCTCCTTTCTTCTGGAAAGGAAGAAGTCACTTCTCCTACTCTTTCCATTCTAGACTAGGGCCTGATGGTAGAAACTTCTCTTTTTTTTCAAAATTACTAAATGATGTAATGTCCACGTATGAGTTTTCATTTCGGTTGATGCATATCATTATTTACATGCTTTACCAAAGCAATAATGCAGAGTGGATACCTTTTTTTTTCACTTCAGTTTTACGGCGGCTTTAAAATTGTGCCGCAAATCAGTTTTGCAATTTAGCCTGTATGGCAGCATTGCTAATTGCCTCCATGAATTTCGAGGTCTGAAGGCACGAGGGTGATATATTTTTGTCGGAGTATATGTATAAGTTGCCATGATGCCCCTATTTTGAAGGAAACGTTTGCCTTGGTGATCTCCCAATTTGCTCAAGCTGAGGGTGGGACGTAGCCCAGTGGTAAAGCGCCCGCTCAGTGCGCGGTCGGTCTGGTGTCGATCCCCTTCGGTTGACCCATTGGCAATTTCTCGTTCCAGCCAATACACCAAGACTGGTATATCAAAGGTCGTAGTATGCGCTATCCTGTATGGGATGGTGCATATAAAATATCCCATCGGGCTAATTGGAAAGAGTAGCCCATGAAGTGGCGACAGCTGGTTTCATTTCTCAATATATGTGTGGCCCATAACCATATGTTAGACGCCATATAACCGTAAATAAAATGTGTTGAGTGCGTCGTTAAATAAAACCTGTCCTTCTTTGTTCAAGTGGTGCCCTTATTTCTGTTATTAAATTAAAGCCAATAAATTAACATTCGACCCATGTACTTAAATCATAAAATGTTGTCCGGCTTTCTGCTACACACACACACACACACAACACACACACACACACACACACACACACACACACACACACACACACACACACACACACACACACACACAAAATTATATGTTAATAAAAAAAATCAATAATAATAATTAAAAAAAAAAAAAAAAAAAAATGTACATGTAGGTAGGTGACTTTGGGATAGAAACATTTTGCATTTCGTGCCCTTTAAAGGTCCTATTTTAAAGTTGAAACGACAATATTTTATTGTTTTCACATTTATTTGTAATATATAAATACAGATTAATCAATCCCACGCATAATCTTTCCATAATTAATTCATGAGTAATAATGTTTAAAAGTATTGTACTAGATGACAAGAGGTGTTTTCCCGATTAATCTGTCCATAATTAATTCATGAGTAATAATGTTTAAAAGTATTGTACTAGATGACAAGAGGTGTTTTCCCGATTAATCTGTGGATAAATATAGCATCTAGCCACCATCTTTGTTTCTTTGTCAGTTGTCTGTAGAGAATTATGGGAAAAAAACGTAGTGCGTTAAAACAGTGACGTCACTAGTTAATGCAGACACACTCAAGATTCTTCCCTAAAATACATATTTGTTTGCTTCTAGTTAATGGACTTTTTTGGTTGTAATATGTTTTATAGGAATATAGCTGCTTTAAAGACATATTGTCGCAGACCTATTACATGACCTAACAAAGTATTACTTAAATATATATATATATTTGATTTGTCCTTAAATGTACTTTATTCAACCATCTACGTAACCACCATACTCCACTTATTAATGATATTTTGTAAAAATAATTGAGTTATGGCAATGGTCCATAATTCAAAATCTAACATTGCTGGCAGGGTTGACATGGATTTCCCTCCATCATGGTGTAGTTAAAGTGATGCAATAGCTAGGTTTGGTCTGTAAACATTAATGTAAGTTTGATTTATTATTAATTTTTAAGGAAATAAGGTCCCTAAATCTGAGACAGTATGCCTTTAACATGGCACCTTTAAATCAAATGAACTATCATCTATCTAAACCAACGTTCGAAATAAACAAGCGGAATGTACCTTCGTGGTTGTCCTGTGGAAAAGTGAGAATATTCAATGCAGTTTCAGTTTAAGCAATCAAAACATTGTCCTTGCACTTGACAAGTGAAAACATTGGCGGACAATTTCCCCTAGATTGATAAAATATTAGATACTATAATTAAATATTTTATATTTCAGTCAAATATTGGATACTATAATCAAATATTATATTATATAATGGTAGTTTGAAAGGAACATAACGACGAATAATGCAATATTTAAGTCGATCAAATTAGTTGCTATTAGTTATATGAAACTGCGTTAATGTGTTGGAATATGTGTAGCTCTGTTCCAATTCACTTGGGTAATCAAGATCGGGCTGTTTGCTCTCTCCCCCCCTCTCTCTCTCTCTCTCTCTCTCTCTCTCTCTCTCTCTCTCTCTCTCTCTCTCTCTCTCTCTCTCTCTCTCTAATTTATTATACATTAAAACGTGTTTTACTTAAGCGCAAATAAAGAGTTTAATTTATATGTAATGAATGTTTAATAAACGGTCTCTGATTGCTTAGGGATTTGTATAATTATTCCTATTACAGAAGCGTTTGTACGGAACGTACTATGATGTGGTGTCGTCCCTCCGTTTGTCCATCTGTCCGACTGGCCCTAAAAAAATATTTCCGGAGCACACCTTCCTTATCAATTCATATGGGGTCATTAAATCTTGCATGCAAGTACAACTTGGGATGGCGGAGTGTCGCGTATCATAACTTGGTCACCGCGACCCACGTTTCACGCATTACTGCACGTGAAAAAAAATCCTTGTCTGGGTTTTATCTTCCGTATCAATTTGTAATCATTTTGTTTAGGTTTTAGTTTTGTTTTGTTTCGGTTTTATTTTTTATTTTTTATTTATTTTATTTTATTTTATTATTTTATTATAATTTTTGGTGGTAGGAGGTGGTTTGTGTGTGGTTATGTTCTTGTTTCTATTTTTTTCTCTCCATGTTTTTTTGTGTGTTTTTAGTCTATGCAAAACAGCAAGCAAACTCTATTCTCGACATTAGAGCTAACTTTTTTCTCATACCAAAAATTAGCCAACTTTTAACTTTTAATGCCAGTAACATCTAGATATTTTACAGTTGGCGGAACGTTGTCAATTGTTAGATTCAAATAAGGATTCTCTGTAATTTCTTTTACGTTCATCGGGGTATGAACAAAAAAATAAATCATGCAAGTATGAACCGAAAAAAAAGATGTGCACACTGTACGACTCCACGTAAAGTTTCATAGAAGTGTGCACATCGTTTTTTCGGTTCATACTTGCATGAACCAAAACATAATTGCGGTCAAATCTTATAATTAAATATATATGCATACTTTAACAATACATAACTGAAATTATTTTCTTTAACTTCATTGATACTTATGTCGCGTAAGAATGCAAACGTTCATTCACTATTATTTGAATCATGTGGGGGTTTTTGTAAATGACGTCATTTAGTAAATGGCGTAATTTTGATAAGCGACGCCATTTCCTCTAGCTGCTGTGCATTTTTACGGATCATTTAGTTAAATTGGAAGGAAGTGTCCTATTCGTGTTTAGTTTATATTTTATAAAAGTGAATGATACATTTATGCTGTCGGTGGAACCGTTTAATTTTCGCCGACAGCTGTAGAACATCACTTACAAGTAAGTTACAGGCGTGAAGTTTTCTACATTATATATTTGGCCACCGACCGAGTCTCATGTCATGATTAGCATTTTTTTTTTTTTTTTTTTTTTTTTTTTTTTTTTTAAATCAATGCGTATAGATCTACATGTCTACTCTACTATAGCATGTTCCATCAATTTATCGTATACATTTTTTTTTTATTGCTTTTAAAGGAAAATCCCTGGGTAAATTAACTATCTAAAGTGGTACTTACGGTTATATTCGATTACTGCTGTGATTAGTGGTCCGGTCTTTAACTTGGTTCTGTAATCAAGTGCGCCGAGATAATCATCCTCGAGGCGATGATTCTCACTCTTAGGTCACGTGACCTCTTTCATCCAGCCATCGGGCTCCATTTAGTCGGGTAGTCGGGTTAAAGGTCACCACACTTTTGTATCTTTCACGTGTATTTTCTTCACAATATCTAAATATGGTTGCCTGAATAATCAGGCTTGTTGCAGAAAAGTAGTGCGAATCAAGGTGGGGGGGGGGGGGGGAGGGGGGTAGTAGTAGGCGTGGCTTAATGTTTTTCAGTTCATCGAGATATGAACGAAAAAAAGGTAAGCACCTCTGGACCAATCAAATTACTGTAAAGTGTATAGACGCAAAGAAAATGTAATTATAATATATAGTGTCGCAACTATTTAGTAATCGTTTTAATAAATATATTGAAGTTTAAAGTATTATCAGTTTGTAGCTAGCGGTTGTTCTACAGGTTCTACACCTTCGCTGTGGGGAACGTTTGTGTGTAAAATAAAACATCCGTACTTACTTCAGGCGTGCTATTTAATTGTAGAAGACAATCTGAGCTGTCACGCAGTTATAGCCGGACGCAATGAACATTTTGTGTATCCATGGGCGGGATGTAACCCAGTGATAAAGCGCTCGATGCACGGTCGGTTTAGATCTAGGAACGATCGCCGTCGGTGGGCCCATTGGGTTATTTCTCGTTCCAGCCAGTGCACCACGACTGGCATATAACATATCCCTTGCTATTAATGTACACATGTAGCGGGTTTCCCGTGTAGCACTATATGCCAAATTTACATGTTTGGCTCTGGTGGAGTGACATTGAAACGAAAAGGCTTGGAGATGCGTTTTTCGGGCACTTTTAGAAACAAACTAAGGACGGAAGGAAATGTTTTATTTCACAACGCACTCAACACAATCTATTTACGGATATATGGCGTCGGACATACATGGTTATGGACGACACAGATACTGAGAGAGGAAACCCACTGTCGCCACTTCAAGGATTATCCTTTTCGATTAGCAGCAAGGGTTCATTTATAGACAGGATAGTACATATCACGGCCTTTGTTACACCAACAAATTTAGGAGTCATTAAATAGCACCTTAAACAGACAGGACGTTCCCTCCAGGGACCTCTAGTAGTGTCCCCTTTCTGGATTCGCTATTACATACCCCCGGGCTAAGTCAGTAGGGTAAGTTATTAGTACTAGTGCGTTTGGACGGGAGATAACTAAATAGAAAGAGGCGACGTAACCACGCACCGAGAGCGAGTTGGATTGCAGGCGAGAGATATTAAAAAATATATAATAATAATAATGAAAAATATAATAATAGTAAAAATAATATATATATTAACCGGAACTCCACATGACTAAGAGTTGTGTCCGTTATTTAGAGGTGTCCGTTTTTCAAGGGTTGGTATTCATACAAATACGTTTGTTGTATTATGTCGTTTGTTTCCGCTGCTGTTCTAGTCATATTCAGCCTTACATATGTATTGAAGATATATTCAACAGATAAATGTCCAATAAAGAATCTTTTAACGTTTGCTTATATACTTTTAAGCTTATTATCGAGTGGCAATTTAAGACGGTGACATTTAGCTGGACGTTCCGTGTTGAAAATCATTTTTTTTACACCGCAAAGCTAACATTACTTTTGCCTACAGTTCATTTTGCGAAATAAACGATTTTAGAACAAAATCAAAGGAAGACAGTAGATTCAATTCATTGTTGTTTTGTTGTTCCTCGAAGCAAGCTATAAAGATGTTTCTGAAAAATATGAAAGCAACCATTTGATCTTTAATTGCTTGACCCCAGTCATATATAACGATGATTACACATCTAATGGCCAACCCGAACAGGTGCATATTGCACTGGTTATGGCCCGGGAAATAGATAAAGTTGTATAAATGGTCCTAAAATGAATTCTACGTAGTGGGACAACTAGGTATTTACCAATTACGAAAATCTACTTCCCGGCACAAGTTAATTGCCCCATTACGTGTTTGTCGGTGCGTGCAGTCTAAAGGTAACGACGAGCTGATAGTGTTTCACAGTACAAGTAGTAATACTACGCATAAGCATTAACATCTGCAAATGGTCAAATACAACTTTGTTATCCCCTAATTATGCTAGCATTATGTATGAACCTTTGAGCAAATGCTTCATACAACCCAGATAAATATTCCAAGTTATGCTCTCAAGTCACTGGTATAAAAGATAAGCATGTCATTAACTGCACGTCAATTTTCTCTTACAGGAAATTGAATGTTAGTACTGGACGAGCAAGTTTTGTGACTCCAATGCACATACAGAAAAGACATTTTGGAACAACTTGATGCTTGGTTACTACAACATGCCCGTCTGGGTGCTGATTCAAACATGTGAGGTCAAAGTGTTGTATTTGGAGAATCCGGTATAAATTTCCACACCCATGTGGCAGTTATGTGGAATTCACACCTAATAGACTGGCTTAGTAGCTTATTGTAGTTTAAAGACAACATTCAAAGTCTGATTGGAATTGACTTCGTTTCTTGGAAACCAGAACTTCTGTTGCCTCTGGTTCAATCTCTGCAATGGTTCTGGATATCCTTCATGGATCATCGTCTGAGATTGTCACTGGATTTTGCGTGGTCAAATGTGCCGCTTGGAATATATTTGATGATGCCTGAAATTAATGACAAATATGGATAATTAGTACATGATATATGTATGTGTAGAAGGTACTGCTAATGGTCTATAAAGTTCAAATATATTCAACATTTATTTATGCATTCCACAAGATTTAACCATCTCTCTCTCTCTCTCTCTCTCTCTCTCTCTCTCTCTCTCTCTCTCTCTCTCTCTCTCTCTCTCTCTCTCTCTCTCTCTCTCTCTCTCTCTCTCTCTCTCTCTCTCTCTCTCTCTCTATATATATATATATATATATATATATATTGACAAAAACCTATTTGTACTCAATGTACTAACAACAAAAATACAATTTCCTTGGCAGCACCTAGTTCATGGGGTTTGTAGGCACACATGGAGGAATGTTAGTTGCCAGGGGGTCTAGACTGGCGAAAGGGGATCATGTCATGCTCCTCAGGAAATAATATTGAATACTCCCACTGCTAGACAAATTGCTTTACTGGGGTAGGTGGGGTGGGGGTGACCCCAAAACTGTCCCCCTGTCCACATAACTGGCTACTTGCACAGCTCTCTAGAAATATAGGAAATAGTTCACATTGTTTTTTTAGTGTGAAAGTAACTTTGTTGTCTACATGGAAACTAAAGTTTGTTTGTTTTGTTTAACGACACCATTAGAGCTATTGGAAGGAAGGAAGGAAGTGTTTTATTTAACGACACACTCAACACATTTTATTGACGGTCATTTAACGTCGGACATATGATTAAGGACCAGACGGATATTGATAGAAGAAACCCGCTGTTGTCACTGCATGGGTTACTCTTTTCGATTAGAAGCAAGGGATCTCTACCATGCACCATCCCATAGACAGGATAGCACATACCATGACCTTTGATATACCAGTTGTGGTGTACTGGCTGGAATGAAGTATAGCTCAATGGGCCCACTGACGGAAATCGATCCCAAACCGATTGCGCATCAAGCGAGCGCTTCTCCACCGGCTAACGTCCAGCCCCACATGGAGACCAAGACATAAACAATATTGTGTTTCCGGGAACCCAGTCCTCCCAAGAAAAGTTTAAAAGTATGTAGTATGCACTAATGTTGTTGTTTTTTTGTTTTTGTTTTTTAATTAGGCCTAAAAATATATATGTGTGTGGTTCAGGTTTCATTCTTAAGAACAAATAGTTCGGTGGAGGTGTTCCGAATCTATTTTGCGGATTGACAAAAATCAGGGATCCTGATTTAGTTTAAATTTTGTTTTAATTGGTCTGGGGTTTTTTTTTGGCTTCAACACATTTCAAGGTTGCTATATAAAATTAGGGTAGGTCGGGGAAACCAGAAACACAAAGATTGTTTTAGGCCTTAGAAGCCCACTGACTCTTATCTAATTTTTTTGGCATGTTGCTGTACAGTAAACAGACTTCCTTTTGTATTGCCCCCCTCCCCTGTAATAAAATATGTTACGTTTAAATACAAATAACATGACAATTTACTGGTTATTGATATTGACGTTTTAAGTATGTAACCTCCCAGTGGTAGCTAGGGCCCCGAGTTTCACAATACTGATACAATCAAATTGTGTAGCAATAAAACCCACAAATCCCCTCCCCCCCCCCCCAAAAAAAAAAAACTAATAAAAAAAATAAAAAAACCTACAAACAACCTACACAAAAAAAAGTGCTACCGTCTGTGGGATTGTGCATATAAAATATCCCTTGCTGCTAATTGGAAAGAGTAGCCCATGAAGTGCCGACAGCGGGTTTCCTCTCTCAATATCTGTGTGGTCATTAACCATATGTCTCGCGCCATATAACGTGTCGTTAAATAAAACATGTCTTTATAAAACCACCTTTGATTATTTCGAATTCTTCCTCCCTTTGACCGGCCTCGATGGCGTGGTTAGGCCATCGGTCTACAGGCTGGTAGGTACTGGGTTCGAGGCATGGGATTTTTAATCTAGATACCGACTCCAAACCCTGAGTGAGTCCTCCGCAAGGCTTAATGGGTAGGTGTTTGTATTCATATGTGTTCGTGCGTGGTTCTCTCTCTCTCTCTCTCTCTCTCTCTCTCTCTCTCTCTCTCTCTCTGTCTGTCTTTCTCTCTCTCTCTATCTCTCTCTCTGTCTGTCTCTATCTGTGTCATCTCTCTCTGTGTGTTTCTCTCTGTCTCTCTCTTTCACTCGCTCTCGCTCTCTCTCTCTCTCTCTCTCTCTCTCTCTCTCTCTCTCTCTCTCTCTCTCTCTCTCTCTCTGTGTCTGTCTATGTCTATCTCTCTCTCTCTCTGTCTGTCTCTATCTGTGTCTCTCTCTCTGTATCTTTCTCTCCGTCTGTCTGTCTCTCTTTCATTCTCTCTCTCTCTCTCTCTCTCTCTCTCTCTCTCTCTCTCTCTCTCTCTCTCTCTCTCTCTCTCTCTCTCTCTCTCTCTCTCTCTCTCTCTCTCTCTCTAACTATATCTTCCACTTTCAATCTTCTTTCTCTCCCGCTCTCTTTCTATGTAAAAATTGTACAATCAATCTGAAAATATTTACTCTAACAATACCCTTTATGTATTATATAATATTATTTAGGTTCAACATTATCTGTAAGTTGAATTGTTAAAACTGGCTCTGGGTGGGAGCCGGTACCGGGATGCGAACCTTGCACCTAACAATGTTATGTCCGATGGCTTAACCACGACACCACCGAGGCCGGGTTTTTTTCCCTTCTGACGTTTGCTAACATATCGGTATCGAAGATAACTACAAAGTAATGAATTCTAACATCGCTTATGTCCCTTTCTAGATTTACAGGCAACGCTTGTAAAATGTGAGGTTTTTTAATTAGGGGTAAAACACACACACAGGTGAAATGTATATGTGTGTGTGTGTGTGTGTGTGTGTGTGTGTGTGTGTGTGTGTGTTTTCGTGCGTGTGTACCTACATGCATACATAGACACAGAATTCAATTCAATTCTTTATTCACTCAGACCATATACATGGTACATGAGATAATATAATAATATAATATTTACAAAGGAAGCAAGTTACAAACATACAGTTACCACGTTGAGAACAAAGTATAATAAATAAATAATATAGTAAATAGATGTGCTCATGTTCATTTCTAGATCACATTCTTGTTAAGCATTGTTTAATGTAATCACACAGTTTTATTAATACATGTTTAATCTGCTTATTAAAAAGTATATTCTTTAGGTTTTTTACATTTGGCTGTATATAATAATAATTAGATAAGTATAGTACTCTAATATCATTTAATGCTTTACATTCAAATAAGATGCGAAATTCGTCACCAATACATCCACTATTACATATATTACATAATTGTTCTTCCTTTGGCAAATGGGGGTGGGACGTAGCTCAGTGGTAAAGCGCTCAATCGATGCGCGATCGGTCTAGGATCGATCCCCGTCGGTGGGCCCATTGGGCTATTTCTCGTTCAAGCCAGTGCACCACGACCAGTATATCAAAGGTCGTGGTATGTACTACCCTGTCTGTGGGATGGTGTATATAAAAGAGCCCTTGCTGCTAATCAAAAAGATGCGCGGTCGGTGTGGGATCGATCCCCGTCGGTGGGCCCATTGGGATATTTCTCGTTCAAGCCAGTGCAGCACGACCGGTATACCCCTGTCTGTGGGATGGTGCATATAAAAGATCCTTTGCTGCTAATCGAAAAGAGTAGGCCATGCAGTGGCGACAACGGGATTCCTCTCTCAATATCTGTGTGGTCTTTAACCATATGTCTGACGCCATATAACTGTAAATAAAATGTGTTGAGTGCGTCATTAAATAAAACATTTCCTTCCTTCCTTCCTTTGGTAAATGAGTTCATCTTCCTATTTCAAAGGTAGTCTGTGGTTAGCACGTCTAAATCCGGTGAATACAATCCTTCATTTCAAAGGGAGTATGTCTAGATATGGTTCATATGAATGTTCGTTTTTAAATAATCTATAAATTATACCTTTTGGTGAGTTTTCTAGAGAACTGTTCGATTCCTGTATATACATATCGCGATAAATTATTTCTATTTTTTTGTGCTAAAGATTTTCTATTGATATTAATATAAAATTGGTTTAACCAAATATAGCTTAGACCAGCTAGATCCTATTGCTGCTAATGAAAAAAGAGTGGCCCGTGAAGTGGCGACAGCGGGTTTCCTCTCTCAATATATGTGTGGTCCTTAACCATATAACCGTAATTAAAATGTGTTGAGTATATCCTTCCTTCCTTGGTCCCGTTCCTGAGTATACGAGATTGTACCAATGAACACAAAGTAAATGTTCATGTAAAGTTTGTTTTGTTTAACGACATCAGCAGAGCACATTATTACAGTAATCATGGGCTATTGGATGTGAAACATTTGGAAATTTTGACAAATAGTCTCACGAGAGGAAACCCCTTACATTTTTTCTACCAGTAGCAAGGGGTCTTTTATATGCTCCATCCCACAAACAGGATTGCAAACACCACGGTCATTGATACACCAGTCGTGGTGCACTAGCTGGAATGAGAAATATCCCGACAGGGATCGATCCTAAACTGACTGCGCGTCGTGCGAATGTTTTACCACCGGGCTACACCCCTCCCCATTCTCGTTTGTTGAATGAATGTTTGTTTAACGACACCCCAGCACAAAAATACATATCGGTTATTGGGTGTCACATGTTTGTTGAAGAAAACAACAACTGTAGTATCCACAAGTCAAGCACACGAAAGGCTCATACAGTGGCGAAACAAACGGATCTATACTACGGTTACAAGACTGTATCGCATTTCATACTAATGTATACTTATTTCCGTTCTTATATCCAATTACAGTTCAAAGACGCTGCACTGGGCACACCTATCGCCTATCTGGACTGACTGTCAAGCAAGGAACAGGCTATGATAGCATAACACTTTAACGTGCC
Organism: Gigantopelta aegis; assembly: GCF_016097555.1. Taxonomy (NCBI): domain Eukaryota; kingdom Metazoa; phylum Mollusca; class Gastropoda; order Neomphalida; family Peltospiridae; genus Gigantopelta; species Gigantopelta aegis. Next base: position 9,912,009 of record NC_054703.1, read on the forward strand.
TAAATCCAATTAAGGTGCAATGACGATGATTATAATTTAATTTTTTTTTTTTTTATGTCATTTGGTTATATGCTTAGAGCCGGTTACATGTTAGGGCTATGAGAATGTATGCAATGCAATACAATGACATGGTTTGACATGCACACTGCTATTTTACTTTATTCCTTAGTCGCATTATCATCGAGTAAAAGTGTCGAGCTTGACCCTCGAGTACACGAGTCCAATATATTGGACGCATGGAGGTTCTAATAGGTTAGTGAGAAATAGGTCGGTGAACCGGCCTTAACTGTTGAGTTTTTAAAACTCATTCCCGTACCGAGAGGCGAACTCAGAACCTACCAGCCATGTTTGTTGGCTTAACAACTACACATTCGAGGCCAGTAATGGATAGACGGTCCAATACTAGCCTCGGTGGTGTCGCGATTAAACCATCGGACAAGGCTAGTAGGTACTGGGTTCTGTTATTAATCAGGAAGAAGGTGTATTTCCGTGGGAATTTAGGAATGAAAGCAAACAACCTGATCTAATCTTTGAAGAATCATTTAAAAAAACAGTGATTATAATCATATTGTGTTTCTATCACCATGTTGAAAAGTCCTCTCATGTTTGTCTTTAGTGTTATCTTCAAATTAATGACAGGGGCGTAGGCTGGGGGGGGGGGGGGGGGGGGGGTCGGCGGAACCCCGCGTTGAGGCAAATGGTCCGCTTTCAGTACTAAAACACAGGTTTATAAATATGGAGTTTCGGGTGGTGCAAAAACAAAATTATAAAAAGTCCACTTGGTTCATATTCGACCCCCTCCCCCCAGGTCCATATCACGCTACGCCCCTGAATTATGACACGGGTAGATAATTATAATGTTCACCTGCCACACAACATATAAGAAATATACATCATTGGTGGTACGTAACTCAGTTGACAGTAAAATTTAGGTCATTCAACTATGAAACGGTAAAATGATTTTTTTGTCACGTTTTTTTTCTCATCAAAATAAAATACCCTTGGCATTCACTGTCCTTTTGTGCCATATTATTAGCTAAATGAGGTCAATACATAGCGAACAGAAAGCAAAACATCATTTATTACTTGTAACTACATTGTTTAATAAAGTGTGGGATGCTTGTTGACGTCACAATAAACATATCAGACATAAATGTGTCTTTTGGAGTCATATTGTTAGCAAACAATCATGTTGGTAAATAGCGAAAATAAAGTCCGTTATAACAATACATTACTCAGCCACTCGCTATTATGTTTTATTGTATATGTAAACATTTTCTGTTTGAACATTGATTTGTTAATTATCACATTTCGTGTGCCAAACATTTGGTCATTGTGAGATTTGATATTTAGAGGAAACCTGTTAATTATTTTTTTTAAATAAATCATTAACAGTAATTTGTTTTCTGTGCACTTTTCAACACATATAAGTGTTTGTCGTATGTCTACTAACCCATCTGTAATGTTTGAAAGTTCAGATTGTTTTCGGAAGCATGTCAATTTATTATAAATCTGAACGACAAAACCGTCATCCGCGAAGAGGACCGTATCTCTGCACAGTCGAACTGGCATTTGGTAAAATAATAGTTGAGTCCATGAATCTCTAGTTAGGGTCTCGTCTGTAGGAGGACAGCCACTCCCAGGGATATCCTTTACTGGACAATGCATCCTTCCTGTATCGCTCAAAGGAACCGGCCTCGGTGGCGTAGTGGTTAGACCATCGGTTTACAGGCTGGTAGGTACTGGGTTCGGATCCCAGTCGAGGCATGGGATTTTTAATCCAGATACCGACTCCAAACCCTGAGTGAGTGTTCCGCAAGGCTCAGCGGGTAGGTGCAAACCACTTGCACCGACCAGTGATCCATAACTGGTTCAACAAAGGCCATGGTTTGTGCTATCCTGCCTGTGGGAAGAGCAAATAAAAGATCCCTTGCTACTAATCGGAAGAGTAGCCCATGTAGTGGCGACAGCGGGTTTCCTCTCAAAATCTGTGTGGTCCTTAACCATATGTCTGACGCCATATAACCGTAAATAAAATGTGTTGAGTGCGTCATGAAATAAAACATTTCTTTCTTTCGCTCAAAGGAGGACTGCCACTCCCAGGGACATCCTTTACTGGACAATACATCATTCATACATCGCTCAAAGGAGGACTGCCACTTCCAGGGACATCCTTTACTGGACAATACATCATTCATACATCGCTCAAAGGAGGACTGCCACTTCCAGGGACATCCTTTACTGGACAATACATCATTCATACATCGCTCAAAGGAGGACTGCCACTTCCAGGGACATCCTTTACTGGACAATACATCATTCATACATCGCTCAAAGGAGGACTGCCACTCCCAGGGACATCCTTTACTGGACAATACATCATTCATACATCGCTCAAAGGAGGACTGCCACTCCCAGGGACATCCTTTACTGGACAAAAATACATCATTCATACATCGCTCAAAGGAGGACTGCCACTCCCAGGGACATCCTTTACTGGACAATACATCATTCATACATCGCTCAAAGGAGGACTGCCACTCCCAGGGACATCCTTTACTGGACAATACATCATTCATACATCGCTCAAAGGAGGACTGCCACTTCCAGGGACATCCTTTACTGGGACAATACATCATTCATACATCGCTCAAAGGAGGACTGCCACTCCCAGGGACATCCTTTACTGGACAATACATCATTCATACATCGCTCAAAAGGTTCCAGGGACATCCTTTACTGGACACAATACATCATTCATACATCGCTCAAAGGAGGACTGCCACTCCCAGGGAAACATCCTTTACTGGACAATACATCATTCATACATCGCTCAAAGGAGGACTTGGACTGCCACTTCCAGGGACTCCTTTACTGGACAATACATCATTCATACAATCGCTCAAAGGAGGACTGCCACTCCCAGGGGACATCCTTTACTGGACAATACATCATTCATACATCGCTCAAAGGAGGACTGCCACTCCCAGGGACATCCTTTACTGGACAATACATCATTCATACATCGCTCAAAGGAGGACTGCCACTTCCAGGGACATCCTTTACTGGACAATACATCATTCATACATCGCTCAAAGGAGGACTGCCACTCCCAGGGACATCCTTTACTAAATAAAACTAGCACAGCACACCGCTCGTTGGAAACAAGGACACATTTTATTCAACAACACACTCAACACATTTTATTTACAGTTATATGACGTCACA